>NW_011888782.1:19805119-19839529 GCF_000151845.1 Pteropus vampyrus
AAAAAAAAAAAAATGCTTGTCTCCATGAGAGTTTCTAGAAAAACGAGAGAACTCAAAGAGCTGTGTGACAGTGCATACCGTCTTCCTGTTTCACAGGCTAACGGGGTACGTCTGTATCAAAGAACCGCCTTTTCCTTGCATGTGCAAGCCTCACTTTCTCACGTGGCCTGCCTGGCCATGGCGGAAGGATGCGATTCCTGTGTTAGATTCTAAGTGCTACGAAGGTAGGACTATGTCTGTTGTCTGGTTCACAATTTATCTCTAGTGGCTAGCACAGATGTGATGTAAAATAAAGCACTTAGAAACCATGTGAAGAGGGAGAGAACAAATGCAGCCAGAAGCCCATGTCCTTGAGTCATTCAACCCCACAGAAGCCATTTGAAGCCAACCAGAGCTCCTGGAGCCCAGCAATTCTTCCTTCTCTTGTCCCACATCCTTTCTGCATAGAGCCTACCCTTCCAATCATGCTTAATTTAAGGCCAAGTTTAGTCCTCTGAACCTGTCGCAGAATGAGATGGGTAAAACGTAGTGGTCAGTTGTCTGGATTCTCTAATGCCTGAAGCCATCCAACCCACAGAACACCTGCCAGGTGGTGCCACTACTTACGCTTGATGAGGTATCCTGGGAAGTGGGCGGCAACGACGTGCAGGACGGTGCAGCCATCCTCATCCTTCTGGTTGATGCGGCCTTTCCACTCAGGCCTATGGTCCATTAACCATCTGAAAAGATGGTTATCCTCTGGAGAGAATTTAAATGAGTTATTTATGTTCTTTTCTGCATATCTACCACTCTAAGGGAACCATGTGGGTAATCCATCCAACACACTTTGCCACTCAACGCACACAGGTATGGGAGACACAGGAGTTTGGGAATTGAAAGGATGAGTTACAGAAAGTGATTCAGATTCCCTAGAAACAGAATCTGAGATTTGGATTCTTATATACGGGACTTATCGAGTGAGGGAGCTCAGGAGAAAGAGAGTGAGGAAGCAGGGTGAGGAAGGGGAAGGAGGCAAGCAGAGATGTGGTCTCAGCTGAGTCTGCTTCTGCCTGACCTGATGGGGAGCTCTGGAGAGTGAAATGCACCACAGCATTGACCCACCCTGAGGCAGGAGATGACCTTCTGTGCCCCCAGGGAGGGAGGCAAGGTTGAGAGAGATCCTCTCTGGCTGGTACTGTTGGTAAAGAGCAATTCTCTCAGAGCCACCCACACTCACAGAAGGTGGGGATGGGAGCAGAGCAGTAGTGTAAAGAGGATTTGGGCAGGGTGTGACAGCTCCTAGCAAGTCAGTATCTCCAATTAGATGACTCTAATACATTACTATCAATAAGACATATATCTTAAATTCTTTTCTCAGACTCCTTCCTTGTAGCTCCTAAGATAAAGAAAAGCCACACACTTCTGCCAGCTCTGCGGACACCATTTACCACCATGTCAGAGTTTTCCTCTGAGAAACGAATCAGGGACAAACTTGAACACTTGTTCTTATCGATACCTGACTATACTCACAGGAGCTAACTTAAAAAGCAGACACAATGAAGAATCATGACTTCATAACCAGACGCACACTTTCCTGGGTTCCAGATTCCTAAAGGGAAACTAGGAAGTCTGGATTAGATTGCCTTTCATCAGACTTTACTTTTAAATATATTCACCAATCCCTGTGTATGAATAAAATATCTTACAGAGTCCCCAATAATAAAATGAATAACAGCAGGGCAAATCTGGCTAAAGCAAAGATGGGGTCCCAGGTCTTCGAGTCCCTGGCCACCCCACCCCTCCCTCATTCCCAGGGAGATGATACAGCCTAGAAGAGAAAGACTATCTAGACAAGCTCTCTTGGCCTCTTCCGGCTGTGAAATAGTATGGGTAAATGTCCAACGGTGATGCCATATGTGCTTGGAAAAGAAAAAAAGCTTCTTTCTAAAGTGTAAAATGTGTATATGTTTTGAGTGTTTTAATAATATATTTTTTTTAAAGAAATTTTATGAAAATAGGAGTCCTTTAAAAGAACCACAAGCAAACTATGTCAGCAATAGCCAGTGTTTCCCTTTGGATCCCACCCCAATCCCAAGAAAATGAACCAGGAAAAAGACCACATCTGCCTTTGCCAGTGGGAGGAAACGCCACAGCTCTCCTGGGAGCGCTGTCAGACCAAGGCTGTCTGTCTCATTCCCTTCCTTGGGTCCCAGGGCCCCACCCGGCTGCCAGAATCTGTCTAGGAACACAGAATCCTTTCAATCCGGGCCTCCTGCAGCTACTAGGTCCCAGGAGAAATCAAAACGAAGCTGTTTCCCTGCTGCCTTCACTCGTTTGAATAATCAATCGTTGAATATTCGAATTACGTGAATATTCTACATTCGAGTGGTTAAATTCTGGTTTCCCTTGAGCTCAGCAGAGCGCCAGAGATCAGCGCTCAGAGCTGGAAGGACAGCTGGGAGGGCGGGTATCTAACTGGGAGAACACTCACTTGCTTGGATACAGAGTCGCATGAGGGCATGAAGAGGATAAGGCCCTATAGTCTCAATGCTTGCGCCGATGGAGATGAGCCACTGGACTAACTTGGGCACCTGTTCCATTTTTTCATAAAGTCCAATGAAGACATATTTCTGGAAAAGAAAAATATACAGAAACAATCATGGAAGTCACTATATCAATATGAAACTTCAAACTCCTTTACCCATAAAGTTTAGAATCAGTAAAACCTGGATTAGCTGTGGCCCAAACATAAAATTATGATAAATAACAAATTTGTCATGAAGCAGCTGAAAGGGAAGGTCCCAAATCCAAGCCTGAAGTAAAATCATGTGCTTCAAGAAGCCGCCTTACCTGAAAGAGGCTTTTCAGTGACAACTCTGGCACGTGGATATTTCTTGGTAGTCGGTCTTTTCTCGCTGACAGGAGTAGAAATGACTGATGAGGGGAGAAAAAGAAAAGTTTGGAATGATGATGTTCTCCACACAGGTTATTAGAGCAAAAGTTATCTTAAGCTTTAAAATGACAAACAAAACAAAACAAAATACCCTCTGGCCCTGTCTCTTTTTTTAAACTACCTGCCAAGCTTTTCAGCCTGAACCATGATAATCAGTCTCTCTCTCTAGCCAACTTATTGTTCTTGCTGAGAGCTAAGTTCTCGCCACATTTCCTTGAAGCTTGCAGAAGACAGGAGCCTTGGATGTCAAGCAGGACTGCAGAGAGCACAGAGGCAGTGGGCAAAAAAGTAATTCCCTTTTGAAAGCATAGCAGGCAGAAGAATCAAGTCCTTTAGAAATATCCCAATTAATTCTCTAGCACATCAGGGTTTCAGAAGCCCCAAGTATTTAAGGTCCATTAGACCCACCCGTGGTGTGCTGGAGCTGGGTCTTATCAGCAAGCAAGAGCTGACTGTGTACATCTCTTTCCAACTCAAGTCCTGTAATCCTACTGGTAGCTTGAAATTGGCCATGGTGAGAGTCGTTCCACTACAGAAATTGGCAAACACTACAAATCGGGACTTTTTATTTTTCCCCCTCAGAGAGCCAGTTGTTAAGCCACTGACCCTATCTAAAATCACTAGAGAAACTGAATCCCAGAAAGGTTAAGTAACTTTTCCTGGGTCACCCAGACAGCATATCCTGAGAGATCATCCAGATAACTGCCAACAGGTCCGAGCGTCCCAGGCTCTGCACGTCCCTCATGTGTGCTCTTGCCAATGGGCCTGGGGCCATGTGAGCTGAGCCAATGGCCACATTTGCTCCAGTTTCTTTTCAGTTTGATACCCATGCTTAACCACTTGCTCTAAACAGGTTCCACTGCCCAGATGACATGTTCAAAGTCCTGATTGCTGGCCTGGCTTTTTTCATAAGATGCTTCTGTCTCCAATATTTGAAAATTATCTGGGCCCCCCTGCTCGTAGGATATTGGATCTGCCTCTTAGGCTGGATTCCTGGGCCTTCCTTGGCTGGCTAAAATAATAACCCACCAGGAACTACCTGGCTCCCATGCCCTCACTCCCCACTTCAGCTACGGGGCTCTAGTCACATGCACTCCACCTGAGGAACAGAGAACATCAGGGCCTCTTTCCTGTAAATTGAACTTCATTTCTATTAGTGAGGCTGCAAGCCTCCTACTCCTACCCTGACACTTGGAGTCACAGAATTTCAGAACTTTTAAATAAAGCTGGAAAGATACCTTAGTTCAGCCACCTAATCTGAAAAAGAGAAGACCTCAGGTCTCTTGTTAATAGGGCCCGGGACTTCTGACTCCTGGTTCCCCAAGAGTCCAATCTGCTTTCTTCATCCTTGGTGCCTCCTTCCGAAGAACTTTTCATATAAAGTGAGCTTCAGGGAACCCATGGCTGGACTTTAAAGGGTTTCCCATGAACTCCCTGACGCTATCCCCGAAATTGCATGTGTGGGCAGAGAGTTCTATAATTTCATTAGATTTTCAATAGCATTCATGACCTTTTCGAAAACTTAAGAATTCTGTACTGTGAAGTCATTGTGCCTGCCTGGGTCTAGAGTCCTTAGGGTTTGCCCTTGCTTTGGTAACCTTCCTCGACTGCTCAGCTTTAGAAAACCCAGGAGGCCGTTTCTAACCAAACACCCAGCCCTGGCCAGCCCATTCTCAGGAGCACTTATAGGCCACCATCAGTGACAACTACAATTCACTGGGCACTTGGCATATGCCAGGCATTATAAAACCCCTTTAGCTCAGTGTCTGGCACATTGTAAGCCCTGAATAAACATTAACTGATATTAGTATTAGGTGTTCTCGGTCTGTTATGTCTAATCCTTGCCAAAACCCTGAGGGAATAGATTCATCTCCTGCAACTTACAAATGATGAAATGAGGCTCAGAGGGGAAGTAATTAGTCTAAAATAGAAAGTGGAGGGTTAAGATTCACAGAGACATCCGTGTGACACTGAAGCCCAGGCCCCTCAATCCACTCTGCTCCTCTATTCCATGGAGTCCTGGATCTGGGGTCAGGTCCTACAGCCTCAGCATCACCTCTGAGAAGCAGTCCCTTAAAGCTATATAGAAACCCACCGAGCAGCACAGGCAGGTCATCTGGGCCCACACTAGCAAATGCAGTATAAAAAGGACGATGAATATGAGCATGCAATTGTTTATTTTCCTCATTCCATGTTACCATTAGCATCTGGACTTCATATTTCTTTGGTGACAATGGCGACACACAGCAAGGAGTGAAGTTGCCACAAACAGAGTATATTTCTTATCTTTTAAAAAAATAGAAACTGGCTAATTAACATATCTCAGTTGACTTTCCATCTTTAACGATGTTACAGTTAAAATTTTATTTTGGCCTCAAGGTAAACAAATAATAAATTACTATCCCTCACTGTCAGAAGAACAAAACCATTTAATTAAGAATGTACTTTTCCCAGAAGAAAGCCGTCTCCTTTTACTTACATGCCATAGTCCTCTCTTCGCCAACTTTTCTATTACAGATTGCCACACTTCCCTTGAGAATCCAGTGGTGAAAATATAATCAAAGCAGGGCGAGAAACTTTGCAAAACAATGGGGTCACCTGGAAGAAATTTCCATAGGTTAGAAATTTTAACTTGGGGGAAGTCTAGAACTTTTGGGAAAAGAGCCTCCAATTAAAACCACAAATAGACAAATGGTAAATTAAAGAAATAAAGTCCTAGATAATTGACTGAAGTTGAAATCATTTTAAGTTTAAGTGACAATCAGTCTCCTAAGAGTCAGACAGCATAACGTGAGCCAACATTGGCTTAGCTTTTCTATTAACTAAATCCAGTGATATGTGCTTATATTTAATCCCTCAAACGAACCACGAAGGCAGTGTCTATTATCCTCATTTATGGAAGAGGAAATGGAAGCATAAGGGAAATTACAAAACTTATTTCCTTTAAAGAAAAATGGGACAGATATTATCGTCACCCAACAGAGGAGAAATGATCGTACGTGAGGTCAGGCTTCACGGCATATCATGTAGCTCGTTAATGACAAGAAAACAAGACTGGAACCCAGATCTACCAATTCTTTGAGACAATACACATTCTTATAACCTAGTGGCCCATCGGCCTATTCCATCTCATGATCCTTCAAACCATATTTCTCAAACTCATGGATAAGCACATCCAAGGAGACAGGTCAGACAGAATAACATGGCATCTCTTTCAGAGTCATCAGTTTCCAAAATAAGTGAATATCAAAACAACCATATGTTGTATAAAAGGATAAAAATTTCCCTAAGTATATTTTTCAAAATTTAGAAATTGGGTGTGGGCATACTTTCCCCCTCCAAATAGGAATACTTTGGTGGAAAAGTATGGGTTGCTGTTGCCCTAAGTCATGTTAGTTGCCCTCTCTCAGGATGGGGGCAGAATGAAAACCATCCAGATTTCTTAAAGGGGCAGTCACCAAGAGCAGTTGTTCAGAATTGCCATAACTCCAGTCTGGCTTCTGGCAGAACGGTGACCCTTAAAAGACACAGAGAAGACAATAAGGAAGTTTAAGGGAAGGACCAAGCCATCAGATTCAGAAAAAGAGAAGCAGGCTTTAGTCACTGTTGCCAAATGGCCGACTGGTGGGTGTGATCCATCAGTGCCCATGTGGAGACCTTCTACTTCTCTGTCTAGAGGACACAGCTGCGCCCACCTTTAACCCTTCCCCACACACTGCCTGATAGTGCTCTTAACCCTTTCAGTGCCTAACTTGCCACAATCTGTAGGACTGCACGCTCAGACCGCAGAAGTCGCTCCCCGCAATCACGATGGTGACAGGTGGCTCTATAACTGTTGAATCTGTTGTCAGCAGTGATTTCCCCTCCTCTGAAAGCCAAAAACCATTTTTTCAGCAATTCTCAAATGTGCCATTCTTCACATTCTAAATGTGAAATCTCTAGAACTGGGCTAAGTGTTACAATCGATGTTGTCTCTGAATGGCAGAATGCAAATTAATGGCGCATCTTGTATCAGTGCACTCTTAAAACGGATCAGATGTAATATTTGAAAACAGCCTGGTTCCTAGAAGAACTTAGACTGGGCTAAGATAACCACAGAAAGAGCTCCTTTGTCACTGGCAAAGAGTATATTACGTTGTGTTTAATGTTTTGTTTTGTTTTCTGTTTTTGCCTAATCCAAGCCACTGACAAAGCCACCTCATGGGCCAGGTCATTAGAATAAGAATCTAATGCAGTAGTGTGAAAGGCCTCCCACGTGTCACTCCTAGGCTGAGTCTGCAGGTTCCCTGCCACAGAGAGCATGGCAGCCGTGACACTGAGCGCCCACTGTCAGCTTTCACAGGGCCCTCAGTCAGCCCTTTCAGGTTATTTTCATAGCAAACCAGAATATTTTCTTGACACGTTGGAGAAGTACATGCAAAAATCACAAGGAAGAGCAAAAATTACATAAAATGAGTAGTATAAATAGGGAAAGCGCTATGAATAGCAACACAGAAAAGAGGTCTGAAACAAAATTGGGAACACTTTGATTTGTGCAGTAAGACTTAGTCATTTGTACAAAGGCATGAGCCGCAAAAGCTTTCGAAATGCTTTCTAATGTAAAAACCAGTTTCATTCAAACTACATAAATCAGCCACAAAGAAACATCCTGTAATTATCTCCCCAGAGCCCGAGTCTCTAAGAGCCATTCAAATAAAATAACAAGGAAGAGGGAGGAAGGAAAGGAGTGAGGGAGGAAGGAAGAAAAGAAGGAGAAAAGGAAAAAGAGAGAAGAGAGAATGCTCCCCTGTTCAACTTACTGCCCATCGTGGTGAAGACTCCCACAAGGAAATCAGCGACCTGGGTCTGATCGCGGCTGCCCTGCAGAAGCCGAAGACCCTCCAAAAACATGCGAGCGGCATCATAATACTGGTGCAACTGCAGCAAGGAATACCCAGCTCGGTAGTATCCCTGGAAGGGAGAAAAAGGAAAACTTTAACAGACCCATCTCTTCTCATCTGTGGCTGAAAGGAAGGGCAAGATTGATGACATGGGGGAATGGGCTGTAGGAGCCTCGCTTCTGTGTAAACACAGATTTCCAACTAGCACTGGATACAGGATTGCCACATTATATTCTTTCCACATTTTTCCCGTCATTTTCTAACTGGCAAGCAAATAATCACTTTCAAATCTATAATGTACGCAGCATCTATCACATGACAGAGAGAAGGAAGCAGGCCTGGTTCCAACTACATGTGTGGTTTATTTATTTATGCCTCAAATCATAGCCTAGACAAGAAAAGAGAAATGAAAAAAAATCCTTAGACTACAGCGTTCCAGAAAAGAATGAGATTGTCATATAAACACAGGAGTTGTTCCTTGCTCCTTTCAATCAAAGTAAACACAACTTCCACTGGGTATATAAGGGGAAAAAATTGTAATAACAAGCAATGAGATTTATGGAGCTCTACAGTATAGGCAATATACACCGGGCGGGGGGGGGGGGGGGGGGGGGGAGAGGGGGATTTTTTTAAATTTCTGTAGAGAGAGGAAAATTAACAGAGGGAAATGGTCTAGTTTTGCCTGTAAACAAACTGATACAAAAGGCTTCCCATGCAAACAATATTGTAGTCTGAGTAGGAACAAAATGATACATACTGTCTTCCCCACTTTGACCATCTACATGCATCAACACTTAACGCCAAATCTCTGATGATTTATTCATTTGTTTTAACCATCATTTGAAAGTCTAAACCTTAGATAACGACCAGAAAAACTGGTACTGGCAAGCTGGTACAGAATTTCTCATTTCTTTGACTCTCTCAGATTTGTTTCATCTTTTTATTTTGGAGGGGGGTAAGGGAGATCAGAATATGCCACCCCGAAATATGAGAAATAAGGACTGCATGAATCCCCTCTCCTGGTGAGTTTTTACGGCCATGAAGAAGACAGAAAGTCAGCACTGAGATGGGCCTACACAAGCAAATCTTGTTAAGATAGTCCTTTTCTTCTATTCTTTTCCCCCAGTTTGCAGCTCCTAGAAGTCTTTAAAACACTCTCCTTTGTCTTGTCATGTCTCCACAATTTATCACTCTTTGTTAAAAATGGTATACAAGCTCTTAGGCCTGCTTGCTTCTTTGGAGTCTTCACTTCTTTCTCAAAAGGACTCCATGTCACATAAAAATTAACATCGAATAAAACTTGTATGCTTTTTCTCTTGTTCATCTGTCTCTTATCAGACTCATTTGCAGGGCCCCAGCCACTGAACCAAAGAGGGCAAAGAAAATGATTTTTTTCCTCCCCTATAGAGGACATTTGGGGGAGGGATGGGCAGGAAGGAAGAATGAAAATGGAGGCAGACAGCCAGGAACTCTGGGTAAAAATGGGAGAGTGGTCCTGGCTGCTATAAGAGGCTGCTGCAGATCTGGACACTCAAGGAAGAACCCTGGAGCATCAGCCAGGACCCCTAGCCCCGTGGGCCACAGCCACAGCCTCCACCTCAAGGACATGGGCAAACCCCAACTACTCCTCACCCTATCCTAGTTAGGGGACAGGAAAATCTTAAAATGTCACTGAGCAGAATTCCTCAGGAATGCATTCTCATTTTCAGAACTACTCAGTAATTCTCAAGTATCCATCCAATAGAAGAGGTTTAATGTAAAATACACAAATCCCTCCCTCAAGGCTGCCATAATCTGTAGGTCAAACCTCCCCACCCACATCCCACTACGTTGTCATCCACAAAACGCAGACCACTGCAGACATAACACAGACTCTATTTACTGAGAGTCGACAACTTTACTTCGTGTCTCCTTAATGCTCGAAGCAACTCTAAGGCATAGGTATTATCTCAGTTTTACAGTTGGGGAGATGAAGGCGTAGACAGGGAAAAGTAACTCATCCAAGCTGTTGAAACCAGCACAAACAGAGCACAGTGGGGAAAGGGCTGGACTTTCCCCCACTTTATCCTGGAGCCTCTCTTTAAACTGTCTATACCACTAATTTGACAATTAAATGTATGTTGGCCTCAGATGGTTCCAGGATGTATTTTAAGGCCTTTGATTTTGCACGTTTTTCCTCTCCTAGCTTGACTGTGAATTACTCAAGGGCTAAAATGGTGTCTCCCACTCCTTTTGTCTGCCTTGAGGCACCAAAAATGTGAAGGTGCCTTGCAGACAGGGTGCTCAAGCATTTTAGCTGAAAAAGCAACCAAATGATTACTTATTTTGTTAATAATCATTTGTTAATCTTTGTTAACAATCTTAAAAGGTCTTACAAGCCTCTCAAACTTCCCTGATCCCTCCAAAGGGGCTGGTTTCTACTGTAAGAAATGTTACCTGAAGAATTGCTGTCATGGCATCCACTCGGCTTGCATTTGAAATAAAGCTTTGCTAAAATGAAACTTGCAAGTAGCATAGAACATGAACAGACTATGAATTTCAGTGTAAGTACATCAGAAGAAAATGAGCTCCATGAGGATCTCCACTGCACTCCATTCATCAAGAGGCCCAGCTCTGCTCTCCCCTTCAAAGGCATTTCAACACTTGGCCATCACTGTTTTTACTCTCCTCTGGGTGCCACTCATACCCTATGCGCATATGTCTGAGGTGCAAAGAGAGTTGAAAGAGAAGCACTCCCCTTTTATAAAGAAGGGAGGCAAGGTGGCAGGTAAGAAGAATGAGACAGCAGCCACTCCCAGCTGTCACTGCACCATACCTTCACATAGGTTGGATCCCACCGGAGACATTCTTTGGCAGCCACAAATGCCTCATTCCATTTCTCAAGGTTGTAATATGCATTGGATTTGTTGCACAGCAACACAGCCAAGTCCCTGGGGGGAACCCTGTGAGAAAGAACAAGCTGGTGGTCAGTAAAATTATCCCTCTGCAAACACAGAAAACAATCCTTGAAGGCCACCATTTTGATGCTAGCTGATGCCATCATAAAGGGGTTTTGGCATGAAATATCTCTCTTATATCTATCAGAGCTGACCTTTGTAACCCCCTAGAATGCCTGGGGCATTTGCAATACACAGATCTGTCCTTCCTAGCTCCCAGATCCTCTGCTCCCACCTTTTAACGACGATGTTCTTAACACCTTGGTTCCATCTCCTATTGATTTCCACAGATTTTTTTTATTTTTTAGAGACCATTGCTGAAGATGCTGAAAAATGATTAATATTCCTAAGGATGGAGAAAATAGGAGTTCTCGTTGAGCCTTAACAGAGGCCAGACACAGTGTGAACCACTCCACATGCACGTTGGTGCTGAATGGAGGCAGAGCTTATCACAGGAAGGGCTTTTTGCAATACATGCCCACACCATCCCCATGGACCCACAGTGAGAGGTCCAGGGCAAGCGCTGTTCTATTACATCGGCATGGCCCCCTTAGCATTTGCAGGACCCAGAGCCAGAATACAAATGGAGGCCCACACACCATGTGGCTAATTTGCACTGCCTAATAGGGTAGCCACTAGCCACATGTAGCTATTTAAATTTAAATTAATGAAAACAAAATAAAATTTAAAATTCAGTTCCTTAATTGTATTAGCCACATCTTTCAGGACTCAATAGCCATACTCCATTATACAGAACATTTTCATCATCACAGAAAGCCCTATTGGACAGTGCTACACTTACGTATTTGAAGGCCATAAATCAAGCTTACAAACTGTTCAATAAAATATGTCCTATCCTCCTAATTTATAATAACTGGAAGGCAAGTTTCAAATTTAGAACTGTGTCAGGGCAGGGTGAGCCAGGCCTAGGTCCTGCCTACCTCCTCCCCTCTTTCCACTGCAGCCTTTATCCTGCACAGCAGGAGGCACAATTCCAAGCTGTGGCCACACCTGTGACCTTGGCCAGTCCTCAGACAAGCGGGCTTCAGGTAGGAGGCCTGTGTAGGCCCTGGGAACAGAGCTCATGGGCAGGAATTCCACCGTGTGGACCAAAGAAGACAAAAGGGCTCTGGGCAGATAAATCCCCTGGCCCCACAAACTCCTGCCTGTGGGGAGGGGTACAGTTGTGAGAAGGCCAAAAAGGGGCCCTCTAAACATGGCCTGCAGGGGTGGAGGAGCTCTTGCCTCGGTCTTGGAATAATACAACAGCAAGATTGGTGCTGAAACCAAGTCGGAAGGAAAAGGAAAACACAAAATATACCACAATATGTTGACAGAAGCCCTGATACCCTTGAATTCAAGACACACAAGGCAAGGCTCAGGCTTCTTTTTTACTAAATATTTTAATTGCGAAAATAATACAAATCACTATAGAAAAGTTACGTGATGCAGAAAGACAAAAATAAAGCAAAGTAAAAATCACCTCTACCACTGTCCCCACCCCAGTGCTTTGTGTGTCCAGCTTCTCTCAGCACCCATAATTCCCTCCGGGGAAAAGATGAGGCCCCAGAAACAAAGAAGAGGCAGTAGGGAAGCCAGTGGGTGACTAGCAAGGGAGCTGTGACTGCAATGTAATAGATGCCATAGTGTCCAGCCCAGATACCTTGGCCAGTGTGGCTGTCCCCAGCTGTAGTGAGTGTCAGTTGCAGCTAGGGGCTCCAGGGATTAATCTTCAGCCTAATGGGAGTACGCTCTCCCCAGGAAGTGATGCCCTTGCTATGGATTAAATGGTGCCTCTTGCCCTAAATTCATAAGTTGAAGCCCTAGCCCTCAATGTGATGGTATTTGGAGATGCAGCCTTTGGGGAAGTGATAAGGTTTAGATGAGGTCACAAGGGTAGGGCCCTCATGATGAGATTAGTGCCCTTCTAAGAGGAAGCACCAGAGAGCTTCCTCCCTCTCTCTGTCATGTGAGGACACAGTGAAGTGGCCAGCTGAAAACCAGGAAGAGAGTTCTTACCAGGAACTGAATTGGCCAGCACCTTCCCAGGCCCAGAATTGTGAGAAATAAATTCCTGTTGTTTAAACTACCCAGTCTACGGTATTTTTTATGGCAGCCGGAGCTGACTAATATAACCCCACTCCCTAGAACAACTCTCAGGGGCCGGGCAGCCTACAACCACTGATTGACTGACATGAGAATCAAAAGGTCAGCTCCCTTGCCCCAAAGTGGGACCAGCTCAGCTCTGCAGTACAACTCATGCTCCAGAGCTGCCCGGGGAACCAGGCTGAAGCGGACTCCAGATGAGACAATATCCCTGCTTGGACCCTTCCCCTGCCCCATCCTGCTTCCCTCCATTCCCTTCTCCTAAGAGCACTTGCTCCATAAACCACATACACCTAAATCCCCGTGTCAGCTGGCAGCAGCATGAAGGCAAGCAGCAGGTGACGGGCAAGGGGAATAGCGTCAGGAAGATTTACGAAAGGCAATACATGAGGGTCCAGGCAGAAGTCCCATTAGTGGTCACACAGCTAGTAAGTGGTGGAGCTGAGATTTGAGCACTCACAGTGTGGGGTCAGTCTATGGCCATGACCATCATACAATACTATCTCTTTAAGAAATCTGGATGTTTTGCCCTGAATAAGGAGCTCTAGGCCCGGCTCTGACACAGTTCAAAGCTGAACCAGGAGGCAGCAAAATGACAGAATTACAGGCCCGAGCCAATTGCACTCAACTCAAGTTCAGCTAGAGTGTCGACATCAAGGTGATAGGAGTTAGGAGATGGGAGCCATGTTTCAGTAATTTAATTCAGTGTCATTTCTCAGTACAACTTCTGCTTCCTTTACTACAGTTGTTCCCAAAGTATGATCTGGGAACTTCCGGGGATCCCCAAGGCCATTTCAGTGGTCCACAAGATCAAACTATCAAAATACTTTCACAATTGTACTAGGCTGAATAATGGTCCCCAAACGATGTCACCATTTCTGGCAAAAGGGACTTTGCTGATGTGTTTAATTTATGAATCTTGAGAAAACATTATTCTGAATTATATACAATCACAAGGGTCTTTATAAGAGACAGAATGAGACCAGGCTATAGCAGGGAAGAAAGCGATGTGATGACAGAGTGGAATGATGTGCTTTGCACATGGAGGAAGGAGCCACAAGCCAAGGAAAACAAGTGACCCCTCAAAGCCGTAAAGGGCAAGGGAACGAACTCTCCTCCACTAGGAACCAACCCTCCTGGTGCCTTGATTTCAGCCTTGTAAGACTCATTTCGGACTTCTGACCTCCAGAACTGCAGCATAATAAATTTGTATTGTTTTAAGCCACTGTCTGTGGTAACTTGTTACAGTAGCAACAGAAAACTAATACAACAATGATACTAAGACATTATGTGCCTTTTTCAAGCTCATTCTCTCATATGTGTATGGGGAATTTTCCATAGTCTACATGATGTGTGATATTACAACAGACTGAATGCAGGAGCAGATATGAGAAGCCAAATGTCTTCTACTGAGACACATTAAAGAGATCTGCAGAAATGTAAAATGTGCCACTCCTCTCACCAAATTGTTTGCTTTGGAAAATGTAGTTATTTTTCTTTGAAATATGTTATTTATGTTAACATGTATTGAAGTCATTATTGATATTTTTAAGTAGATGAATAAATACATACTTTAAATTCAGTTTTAAGTTCTCATACATACTATATTGATAGTTAAAACCTACATAAAAAACACTCTTTGGGGTCCTCCATGAATTTTAAGCATGCCATGAAACTAAAAGGTTTGGGAATGGGTCTACTAGAAATGGAAGGGGCAAGGTAGAGGTGAGCCTTAGTTCTCGAGTGGTGTGTACTGTGGTCAGGGAATAAATGATACAGGTATTCAAGAAGATGAAATAAATGACAATTGAGAGGTTTGGGGACTTCAGTCATCCCAGGACTCTGATCCCGTAACCGAGCAGAAGAGCAAGTTTAGTAATGTTTATCCACAGTTCACTATGTTTCACTTTCCATTTCCCTTATTACTCGAGTGCTCTCAGTTTCTGAACTGCCAATGCAGAGAAAATCAACAGGAAATGAGAAAGAAAACAGAAACTAGGCAGTGTGACAAGAAATGACAAGAAAACATAAGCAACAGAGTCCCCGTTTACTAAGAAAAAAAAAAAAAAAAGATGAAAAGAAACTCCAAACACTTACCCCCACTGGTATAACTGCAGGAGAATCTGGATGGCTTCATCGTACTTTCTGATGGCCAAAGAGAAGTTCCCACTCTTAAAAACCTGGTTGCCAGATTCTTTCAACAGCTCAGCGTAAGCTATGGGGTCCATCCTGTGAGGAGACAGAGGAAAGCCTGGCTGCCAGGCCTGCATGAGATCCGGTTCCCTTTACATCTGCATTGCTGAGAGTCTGGAGAGGCAGTTTGTTCGTTCTGGCTCCACCCACCTGCCCAGGGCAAACGCTGACAACACCCCTCACCACCCGGGGATCAGACAGGGAGTCTGACAAGGTCATTTCTTCCTCAGTTCTTTTCTGACGTCAGGGGCAGAAGCTAGAATTATTCCATTTATTCTATTATCAATCAGCTAGGCACTGAGCAAGGAAGCTGCTTCCATGTGTGAGACAACAATAAACCTGGCAAGTAGTTTGGCTCAAGAAGTGGCAGCTATTCCCATAACTGACACTATTATTACTCCTTCATTTACCCATCTCTACAACCCATAAGGAGGCATTGTCCCCACTGTTCAGATCAGGAAACAGGCCCAAAGAGTATCACATCACTTGCCTAAGGATCTGCTAATAGCATTCCCCAATTCGGACCTCAAATTCGGGTTTCTGCTCTTCACCCCTGTATTACATCACCTGTTGGTACCAGCACAACTCAGCTGCTAGTCCTTCTACTCAGAAAGTGGAATGGGGGAGGGAAGGTGCAGTTCTGAAGGCCACAATATGCAAAGGACTAAGGCACAGGGCCACAACCACTGTATCTTCCTCACTCCTCCCTTTCAAAGACACTGTAAAATAAGCCTCAGAGTATTTATTTATTCCTGAGATTTGTCCCTGAATTTGCCATTGCCTGCTTACTTGTCTGTATTCCCCCAAAAGCACTGGCTTCTTTCAGGTCATGACTTCTATTTTATTCATTTTTGTACCCCAATGGCCAAGCACATAACAGGTACTTAAATATTTGTGGTGTAATCAATTTGAATGCCAGACTCAGGGATGTTGCCTCTTACTGATTCTCCCTGGTGTGGCCTGGGTAGTAGCGGAGAAGGGCCTGGAGCCCTACTGACACAATGGGCCTCAGGAAGTGTTTACTGAACAAAGGTGGTGGAGAGGAGAGCCTCAAGAAACAAATATTAAGGAGGTAGGGAAAAGGTGGGGCCCAGCAGAGATATCCCTGAGGATCACCTCCTCCCAAGATGGCCACAGGAAAGGCAAGAAGGTGAGGAAGGTCTTAAATATGAGGACCATTCAGATATTTGTATATGCCATGAACCTGTGAGTCACACAATCTATTGAGAGTCTTGTTAATCAACACAATTCTTGGATAGATTATAATTCTTATTGTTTTTATCATTTCAAATCTCCCTGAGGGGTTCAGGGATAGGGGAAGCAGACCCAGGCAGATACAAGTGGTGGCTTATTTTAAGCCCATATGAGTTTTTTGGAAATGGGGGTTTTTAACTGAGTTGCATTCCTTAGGCAGAGCTGTATCAGAATGAGGTACAGGATTCTTAAACAAGTCAGAAGACAAAATTCCATCTACACTTTTCATTAAATAATCTCTCAGTTTTGTGGCTCACACTTACACAGAGATGACTAAGGAGAGCATGAAAAAAAATAATGAACTGACTAGAGAATAAAAACATATTTCTCTTTCAAATATTGTCAGCTATATGTCCAATAAATATTTTTTAAACTGGCCATGATCAGACAACTAGAAAAAGGAAATTGCTATAAGAAGTGATAAAGCATTAACACCCCTCCTTTCTGAATATCTTTCCATTGCAAGAAAAGACCAACACACTGACCAAAATGTGTAAGGTCCTAAACAGACAATTCACAGAGAAATACAAGTAATGGCTAAATATATGGAGAATTATGGATAAACAGGATCGCCCTCACAATGAGCAAGAAATGAAAAATTAAAACAGCAAGATATCACTGGAAAATAATTAAAATAATGATCTCAAGTGTTGGGCGCTGACACATTCTGCTTACAGGGGAAGTATACTACATCATGGGTAGCTTTTAGGCTCGTGGATGTTTGCCACAGGGAAAAACTGGAAATAACCCTAAATGCTCTATAACACGTAATGGGTCACAATCAGTTGTAGCATGTCCATATGGCATAACTCTATACAGTTATGTTTAAAATCATGCTGTAAAAGAACATTTAATGATAGGCTAAGTTAGTAAATGAAAAATGCAGGCTATATAAAAAGGCATATAATCCCAAATTAAATTTTAAACCCATGTAATGTATTGAAATATGCCGAAATGTTAACGGTCACACCACTGGGGTTAGGCAGGGTTTTAATTTTCCTCCTTGTGCCCTTCTGAACTTCCAATTGCTCTACAATGTACCATCTTAATCATCAGACCATAAACATTTTTTTTTTTACAGTTCTGTGTACACTAAGCAGAATAAGCCCCACCTTTTATTCATTTTGCTTCAAATTCGGCTCTTCTTCCATTCATTTAATTCGATCAAGCATGTGTTCCATAGGCATCATAGAGGACCTCAACTCTAGGTACCAAGCAACATCTCTGAGTGGGTCCTTTTTTATATCTCACAAATTACTGACAGGCATCTCAAAGTGGGGTGGAGGGTGAAGGTTTGGAAGGGTGAAGGGTTGTCATCAACTCACATAGGCTTAAAAGCCAGTAAAATGTTAGCCTTCCTTGCTATTACGAGTGTCTCTGGTTGTCTCTGGTTGATAAATCCACCTCGGGTACTTATTGGGGGAGCTATCAGGTCCTTCTGGGCTCTCCTCAGCACAAGATTCTCAGCTACTCTCATTCTCTGTTTATTGGCCTTGTCAATAGGGTCACCTTTTCCCGCTGCCGAGTGGGAAGGCATTCTGGTCGTCACCAAATGTCACATTCTCAGCGGCCTCCCTCAAAAGCCTGCCCCGCTGGATGGGTGCCTTTCTTCTGGGAAACTCAGCCCCACCATCTCCATTCTGGGTTTAGCTCTAACGGATGCCACATTTCCATAGACTCTGTCCTAATTTCTCCAGGAAAGATCCCAAATGCAAACAAAATGGCCTTATGTCCTCTAACTATGGTGGATATGTTATTAAAATCTCACTAGACGGACCCCTATTGCAGGCTGAGCAATCAGTGGGGCTAAGCAAATCTGAGCTCAGGGATATCTTCAAACCCCAAAACTCTCCTTCAGTGAGCTCCCAGTTGGCTTCCCCACTGTGCCTTCCAAAACAGTGCTTTGCTAGAACCTTCTACCTGGCCAAAATTCACTAGTGAGCTATTCGGTATTATGTGGGCTGTGATCCCTATGCGGACCCTCAAGCCCTTTCAGAGATCGTGTTGCTAGAATTTAGCTAGTTGAGGCCTATCAGCTCCATGATGCCCAGATGGAGCCAGGTGAGTGCTTCCCAACACTTAAGTTTCCTTGGCAGGGGTGTAGGGTTCTCTATTTGCTCGTTGCTCAACTGATGAAGGAAACTCTCTGATATCCAGTGTCTTTAACCTGGCCCTGCCCATGCTTCAGCTTCATCTCATAGTGATAAGAGCATCATGCTTGGTTCTCAATCAGCCATTTCCTAGCTGTGAAATCATGAGCACGTTACCTGACCCCTCTGAGCTCCACTTTCTTCATCAGTGAAATAGGGCTGCTTTGTAGTGAAATAGGGCTGCTGTTTACTCTCTGTAAGTTATGCACAGGGCGAACTTAGCTCAGTAGAAATCCCTATTGAGTTACTGTGCTGTCCAATACAGAAGCCACTAGCCCCATGTGATTATTTTACATTTAAATTTTAAAAAATAAATTTATACCCCTTTCGCCCATTTTTCCCACCCCAAACCCCCACCTCTTCCAACCACCGATCTGTTCTTTTTATCTATGAGTTGGGTTTGTTAGTTTTAAATTTTCCATAACAGAGAGATTATATAGTACTTGTCTTTCTCTGTCTATTTCACTTAGCATAATGCCCTTGAGGTTCATCCATGCTGTTGCAAATTTCAAGATTTCATTCTCTTTATAGCTGAATAATATTCTTTACATATTCATCCATTGATGGACACTTAGGTTGTTTCCCTATCTTGGCTATTGTAAATAATGCTGCAGTGAACATGGGTGTGCATACATCTTTTCGAGTTAGTGTTGTTTTCTGTGGATCAGTACTCAAAAGTGGAATTTTTGGATCAAATGGTAGTTCGATTTTTAATTTTTTGAGGCACTCCCATACTGTCTTCCATAGTGGCTGCATCAATTAACATTCCCACCAGCAGTGCACAAGGCTTCCCTTTTGTCCATGATCTTGTCAACACTTATTATGTCTTGTCTTTTTGATAATAACCATTCTAACAAATGTGAGGTGATAACTCATTGTGGTTTTGATTTGCATTTCCTTTGATTTTGCTATTGAGTTGTATGAGTTCTTTATATATTTTAGATATTCGCCCTTTTAGATATACGATTTGCAAATATTTTCTCTCATTCAGTAGGCTGTATTTTCATTTTGTTGATGGTTTCCTTTGGTATGCAGAAGCTTTTTAGTATGATGTAGTCCTACTTATTTACTTTGCTTTTGTTGCTTTTCTTTGTGGTGTCAGATTCAAAAACTCATCACCAAGATCTGTGTAAAGCAGCTTACTGCCTAGGCTTCTTTCTATGAGTTTTACGGTTTCAGTTCTTACATTCAAGCCTTTAATCCATTTTGAGTTAATTTTTGTGTATGGTGTAAGATAGTGGTCTAGTTTCATTCTTTTGTGGGTGGCTGTCCAGTTTTCCCAACATTATTTATTGAAGAGACAGTGTATATCTTGGCTCCTTTGTCATAAATTAATTGACCATACAGGTGTGGATTTATTTCTAGGCTTTCTATTCTGTTCCATTGATCTATGGGCCTATTTTTACACCAATACTATACTGTTTTAATTACTATTTAATTACATTTAACATTTAATCACTGTTATTAAAATGAGACTTTTAAGGGCTTAAAGAATTCAAATACAAACTATTTCTACTGTACTTAACATATACAGTAAAAACTACTCATGTCAGAATTTGGTTTTTTTCCCTTACTGCTCTAGAATGTTATGTGGGCAAACACCACATGTATACATCCGCTTATGTTTCTGCTTTTTCTTGGTACAATCACGTGACAGGGGAAAGAGAAATGCTAACCACATGGAAGGCTTTTTGTTTCTTAATAGGATGTATTTACTGACCGTTACAGTCTCCTTATAGTGAAGAATGCTCTTTATCTCTGCCTTAGAACAAGGAGGGCTCAGTTGTTGAGTCTATTTTTTTAACAACGATAAGCTGAAATTATTAAATACAAATGGTAATAATTTAACATAATGACAATACTCTTGATAATGTCTAGTGAGCACCTACTATGTATCTACATCATTGTGTCATTTCATTTTTACAAGAAGCCCTATGAAGAAGGCATGATCGTGCCTCATTTGACATAAAAGGAAATGAGGCAAAGAAAGGTTAAGTGACTTGCCACAGTCACATGGAAAGTGGTAAAGCTGGAATCCAAACCCAGGTGGCCTAATTTTAAGAGCTCAACTATACTCTGAAGGGCCAAGACCAAACGGTCAGCACCAGTGAAATCACAACAATATGTGATATTCGGCTGACTCCAAACACTCCCTCCCCTGCACTTTCAGTTTTGTTAATGGTGCAAAAGCTAAAAGAGAAGTAGAGACAGTTTCGCAGCTGCAGTGTTGGCTTTCAGTCAGTTTCACTACATCCCTATGAGAATTCGAAGTCCAGTTGTTGGGAGGTGTCATGGAAAGGAAGCAGAAACTATACACCCAAGGAAGTAGAAACAAGAAAAATGCAAATGCACTGGGCAGATTTTGAAACGAACAAGTTTGAAAGAAAGCAGATACAGGTTGTTGTAGTTTTTATTATTCGCTGTGTACATACACATGAAATTCTAGAGCTGACTTAGAGGAATAGAGCAAAAACCGCCAAGAGAGGTGAGCTTGGGGGCAGCTGAAATGGACAGAGGGAGGCTTTACCTTCGTAAGGTCTGGGTACTACTTGAAATCTTGAAAGCAAATTTTTGGGTTTGGGTGGTTTTCTTTGTTTTAGCTAAAATCCTTTCAAGAGACCCTAAAAGCAGTCAATGATCCAAGCTTAACTCTGGATGCTTAGGGTAGAGACAGTTTCAAACTGAGGCCAGAGAGACAATTCTTAAAATGGACTCCTCCCTACTCCTACAGGAAGGTGGCCAGGATAAGAATCCAAAGGCAGATCCATTCTGGGAAATCTAATTTGTTTTCTTTTCTTTTTCTCTTTCTGTTTTCCCTTGAGGGAAGGGGAACGAATGCAGGAGAGAAGAGGAGTAGGGGTTTTCTTAAGAAACACATTCAAAACCTTTCAAAAGGCCTCTGGAAAAATATGAAATATTAGGCCCAAGCCTTTTCTACATGGGTGTCTAAATAAAACAAGAAAAATCAGATCACCCTGTCACCTCACCTCAGCTCTCTTACAGGCCTTCCCCAGCCCACCAAAGCCCAGTTTGGTGACATGTCATAAACCTAAGGCTGTCCCAGTACAACCAATCTCCTTTATCCATCAACTTTAAATTATTCCACCTCAGTTTACCACCCAAACACCCAACTACACAGAATACCAAAGTCAAGATGGCGATTCTAGAACCAGTTAACAAGTCCAGCTCTGAACCACTCTTATAAAATTTACATCCTAAAACTCATACTCCCAGCAAAAAGTAAACATCATAAATAACTATCCCCCTAATATGTGGGGTTTCTTGATTGTTTTAAATCTATGCCTCACTTGATGAAATTTTCATACTCACCCAACACATATGTGTCTCCCAAGAGGATCTATAACTTTCAGAATACTCCAATTTTAATATTTACATAGGCACTATCCTGGGCATCAGGGAATTGATGGTGAAAGAACAACCACTATGCTCATGTTTGAGAAGTTTATTATCTGTTAGGGAGATAGGCATTAAATAAATAATCACGCAAATATTATAGTTAATAGATTTTTCATCTTAAGAAGAAAAAGTTGGGGTATAAGGAAGTATATAAAAGGAAAACATACTCTAAACTGTCGGGGCCAATGAAGGTCTCTTTCGGAAATGATGTTTAAGCCAAGATTCAGAAAATGAGTAGTTAGACCAATCAAGAGTAGGAATAGGTGTCCAGCCAGGGGAATGGTACATGCAAGGTTCTGAGCTTCAGGTTCAAGAACTGCCAAGTGGGCAGGAGGACAGAAGTGAGGCTGGAAGAGTAGGTAATGGCTACAATGGATAGGTGACATGAAATCCAGAGGGTCTTGTAGGTCATCTTCAGATTCGATTGGGAAAGCAGCACTGTCCATTACAACTTTCTGTGATGATTGTAATGATCTATTCTGTAGTATCCAATACAGTAGCCACTAGCCGCTTGCAGCTATTATACATTTGAAATGTGACTACTACAACTGCAGAAATGAATTTTTCGTTTTATTTACTTTTAATTAACTTTGATTTACATAGCTACATGTGACTAGTGGGCTACCATACTGGACAATACAGCACTAGAGGGTTTTAACTGGCTCCCACTGGCTGCAGGCCAGATGGAGAGAAACAGGCCAAAGTACAACAAACTCAGGAGGCAGAGTCAGTAAGAGTTGCTGATGGGCCTACATGGGAGTAAAGGGTAGGAAAAACTAACTACAAAGCTATTAGTCAAATTTCACTTTTCATTACAGAAATAGGAGCTTTGGTTTCATATAGAAATGTATATAATATTGAATTTTCTTTTACACACACACACACACACACACACACACACATACACGGGATAGCCTTTGAGAAGAACCATTTTGATGTCACTGAAGCTAATGGGGTAAAGTATATGCTCTATGAAGTATATAATTTGGGGAAATATACAAAAGCCTGAGAATGGGTCACTTGTGACTGTCAAGGATGCACCAAGTAGAAACATATTCTATAGAAAAATATATCCTGGGAGCCAAATATTGCATGAACCCATCTTGGTGTCCCAGCGACAGTACCATTTGGGGGCTCAGGGTGAGAGGGGCGGCAGTCATGGAGAGCCATTTTCCCCTCTAGAAGAGAAGAGGTCATCCCTACACCATGACTGGGAAATATTTCTCTACCACAACCAACCAATGTCAGGATGTTGCCTTTTTCTTCTTTTCTGTTTCTATTTAAAGGGGGTGGAGCACATGGGGGTGAGAGATGGAAAGTTAGTGGGAGAAGAGGTGACTTTAAATTTTTCTTGTCTACAGCCATGCTACTCTGAGCAAGCCCAATCCCGTCTGATCTCGGAAGCTAAGCAGGGTCGGGCCTGGTTAATTACTTGGATGGGAGACCACCTAGGAAGACCAGGTGCTGTAGGCGTAAAAAATAAAAAAAATAAGGGATTGTAAGCTGACAAGGTCCTTGCAATCTGTGAGGTCAACCAAGGGTTGCCTCACCTAAATTAATTAATTGATTGATTGATTAAATTTTTCTTCAAGTGCCATTTCTTTCATTACCATGGTATTAAGCAAATTCGGGGCTGCCTCCATACACATTAGTCTAGGAGTGATTTTCCCTGTAACACGCATTCTCAAAGGGGCAATATTGCCCCCAGAGGGACAAAAAAATGATTCTGAAGGAGTGAAAATTTGTATTCTTTTTATGTACAAAGCACAGAATTATATGCAATGCACAAAGAGATAGACGGTGTATCTCTAATATTAAAATTTCATGACAGGGGATGGAGAGCTATATTAGGAAAAATCCCTTAAAAGGCTGAGTGTGGCTTTAATGAAAAAAAAAATAGTAAAGAAACACTGTCCTAGTGGAAATTAAGGGATTAAAAAAAAAAAAGTTAAAAGTAAACAATAGATCCATCTACAGATGTATGGATAAACAAAATGTGATATACATTTGTATGCCCGATACAAATAGAATTTGGCCACAAAAAGGAAGGTAATTCTGACACATGCTACCAACATGGATGAACCTTGGGGCTATATGCTAAGTGAAATAAGCCAATCACAAAAAGACAAATACTGTATGATATTCCACCTACATGAGGTACCTAGAGTAGTCAAATTCAGAGACAGAAAGTAGAATGGTTGCCATGCACAGAAAGTAGATGGGTACCAGGGGCTGGGGGGAGGAGGCATGGGAGTTATTGTTTGAGGGGCACAGAGTTTCAGTTCTGCTCAACAGTGTGAATATACTTAACATTATTGAACAAACTATATACTTAAAATGGCTAAGATGGTAACTTTTATGTTATGTGTTTTTTGCCACAATTAAAATTCTTTAAAAGTACAAAGACAACAAACCAAAGACACACTAATACACCAGTGTAAAATAATATTTTCCAGACTTGTATTTCTATTCTAAGTTTGACAGAAAAAATATTTATTTTCCTTATATGTACCATGCTACACCAAGATAGCCAAAAGATGGCAGGGTACCAAAACTTCCCATCTCGTAGTAGCTCTGACTTACGTGCATATCTGGGAAAGGGAAGGCAGACGAGACACCAATAACTTACAAGGCCAAGCTAACATGCTGGCCTCACTGAGAAGATGGCAATCAAAATCCATCCCCTAAATCCTTTCTCAAGGTATACATATATCAATTCATCACACTGTACACTTAAAATATCTTACAATTTTATTTGTTAATTATATCTCAATAAAGCTGAGAGGGTGAACCATCCTTCAGCAGGCATCACATGCATGTGGTTTAAGGTACTCAAAAGATCATTTCTATGACCATTAAAAAAACTTACATTATGCAATCAATGTATTTGGGCTTATAGTCAAATCATCAGACAATATACATCAACAATTACAATGCAATATTAATGAAAAGATGTATGTAGTAGGAATGTCCTAACCTATCACCTTGAAAAGGCCCTATTTTTTTCTTTTAACATTGTCATTGAAGTAAACCACAGTAAGTGTGTGTTACATGCACTAATCTTAGATGCTTACATCAATGAATTTTTAACCCATGTAACCCCATCCAGATCAATATAGAGAACATCCAGGTCCCAGAAGATTCCCTCTTGCCCCTGCCTCATCTAAACCCACCTTCACCACTATTTTGATCTCTAAAGCATAGACTAGTTTTGTCTGTTCTTGAACCTCATAACCACACAATGGGAATTCTGATTTCCTTCCTTCAACATTGTATGTGTGAGACTCTCTTGTTACTGTGTGTATCAGTAGTTCACTTCTCTTATTGCTGTGTAGTGTTTCACCGTATGACTATACCACAATTTGTCATCCATTCCACTGACGGACACTGGGTTGATTTCAGTTTGAGATAATTATGAATAAAGTTATTATAAATATTCTTGTACATGTCTACCAGTGAATATATGTTTACATTTCTTCTGAGTACATAATTCAGGGGTGGAGTTGCTGGGTCACAGAGTAAATGTACTGTATCGTTTTAGTAGATACTGACAGTTTTTCAGGTGGTTGGACCAATTTATATTCTCAATAGCAGTGTGTAGGGAGTTTAAATTGCTAATATTTATCAATACTAGGTATTAACAGTCTTTTAAATTTTAACCAATGTGGTATCCCATGGTAGTTTTAATTAGATTTATCCTGATGATTAAGGGTATTGTGTGCTTTTTCACGAGGATATTAGCCATACGAATGTCCTCTCTTGTAAAGTGCCAAAGAGACCCAATCTTAGAAGAGTTATTTGTTTTGTTTTTAATAAGTAACTACTAGATAGATGACCATATGCCAGACCTACTTCAGCTCATTTTCTCAGCAAGAATATCACTATTTGACAGCAGAAGGAGGGGTGGACTCTGACCCGGACACCCAACAACCACCACCCAACTATACAGCACACAAATGACAGGAAGCTCAGGAAATAAATTTTCCAAAGAGGCTTTACAAATAAGTGCCTAAGGAGATTTCATTAGATTCTAGTGATAGCATGATGTCACATGAAAACTAAAAATAGGCTAAACTTTTGTGGCAGAAACTTGAACGTTGGCCCTAAATAACAACTAAACAGTATTTATAACTCAGAAAGCTAGGACACTGTACCCATTTGGCTACAATGAACCATTCCTGGGGCCTTTAAAGTGGCTGCTACTGCCAAACTGAAACTCAGTTTTGTTTCTCTTACCCAACCCTTCCCCACAGAGCCACTGGCCTTATGGGAAGCCAACCCCACCCCTAGTTCCTGAGGAGGGTCTGATGAGCAAATCCTATTTCCTCATCAGGGACTGGTCCAGTCTGGGTGACTCAATTGTGGCCCTTGAAACTTAAAGAGATGTTTGTTGGAGGCTTCTGGGAAAGTTTTTTTTCTCATTCTTCTGAAGAAGCTTCCAGAAGCAAATCTCTGTCACATAGAGCACTGTCTAGTGTAGAAGTGACACCAAATCTGCAGATGTGCAGCCCTAAACTTCAGCAGTATGTGGATTCTGGCCTGAGGGTGGAGCCAACACTGAAAGGAAGAGGACAGAGCCCAGGGAATCACAGAGAAATATGTGGGAGCTATTGATTTGAGAGAATCCCAGGGCCTGTCTTATCTTCAGACTTGTATTTCTGTGAGTGCATCAGTTAGGATACATTTGGCTGCAGGTAACAGAATAGGTGACTAATAGTGGCTTGAACCAAGTGGAGTAATTTTCTTACATAATCAGAAGTCAGGCGGTAAGAGCACAGCTCTTTATCTTCCTGAGACACCATCCGAAGTGCCCTGATTCTGTGCTCTCATGATTGAAAATCCAGGCATTGCCTTAAAATTCAAGGCAAGAGGAAAACTTTCCCAAGCCCACAAGTAGACTTCTCCATGTGTTTCACAGTCAGAAACAGGAATCTGGGATACTGAGTGTCTGGTTCTCTAATAGCAGGTGGTCAGGGAAGAGGGGGTTGGCAGGGGTTGCTGGGTGTGCAAACAGGGTGCCCCAGAAGGAGCCAATAATATCCTTATTGCTTACGCTAACATCCTTAGGTTTTCTGTTACTCGGATCTAAAAGCACTACAATATAGAGCTTTACACTATACTATTCTATCTGGAACATTCTGTCCAGAATGGTACCTGCTAGCCACAAGTGGCTATTTACATTTTAATTTTAACTAACTGAAACTAAATACAACTGAAAGCCTCAGTTCCTCAGTCACTCTAGCCACATTTCAAATGCTCAGCAGTCACACATGGCTAGTGGCTACAGAACTTGACAGGGCAGGAATGGACAATCACCATCACGCAGAAAGTTCTATTGGAGAGTGCAGCTCTAGATAGAATAGTAATCTGGGTGCAACATCTGAAATGTTATTTTTCTACTTAGTGAGCAATGTAGCCTTTAATCCTGTGTGTGAGATAGTGGTAGATAGATGAGGGCTGTTGCCCCGAATTTTGGTGTGCAAGGCCTCTGCCTGGGAGCCGGATATTGCCACGCTCCTTCCACTATCCTATTCCTACTACTGAGCATCATGCCACCTTTTTATCCCACAACATCTAATAAATGGAGATTAGTAATATCTACAATCGGGAACTAAGTTCTCTTGGAATTACTCTAGTACATATTTTAGATAGAGTGTGGGGTAACAGATTGTGCTGAGTACACCAGCCCATATTGCCTCCAGGCGCCCCATTTAGTGCCCACAGTAGTACAACTAGAGACTAGTTTATTGCTCCACAGCTTCCTCATAAACACAGACCCTTAAGTGTCTATCCTACTTACTCCCTTAACAGAGTAAAGACCTGCAACACCAAGGTGCAACCCAAGAACACTGCTACTGACCTTGTGAAGCGAGCATGAAGAAAATGTTCTGACGTGATTTCATAAAGTAACTTGCTTTTTATTTAAGAGAAGGATAAAATAGTTTTATTCTGCTACACAAGTTTGATCACTACTGAGTAGCTATTTAGAATTTTCAGTGCAGCCAACTTTAAAGCCCTAAGTATCCCCTGATATTCATATTAAGACTTGACACTTCAGACGGACTCGCTTTTGTCCCTCAACTAACCAGTACTTCAAAACCTGTTTTTTGTTAAATTCTAGATTATAAATGGAACATTTCACTACACGGAGAAAAGTAGAAGGAGGATTTCTGGGAAGGTTAATTATATTCACACTGCTTTACAATTTAATGTTTACAGGCTTAAATTAACACAGGAATACAATAACCTGTATCTGTCCAACCTGAGGGAACAGACACAGATTTTCAAGGAAAAACCAGGGTAATAAGAAAAATTTTAATTAAAAAATATGTAAATATTTCTCAGAAGAGCTTTTTTAAAAAGCTTCTGACAAAATATCTATAACACTCATAAAATTGCAAGACTTACATGGAGGAAAAAACTATACTCAAGAAAATAGTCTTGATTTTTAAAAATAATCGACTCGTTTCTGATTGAGCAAATTCACTATTTTTTAAAATAAAAATAAAATGTCAAATACTCTCGATATTAATGTGTTAATATATATTTTCAACAAAATCTCAAAAAAGGATACTTAAAGAAATTAATGAAAAAATTCTTAACTTCATCTAAGAGAATAAACAAACCAGAATAACTGAGATAATTTTAATAAAAAGAAGTATCAAGAGAAAATCTTCACTACCATTTCCAAATGCATTTTCAAAACTTATCTAATTTTTAAAGAGTAAACAGATCAATTGAACAAACAGAATATAGAGAAATAAGTATATACTATATAAGAATTCCACGTGGGACAAAGGTGGCTTTTTAAATAGATGGAGAAAGAATGAATCGGTTGGTACAACTGGCTAAATATCTGGACTAGAAGTTAAATTTCTACTTCATACCATGTGGTAGACCAAATAATGGACACCTCCCCCCAAAGATGTCCATGCTCCAATCCCCAGAATCTGTGCATATATTACATTAATTGCAAAAGGAACTTTGTAGATGTAATTAAGGCTACAGACCTTAAGACAAGAAGACTATCCTGGATGATCTGGGTGAGCCTGGTCTAGTCACATGAACCCCTGAAAACAGAAAAAGTTCTCTGGCTAGAGTCAGAAAAATGCCAGGGAAGAGGAAGGCAGGAGAAATGCAGCAGAAGATGTGAAACATGAGAAGGACTTGACTCATCGCTGCATGCCTTGAGGGTGGAGGGGAAGGCAATGTGAAGAGGAATGCAGGTAGCCTTGGAAACTGACAGAAGCACCTGGGTGACAGTAAGAAAACAGGGACCTCGGCCCTACATCTGCAGGGAACTGGATCCTGCCGACAACATGAATGAGCCTAGAAGAGGATTCTTTGCAGACTCTCTAAGAGCCCAGCCTGCCAACACCTTGGTTTCAGCCATGTGAAACCTGCCAAGCTAACACAGACTTCTGACCTACAGACTGCAAGATTAATTACATAATTTGTATTGTTTTAAACCACTAAGTTGGTGGTCATTTGTTACGGCAGCAACAGTAAACTAATACATATCGTATACCAAAATTCGTTCTAAATGAATGAAAAAAATGTTAGTGTAAAAAAAAAAAACAAAAAAACCCACAGCAATAAAAAAGGAACAAGCTGCTGAGACACACAGCAACATAAAGAACTGCATGAACATTATGTTGAGCAAAAGAAGCCAGACTCAAGAATATATATTGGATGAAGTTCTATAATTGACAAATTCTAGATTTGTCAATTGTACTTGGATGAAGTTCTAGAATTGACAAATCTAAGAAATGAAAGAGCAGTTGCTTAGGGAGGGCTATTGAGTGGGAAGGAGTGTAAATACACTCTCTGGGGGATGGAAATGTTCTGTATTTGGACTGGGGGAGTAGCCACATAGCTCACTGAACAGTACACTTAAAATTTGTGCCTTTTATCACATGTAAATATCTCATTAAAACAAATTGAGAAAAAGAAATCGTAAAGGCACTAAGAGAAAAATACAGGTACAAAGTCTAGATCATCTTCAACTGCTCTAGGAGGAAATTGGTAATATCTAAGTGGCACATATCAACGGTCTTTGACCCAGCAATTCCACTCTCAGGGATCGGTATTACAGACTGACTGCGCACATAGGAAATGGCAGGTGCACAAGATTATTCACTGTCAAACTGTTGTGATAATAAATGACTGGGACCAACCCTAATGCCCATCAACAGGGGACTGGTTTAATAAATTGAAGTGCAGCCCCCACACAGAGTATTACACAAGTATTAGAAAAGAAGAAAAGATGGAAGGAAGGGAGGAAAGGAGAGAGGGAGGATGAAGATGCTCTCTAGGTACTGATCTCGGATAATCTCCAAAACACATTTTTAAAAAGTAAATGTAGAAAAGTGTGTATCTTATGCTCCCTTTTGTGCAAATTATTTTTTAGAGGAAAGAACTGAATAAGAATACATATTTGCATTTTGTTGTATGTACATAAAGAAATTCTGGATCCACTAGAAATAAAATTATTTATCTTTATTGAGAGGTGCAATAGAGGGCTGGGAAAGATGATCTACTTCCTCCTTTTTGCTATTACCTTTTTATATTTTTTGATTCTTGAATTATGTAAATTCAAGTTTTAATGCAAGGAAAAAAATGTACGTAATCTTCACATTTAAGAAAGCCATTTTAATGACAACAAAAGCAAAAATCATACAGTGATGGACATAAATTCATAAAAAATTTAAAACTTCTGTACATGAAAAAGCCTCCAAAATAGTTTAATAACACTCTAAATCAGCAAGATCATGGGTAGAGTCACTCTCACGTACTGCTGATGGTAGGATTAAGTTGTGCAGCATCTATCTACAGAAATGTTAAATGCGCAAACTTTTCACATAGCTCTTTATCCACTGGAAATTTATTCTACAAACATATTTCGTTCGAGTGCATGATGATATTCACTGCCTCGTTCTTTGTAAAAGCAAAATGCTACAAATCCAAAAGTCCAACGATTGGAGATGTTTACATAAAGAATGGTACACCTTAGTGCAGAACACCACACAGTTGTTAAAAACTATAAGGCAGATCTAAAAAAGTAAGAGGCGCTAACTGAAAAATAAAAATTAAAAAAATAAGAAAATAAAGTAAGAAGAGATGTCAAAATATGCAATAATTTGTAGAGCAATGTGGAGAGCTTAAGAATATATTTGTGTGTGTGTGTACACTTGATCTATGAGAGAAATTTTGGAAGGACACTTAAGAAACTAACTTTGGGAAGTAGATCTGGGAACAGGGAAAATGCTCCTGAATTATGGAAGAATAAATTTATGTTGTTTTAAGTCACCCAGTTTTTGGAAATTTATTATTGCAGCCCTAGGAAACTAAAATAGCACCTCCCTGAATATGTTCACAGAATCACATAAATAGAAATGATTTAATAAAGTGAGAAGTTTGGACTAAAATTTCCGAGGTAAAGAACACAGTAGAGAGCGCCCGAAGTGAAACCCTGGCCTCCACACTGGCACCCTGGTCCACACACCTGTGGATGGGCAGGAAAGCCAGGACCAGAACCCAAGTCTTGCCCCTGGTCCACAATGGTTCAGGGTAATGGTTTTTGTGGGTCATAGCAGTCCCTGCATGTAATTTGAGTGTAGACATTCAACGTTTATAGAACCTTTGCTTTGTTGACCCAGCAAAAAGAAAATATTTGCTAAAAACACAGCCCTAGTATTTGCCTGTTTTCACAGGGCTTTCCCGAAATGACCAGTCAGTTAAGCAGTTATAGTGTGGGAATCTGTGAGACTCGAGGCCTTGCTTGGATGAAAGTTGGGAGGGGTGTGTGCTGGAACATCTGAAAATGGTTCCAAATCTTTCTCAATTTTGATTGTTCCTTTGCGAAGAAGGGCCCAGCACCTGCTCACAGGCCCTCATAAACCCTTTTCAGCTGAAAGACAGTCACCAATGTAAGCATGCTCTGGGATGGCTGCTCAGCTCACCACAGCGGCCTTCTCAGGGGAGAGCTGAGGTGCACAGAGGCAGGCATCATGTGTGCTCCACATGCCAGTCCTGCAGGCCAGAGCCCTTCCACAGGGGTGTTCGAACTGGAAGTCTGGGAGGAGCTCCTCCGGCGGTAGCAGCTGGAGTAGGATGCTTTAGACGGGGTGGTCTTGCCCCCTACCCTGTGAAGAAGCCACTCTGGGTGAGAGAATACAATACCTATACCCAGACACAGGAAAGGCAGAAAGAGGGGCTTCTGGGGTCCCACCGTTCCACATGACACTGCCCAGAGGCCCAGCTGTACCCCTGCCCCTTCCCTAATTATTAAAGACATCAACAGTCTTCCAGAACTTTCCCCTTTTTGACTAAGTAGTTAGTTTTTTCTTTCGTTTACTAGAAAGGAAGAAAAGAGGTGAGACTGGCTTGCTCTATTTCACCTCTTTCTATAACTTCACATTAAACAAGGTTTTTATCAGGGGTGCCCTGCCCCCACCCCTGCAGTGTGTCCAAGCTCCATGCTAGAGCTTTATTTTTCTGCTTTCTCTAGTAGACTGAGCTCTTAAGGCAGAAACTAAGTCTTACTTATTATTTCTGCAACCTGAGGGCTCAGCGTTGTTGCCTTTAAATGATTTTCTGGCTGTTTCTTTACTTATCAGAGAAAGATGATTAATCTGGAGGAATGGGAAAGAAAGAAAGGTTTTAGGGTTTAATTCAAACTAGATGATTTCGCTGGTGGTTTTGGATCTCTGACCAAAAAACATTGATCGGTCAACTGTTCCCTTGCAAGATGCAAATTTAATAAAAGCCAACCACACAAAGTCCAAACCAGAAACCACCATATAAATCCAACCAAGATAAAACAGCCAAAGCTGCTGACTACTTGGGGAAAACAAAAGAGAAAGATGTTTATACATTTATATAAGCACCTGTTGAGAATTCAATGGTCAGCAAACAAGACCACATATCTTTGTGTGAAATTATAGTCTGATATTCAGAAATGCTCAAAGAGTAATCCTGTAGATCAGTTTGAAGCTGGCAAACAGTAACATGTGCAACAAACAGAAAAGAAATTGAAAGGAACCTAAATAGGATTGCTAACTCTTGATTTTGCCAAATAAAAACGTTTTTTAAAAAGTGTACCATCTACAATCCCCACAATTTCACAAAAGAAGAAATATTTTAACTCCCAAAAAAGGAGGAAAAATGTAAACTCAGACTAAAGAAAGCCATTCTCAAGGAAGGAAGCACTAAGAACCTTACAGCCCATTTTAGTTTGGGATAGTATACAGATGGTTTGGACTAGGAGTCATCCCAAGCCCTAAAACCACAGTAGACCCCTGGAAGATGCTCAAAAATATCGCTAAAGGGCAAGATGGATCAATTTCAACTCCTGGTTCTATAGTAGAGTCTCAATCACTTGACCCCCGAAGACAAAGGCCATAAGGAGGCCTCCCTCCCAGTTGGTGGCCAGTAACAGGCACAATTTCTCCTCAGTGTGTGCCACAGACTGACGTTTTTCCACTTCGCTATTTGAATGAGAGGAGTCCAAGGCAGCTGTGTGATAACAAGTAAGATTTATTGAGCACATACTAAGTTCCAGCCCCTGTGCTTCAGCTCTTCTCGGGCATTTTCTTATTCAATGTCCCTAACAATGCCATTGAGGGAGGTATAATTATTATCCCAATTTCACAGGCCAGAAAACAGGTTTAATCAAGACGAAGGGACTTCTCCAAGCAAGGTGCAAAACCAAATCTGATACCAAAATCTGTGTTCATAAGCCTGGAGAGAGGAGGTGAGCAGAGGAGGGTCACTGGGGAAAACAGAAAGGATATCTTTTAAAGTTAAAATCAATCTCTGCTAATGCAAACCCAAAGATAGCCCGAAAAGTTAGCATTCCACACTCGGCTTCAAGACAAATGAAGAAGTTAACCTTTGGCTAGCACGAGTTGCTCATAAATCTTGACTCAGTATCTGCGTCAAATTCAGGCTGCCCAACAACTGCCATATTCCCTTCATTCAGGTTTCCCCGCTCTCCCCAAAGCACCTGGGAGCTATAGATGATTGTAAAGTTTGGAGCAGCCCCAGGGCACAAAGCCTTGTGGTAGCCCTTGAGCAAAGGTGCTTTCTCCCTTTAAGAGAACCTGAGTTAAATAATAGCAGCCCAGTCATCCTCTCCTCCCGATCCCTCCCTGAGTCCCTCTGCAATATTTTAAATGATGGTTAATGGTCTCCATTCCACCTCCCACCCTAAGACCAGAGTAATCTACTTGCCCCTGAAGAGCAAGACAAAGCCAGCAAAGAGGCTAATACACCATCCATTGTGGCATGGGAAGGGTCTGGAGGTGAGGTGCCCAGGAGCACTGTATACACAAAACAATCCTCCCCCAACAGGGACATGAGGCACAGCCCCTTAGCAGTGTTGGGAGAACCTGAGTTCTAGCCCTAGTTCTAACAGCAACAGTTTCCTGAAACATGGGACCTTGAACTTGGCCTTCGAAAAAGTGGCCAGGCTTAAAAAGATATTCATTGACACTCTTGACCTTCTAAATAAAACTCAGAGCTGTTAAAACACACACACA
>NW_011888782.1:19839664-19844345 GCF_000151845.1 Pteropus vampyrus
TCTCTCTCTCTCTGTCTCTCTCTCTCTCTTTCCATGGCTCCTAACCCCATTTAGAATAAAGCCCCAAAAGCTCAGATTCCCATTCTAAGTCCTACACACACACTTCAACTTACCTTTCCAACATTCTCTAACATTATATGCCCACAATGTTGTAGCCACGGGACCCCAAATTCATCTGGCTCCACCCCCTCACATGCCTCTGCACAGCAATGTAACAGGGGCTAGTGCCAGGAGGAGGACAGGAGGTTATAAATGTGTCCCTCTGATAGTAGAGAAAGTCCAGAAGCCTGGGATCAAGTCTCACTTTAGCTCTCCCAGGCGTGGAGTCAGGTAGCCAATTCACTTAACCCTAGGCCTCGGTTTCCTTAATGAAAGACAGGGCAGTATCGCCTACATGACTGGACTCCCCATTTCCTCAGCCAGTCAACAAATATTAAATGAGTGCCAACTGAATGCCAGGCACTCTCATGCATGTTTGGGGTATGTGAATGAGCTAGACTGAACAAAATACGACGGCCCTCATGAAGCTGACATTCTGGTGCAGGGAGACCTATAAAATAGGGGTTGCTCATATTTCTGTGAGAATTAAATAAGATAATATGTGAAACATACTTACCACAGAGCCTGGCACAGGATCAACTATTATTATTACCAGGGAACTCTCTTAGAGTGCTTGTCTGCATCTCCACTGATCCTTTCGCACACCTCTCCCTGGCATTAACTCTGTTCTACTATTGTTGGCAGTGCCCATGTTTTACACGTTTACATCCTCCAGAGGCCAATACAGGGCCCTCAGATAAGTGGGGAGTGGAACTGCCTTGAAAAACAAAAAGCAAAAAGAGGTAAGAAGAGGTAAGACATTGAGGGGAGAGGAAAGGGCATATTAGAGAAAAAGGCTTAGAAGGACAGTGTGTGGTCACCCTCAGTACCTTGCCAATGAGTTCAGACTTCAGTGAGCCCTGGAAGTCACCACTTTTTGAGTCTCCAGGTAGAGTCAACCCTGACAGGCATAGGGTGAGCTGGCCCCAGAGTGACCAAAGGAGATTGCCCCGGAGGCCATGAAGCTCATCCCAGTTCAAGGCTATGATCCAAGAATTCTTGTCACAGTGAATCAAATCGCCCGGTAGAGCACTGTGAGTCTCTATATCCTCTGTGTTGTGCAGTTTCTTCCAAAATGGCCTGGTTTCCACTGAAGGGAAGCAGACTATGCCACCCCAAATTATGTCACTTCAGCATTATGATTATTTTGAATTAAAGGTATTTGAGTAAAAGCTGATGCAAAAAGGATGCTCTGACCCTTCTTCACCTCCCTGAAAGGAGATAAATCTCTCATGTGAAAGGTACCCTCTCAGTACCAGGACAATAGAAGGCATCTCTATCACCAGAGACAAGGAATTTAGGGCCGAGAAGGCTGTATAAATGAACCTTGTTACTTCTTCACCAATTGTCTACCTCAAATTCAAAACCCTTTGTCTTGACAATTTTCACCAATTTGTTATTTCTTTGTCTAAAAGATATAAAAGCTTCTTGCTTTGGACACTTCTTTGACTTTCATATTTTTATGGGGCTCCCATAAGCATGAAATTAAATGTGTTTTTCTCCTCTTAATCTGTCTTATGTCAATTTAACTACTGGAATGGCCAAAGAACCTAGTAGGGGAAAAGAGGTAATTTTTCCACCCCTAAACCTCCAAAATGTCATCATCGTTTTCTAGGGATAGGATTCCAGCCTCCTTTCCAAGTAATGCCCCCATGGACAGGAGGACCCAGTACTTAAAAAAATAAAAACATTTCAATCTAAATGTCACTGGAATTTCAAACAGGCATAGTTAAAACCAGACTTGGCTTGGGTCTAACAGACACACAGGAATCCCACAGGCTCACCAGGCTCACTGGAGCTCAGATAAACCTGCCATGATGAGTGTAGGCAGGCACTGATGCTGAGGTTCAATACCCAAGCAAAAGATGGAGTCGATTCGGGTAAACTGGGTCAGGGTATCATATGTAAGGCTCATTTACACTTCCAGATTTTCCACAAAAACAAGGAAACAAGGCAATGCTTACTTAAGAAATTTTAGACCAAGAAAAAATGTCTAGTCAGCAAAATGGACAACCTCACTGACCAAAGGAAGAACACTGCTCTTGGCTTAGGCACTGTGGCATTTCGGGGTTTGAGATGTGTTTATCTAGTTCAATATTTTTTTAAATTTTAAACCTGAATGTTCTTCCTGCCATTGCCACTGTCCCCACCATCAATCTCTGCTGTAACTTAAAAGTGTGATCCTTGCTAAGAAGACTATCCATTTCCGCCAAATTCCACTTTCTTGTAAAGATTTCTTATAGCAAAGAATTTTTGGCCTTAAGAACCTCTATGGAAACTTGCTTCAAAGCCATGAGCCAGTGGTGTCACCGACTAGAAAACCAGAGGCAAAGCACTGACCTGTTAGCTCCACTTCTCCATCTGAAAAGGCAGAGGAGAGCTTATTCCTCAAGGTCAATTAAAACAATGCCACATTTTCCACAATGGCCACAGACGCACACACCCAACCTCCACTTCGGTTCCTAAATACATCTTCAGTATTACTTTACCTTCCCCATTCAAACATGGGGCCTGCAGGCTCTACTTTGGCTGCTAAAAGAACCTTCATCCCAAGAAGCAAAGTTAAAATAATAAGAGAGCATATACTATAGCAATGGGTCTTTGGTAGCCGCCACAGGAAAGCAGAACTAATCAGCAAAGAAAAGCTTAAGAATCCCACAAATGCAAAGTCTCTATTTGATCCCTGAGAGCCAGGAGCTTGAAAGTCAAGAGAATGGGTATTTAATCCCAGATCTACTACTAATGACAAACAAGTGATGGGATTCCGTTTCTTCATCTATAAAATGTTCATGGCCCCTACTCCTGACACTGCAGGTGTGAAATTCTGAGAGGAGACCTAAAGACTCTTCTTTCAAATTTCTGAATCCAATTTGTGGCAGTCTTGTAGCACTCTCCTTCCTTCTTATTCTTCTTCAAAAAAAACATAATAGCAAGGAGCCATTATTCCCCTACCTCTCCAGTACTCACACAAGGCCCCACTGGGCTCATGGCAGGCAGCCAATTGGGTGTGGGCAGACAGAATCAGAGTAACCAGAAGCATCCTTGTAATCTGCCTTTGCAGATACTACTGGTGTGACCATACAACCATAACCTATGGTACTCTCATTACTCAGGTATGTATTTCCTTATTCAAGTATAAATGTCAGCTTCCTTCATCCAACACCAACTCCTCCCTTCCAAAGTTACCTCCCAGGGAAATACTGATGTTCTCCTAAGCCTCTCTGGGGGTGCCCCAAAGAGAATCTGCAGTTGCCACCTAAACTGGTTAGCCAATCATGAAATCAAGTTAACAGATGATGATTAGCTCTTAAAAAAAAAAAAAAGAACAGAAAATAGGATAGAAAATATCATTGTGCCTCGCCCTGTGGAGACTATAAATATATACTGTAAAGCTCTTGTTGCAGTTTGATACTTATATATGCATGTCGGTGGGTATGGTCTCTTGTGGGTTTTTGATCAAAAGAAGACTGAGAAACCCATATGCCTGAGGAAGTGGGATCTGACTCTCGGGATGAATGCCACACACACCCCGCCTTCATCCCCCGTGGAGGACACAAGGGCCAGCAAAGGGTACTGAGAACTCAAGCATGCATTCTGCAATTCTACAAAACAGAGCTGACTGGAAAAGTTGAAACAAACTTCTGACTGTCCTGCAAGGTAGTACTTCCTATAAGGTACAAAACAGAGTGTTCAACAGAAGACCAAACCATCCATGTAACTGCCTTGCCTCAGGAAGGGAGGCTCAGCACAAGAGGCAACGGGGGAGAACCTGGGTGCTGGGAGCGAAAGACCCTTTGCTCCCTGATCTTCTGGCTAAGGACTGATTGGGCCTACGGCAAACGGGCTGGGGACTAGAGACCTCCGAACCCCCGTTTTCTGTTTAATTTTTTTTCTTTTTTCCACATCGCACACCTCCCTAAAAATTTTCTCTAGGAAGCACCAAAGCTTGCAGCCTCCCAGAAACGACCTCCAGCTGGGAAAGGAGTTGATTCGAGTCGCACGCGGAAAAAATAAGTGCTATTTCAGGGAGGTTGCAAACATGCTCAGGGTTCCCCGTGGGCGCGCCTCCCAGGCTCCGGGCTCTGAGCCCACGTTTGATCGGAAGCAGAGGACTGAGCTTCTGGGGATTCCACTTCCTGGCCTTGGGCCCCTACTGCTCCCCCGCCCCTAGACTCGTTTGGCCGAGGACCGTGGACCGTGAAGCCCCTTTCGGGCAAGCCTCGCTCACGATCCGAGGGGCTGAGGAAGAGGCCTGCCCGGGGCTAGATTCCCGAACCTCCCGCTGCCGAGAAACCGCCAGACTCCCCAAGTTCCCCGCAAATCCCGCCTCGCGCCCGGGCGCCTGCCAGCCCCAGAGCGTGCCCGGGGGCGCGTCCGCCGCTCATCTCATCAGAACGTGCTGGCCGCCTCGGGGTCGCCCCGAGGAGGTGGGAGGTCCGCCCGGGAGCCGCAGGTTCGGTGCCCGGGTGGGGAAGAGGCAGGCCGCGCGCCGCCGCAACCCTGTCGCTGCGCGAGCCCCCGTCCCCCCAGCCCGGGAAAGGCCGGAGCCGCCCTGTGCCCGACCCCGCGCGACAGGCTCGGG
>NW_011888782.1:19845755-19849111 GCF_000151845.1 Pteropus vampyrus
CGAGTAAACTTCTCACCACAGGCAGGAACCAGCAAGGAACCTCCTTGAAGGGCAGTGTGATAACTGAGTTGGGGGGCAGTCAGACCTACCTCAGGGTGCCATTTCTCTGTCGGTCGTCGGTGCTACGAGGCGGTGCTACGTCTCACCCGCCACTTCTGTTTGGTCCTCAAGTTCTCTGGAGCAAAGCCCGCCTCCCTCTCTGGGGGAAAGGCAATGGGCGTCACTGCCTCCTGGTGGTTCTCGCTTCCTTCTGGGGCACCACCGCGCCTGGCAGGCCCTGTGGCCAGGAGGAGGACACCACAGAGCTTTAGCGAGAGGAACAGTTTCCAACGAAGCAGAGATTTGATGACAGTGAACACACTCAATCCACATAACCTGTATACTGCTCTGCACTGCTTACTCTGAGTCAAGAACTAGGGTATCAGTCTAGCTAGTGGTTTCCTTGTTTCTGGCGTCTCCGCCTCCCCTTTCTTCCGTGCATTAATTTTCACCAATATCGCCGTGCAGGACTTTCAGTTTGAAAGCTTTCAATGGCATCCTATTGCCTACTGGAGACCAGATTAGGTAGCTGAGCATTTGAGACTCTTGACAATTTTACCCTGTCCTTCCAGTCTTAGCCTTTTCTCACAAACACTAGACTCCAGTAGTTCCCAAACTTGCCTGCTCATTGGAATCACCTGAGGGTCTTTTAAAAATACTGACGTCTGGTTCCTATTCTCAAATGGTCTGGTTTAATTGCTATCCGGTATAACATGGACATCAGGATTTTTTAAAGCTCCTCATGCGATTACAAAATAAACAAAAATTTTGGGCAACTGCTCATCTCCAAATAGTTGGAGCTACTTGCTATATCCCACACATCATTGGTCCTTGTACTTTTAGGAGACTTTATATACCCTTTCTCCAATGTTTTTCCCAATATCGCCCACTGCTATATCTAGGAAAGGCCCATGCCACCACTTCTCCTAGCATGCCTCTTCTTTTTGGCCAACTGCAAAAGGCCAAGTCAAGTTCATACGTAAGCATATCGGAATATTTTTGTCATACTTCTTCCTTTGTACCTTTCATCATAGTCCTCCAAACAGTCGCATCAACTCAAAACAGTTCTCAAAATAGTCAAGTCTTTGTTTTTAAAACTATTTATTCTCTTTCTGTTATTTTAATATTTTTATCAAAATTATACTTTCTCACAGTTAAAGAAGCAGTCCCCCCTCCAACCGGACTTCTTCCCCAGAGGTAATTTCCATCTCTGTTAGCTGGTCTATTGATGGTTATGATCGTGTCTCTAAATAACACTGCTACTTTTAGGGGATTTTTTCCCCCCAGTTTTATCCATCAGGTAAATTTTTTTTTAGGTCGTTCTTGCCTGAAAACCTTAACCCTCCATATAGTTTGGCTGGGTATAAAATTCTAGGTTGGAAATAATTTTCCTTCAGGATTTGGAAGCTATTACTCCAGTGACCACCAGCTTTCAGCATTGCTGTTGAGAACTCTGAAAACATCCAATTACCAATTTTATGTGACCTCTCTCTCTCTTTTTTAATTTCTGGAAGCCTGAAAATTATTCTATTTTTTTTCCAGTGTTTCAGAATTACACAATGATGTGCTTTGATGTGGGCCCATTCATCCATTCCACTGTGTATTGGATGAGTTCTTTCAGTATTGAAACTTAAGCTCTTTCGTTCTAGGAAATAATCTTGAATAATTTTGTTGATTATTTCTTCTCCATTTTCCCTATTCTGTCTTTTTGGAAATCTTATTATTCAAATATTGAACTTCCAGGACTGCTCCCTATGATATTTCAAATAACTTCTCTCCTGTTTTCCATCTTTTTTGTCTTTTTTAACTCTAGTTTCTAGGAGGTTTCTTCAACTTTATCTTCTGTTATTTCTTAAATCATTTTTTAATTTCTTATATCATACTCTGATTTTTACAAGTGCTCTTTCTTATTGTTTGCACTCTTAGTTGGAGTACCCCATTCTCTTTTTCTTGGTTACAAACCTTTTATCTCCTTTATTTTGTTTTCACTACATAACTTTTATTCTTCAGGCTCTTTTTCTGTTTATAGTTTTTGTTTTGTTCTCCTTGTTATGGATTTTTCTCAAGATTATGGTCAGGGGCATAGATGTCCATTAGTAAAGAACTCATTGAATAAACCATGGTATACCCACACCACAGAGAACTATGCAGTTGTACTAAAGAAGTGAGGAGAATCGCTATATAACACTATGGGGATGAAGGCCATGAAATACTGTTAAGTGAGAAAAAGCTAGGTGAGAACAATGTTTACCATATGCCACCTTTAGAGTATGAAGAAGAGGTGAATATTTTTAAGCATTTGCTTATATATTCTAAAAGAAACAACACAAGGTAAACCCAAACTAGGACAAATGGTTACTTGTAAGGAGGAACAGAGTAGAGGGAAAAGACAGGGCAACTAGACTTCTTTAAATACACCTTGTTTTATAGTTTTGACTTTGGAACCATGTGAACATTTAACACAATTGAAAAGTTAAATCTATTTCTAAAAAACAGTTCCTAAAACTGAAAACATACTGAAACAAATGAACTTAACCATATGTCAAGTGGGTAGCATAACCATACAAAAGTTATTTTAAGTGACTTTAAAAAACAGTTTTTTGACTAACAGGATATACTCTAAGGGAAAAAGAAGAACCAACAACAACAGAAAAATCTTGGATTTAATAGCCTTATTGTTACTAAGTAATTCAGATATGTTTTGAAAACATTCTTAAAAATGTGTACTTAAAAATACTATTTGGTAGTATTTTTGTTACTCTGTAATGTGTATTGTGGACCCTGAGAAAAAAGATACCTACTAAGAAGGGATCTTGGTGGCTAACTCGGCTCAAATTAAAAACACCAACAAAAACCACAGCCATTTCTATACAGAGGCCTCTCACACAAACCACATTCCAGAGAAAAGCCTGTACAAGAGTCTGCCACCTGCATTGAACTGCCTTCCTGCACTGTGTTCCTGCCATCTGAACCACCTCTTACAGAAGAGTTCCTGGAATCCTTCAACCAATGAAACTGAGACTTTCTGGGTCTAATCAGAGCTGCTCAGCTAGACCCACATCTTCACCAACCAATCAGAGCAGCTCTATTCTCACCAATCAGGACAGTACTTTTGGACCAATCAAACTGTGAGGATTTGGAATCTTCGGTTGCATGAGGATGGACCAATCAGGGACCAGGGGCGGGGACTCTGTCTATATAAGTCAGCTTGCTGTGGCATAAGAAACATATTTTCCCTGTCTTTCAAGGGTGTGTTTACCCCAGTTGGAACTGAAACACTGGAGGCATAGCCACGCCACCTCATCACTGATCTGTAA
>NW_011888782.1:19849161-19851625 GCF_000151845.1 Pteropus vampyrus
CAAGTGCTCTTTCTTATTGTTTGCACTCTTAGTTGGAGTACCCCATTCTCTTTTTCTTGGTTACAAACCTTTTATCTCCTTTATTTTGTTTTCACTACATAACTTTTATTCTTCAGGCTCTTTTTCTGTTTATAGTTTTTGTTTTGTTCTCCTTGTTATGGATTTTTCTCAAGATTATGGTCAGGGGCATAGATGTCCATTAGTAAAGAACTCATTGAATAAACCATGGTATACCCACACCACAGAGAACTATGCAGTTGTACTAAAGAAGTGAGGAGAATCGCTATATAACACTATGGGGATGAAGGCCATGAAATACTGTTAAGTGAGAAAAAGCTAGGTGAGAACAATGTTTACCATATGCCACCTTTAGAGTATGAAGAAGAGGTGAATATTTTTAAGCATTTGCTTATATATTCTAAAAGAAACAACACAAGGTAAACCCAAACTAGGACAAATGGTTACTTGTAAGGAGGAACAGAGTAGAGGGAAAAGACAGGGCAACTAGACTTCTTTAAATACACCTTGTTTTATAGTTTTGACTTTGGAACCATGTGAACATTTAACACAATTGAAAAGTTAAATCTATTTCTAAAAAACAGTTCCTAAAACTGAAAACATACTGAAACAAATGAACTTAACCATATGTCAAGTGGGTAGCATAACCATACAAAAGTTATTTTAAGTGACTTTAAAAAACAGTTTTTTGACTAACAGGATATACTCTAAGGGAAAAAGAAGAACCAACAACAACAGAAAAATCTTGGATTTAATAGCCTTATTGTTACTAAGTAATTCAGATATGTTTTGAAAACATTCTTAAAAATGTGTACTTAAAAATACTATTTGGTAGTATTTTTGTTACTCTGTAATGTGTATTGTGGACCCTGAGAAAAAAGATACCTACTAAGAAGGGATCTTGGTGGCTAACTCGGCTCAAATTAAAAACACCAACAAAAACCACAGCCATTTCTATACAGAGGCCTCTCACACAAACCACATTCCAGAGAAAAGCCTGTACAAGAGTCTGCCACCTGCATTGAACTGCCTTCCTGCACTGTGTTCCTGCCATCTGAACCACCTCTTACAGAAGAGTTCCTGGAATCCTTCAACCAATGAAACTGAGACTTTCTGGGTCTAATCAGAGCTGCTCAGCTAGACCCACATCTTCACCAACCAATCAGAGCAGCTCTATTCTCACCAATCAGGACAGTACTTTTGGACCAATCAAACTGTGAGGATTTGGAATCTTCGGTTGCATGAGGATGGACCAATCAGGGACCAGGGGCGGGGACTCTGTCTATATAAGTCAGCTTGCTGTGGCATAAGAAACATATTTTCCCTGTCTTTCAAGGGTGTGTTTACCCCAGTTGGAACTGAAACACTGGAGGCATAGCCACGCCACCTCATCACTGATCTGTAACACTAATGAGCTTTTCACAGCCATGCTGTATCACAACTGAGTTGTGTGGCACCAACGACCATCAGCTGACGGCATAAATTAGAATAAGAAATTATAACATCATTCAGAACCAAGCTTTTTCAGTGTAAGAGAAAAGAAATATAAAATCAAAGAAGTTAGTAAACATTTTGTAATCTGAAAGCTGAATTGAAAATATCAGGATGAACTGGTCATTTCTTGTGTAGCTCTGCTCATTCCGTCAATCCCTGATATGCTGTGGTGTTGCTGGATTCAATAAAAGTGATAGCCAGGAGGTGATCTATAAACGCCATTTCTCTCTCGAAGGAACCAAAACTCTTTAAAGGTAATCACTAACTCCATGTCAGAGACAGAAATGTACCAAGTTGAGCCTGGAGTATTTTGTTGTCCTAGAAAGCCGAGAAGGTACCACTTAAAGGGGCTTCCATTGTTCAAGTAAGCACTGAAAAAAATCACTTTTCTAATTTTGTCATTCTTTTTGCAGTTTATTAGCTCGAATTCTTCAGTAAAGAACTTTCCATCTATAATTATTTGGTTGGCCTGGAAAACAGTTCATATAAAAAAAGCAAAGTAAATTCTTTCTCTCTTTGTTTACCATTTTTCAGACTTGGTACCGAAGTATCCAATAAAATTTTTTAATGAACTCATAAATTTTAAAAAATTACATCATGTACTTTACAATCTTCTTTCTTCTTACTTTCTCATATTTGAAGAGTAGGAGCCCATCTATCAGTGATCATTTGTAGTAAAACCACTCGGAGAAAGGTTGGATCTGGCTATTTCTTTTTGATCCCACTTATTTGTTCTAACATCACTGAACTGGGACAGCCAGACATTACATGCCTCTTTTTTCATTACATGCAAAAAGAAGCACACAGCAACTCAAATTCTTACCACCAGAAATTTGAATCTGAATCTAAGCAAGCCTGTAATCTAGCAGTTCTTAACCAATGATCTATGGATATTATTTAGGAACTCTGTGAACTTGAATAAGAACATAATTATCATTTTTATTTTCACTAA
>NW_011888782.1:19852425-19883023 GCF_000151845.1 Pteropus vampyrus
AAAAAGTGGATATATAGATTTAAAAGATTAGCAAAATATTGATAATTATTGAAGCTGGATAATAGGTCTTATGGAGGTTTGTTATATCTGTCTCTCCACTTTTGTGAGGTTGGAAATTTTTTGATACAGAAGAGTTGCAGGTGGGGTTGGGAGTGGAATAAAAGCTAATTGTAAATTCAGAACATGTAGTGAGATTATTAGCTGCAAGTGGTCAGTGAGCCACTAAAATGAAGAATCTCTGACATCAGGGTCTTTGGATCTTCCCTCTGGGCCAAGTCAGATTAGTCAGTCTCCTTTTTGGAGGGTAAAGGTCTAGCTGTCTACATTACGGGCACCAAGGGGATGTAGAGAAGTTACAGGTCTCAGCATCCAGTATATACATGTTGACTGCTTACAGTATAATACCTTTATTCTCAGCTCTTCCTGATGTCTCCCAGTCCTGAGGTCCACCTTTTTACCTCCTCCAGGGAACAAAGCCCCCTTTGCCAGGTGAGGAAGGGGCAGCAGGCAGCTATACTGAGTTAGGGTGGGATCTAAGGATCCTTCACTTCTTAAACAGACTTTAACCAAAATTCTTTATTTGGGGGCCCTTTCTTTACTCCTACTTCCAGAACTATCTTGTGCCAATCATTCAAGAGACTTTTCTCTTATGTCCGCCAAGTCATTTCCCACTCTCTAATAGCTTTCCAGCATCCAAGTTTCTGTTGCTATTGTATTCTCTCCTTCCTCTCCATATGCCTTTATAAAATCCCTTTACTATAGTTTTAGTGGGATTTCAGGAGAAAATAAAACCAAATACTTGTATTCTATTCACTGTTGTCCTCCGATATATTTTTTAAATGGTTAAAAGTTCTTCCTTTTGGAGAATGTACTCAATAACGCAACTTCTCCCATTCCACACCTCTGCTATGCTTTTGCTCTGTGGCACCATGTATCCTTCCCTTATGGCCCTAGATTGCAGAGCCAGATCAAAGGGTAATTCATTTGGGCAACTGCCCAGATGTTATTCACCTCTAAGGAGCCCCAAAACATTGCTAGAAAGCTAATAAGATGGAGAAGTTTGTATCTACCCAAACCCTGGGGAGAGTTTTATGTAAAGTGTATTTGGAAACACCATTTGGCTTTGAGGGGTGGGGAAGGAAGGGTAAAGAGCACCCTAAAGGACAAGTTCATTAACAATAGATGGTCACTCAGCTGCTTTCCAAAGAAGGAGGATCCTGTTAATTGTAGGGCTTTGCTTGTGCCGAGCTGGGTATGTGAAGAGTCAGGTCACAGATGAAATTCTCTGGACCACAGAGGAGAGGCTGACCTTCCAGCAGAGTCTTCCTCCTCTGTCTTAGCCCATGCACTGTTTAGTGTGTCCTCTGTGGGCAGGTTGAATGTTGATTTAAAGAATATATTAACCTCGACATCAGTAATATGGTGGAACAGGAGTTTTCTACCATCTTCCTCTCAAAGAATACCAATTTTGACAATCATCTGAGGATGACAGTGCCTTTGTGGAAGTCCAGGAGTCCAGTGGAGAAGTTCCAGCACACCACTGGAGAAAAAATATTCAAGACTGAATGAAATGGAAACTGCAATAGAAACTATCAAAAACAGATTGATCAAGCAGAATAATTGGTGATCTCTTAGAGAAGTCATTTGAAATTATTCAGTCAGAGGAGAACAAAGAAAAAAGAATGAAAGTAAAGAAAATTTATATGAATTATAGAAAAACAATTTACACATTATTGTGTAAGGAGAAGAGAGAGAGAAGGGGAAAGAAAGCTTATTTAACGAAAAAAATGGCTGAAAACTTCCCAAATCTAGGGAGAGATTGGAATTCCAAATTCATGAAGCTTGTAGGTACCCCAAAAGTTTCAGCCTAAAGAGATCTTCTCTAAGACACATTACAATAAAACTGTCTGAAATCAGAAAAAGAATTTTTAAAGCAGGAAGAGAAAAAAGAAATTCCTCACATACAAGGGAACCCTCATCAGTCTATCAGCACACTTCTCAACAGAAACTTTGCAGGTCAGGAAAGAATGGGATGATGTATTCAAAGTTCTGAAAGAAAAAAAAAACTGCCAAAGAAAACTACTTGGCCCAAAAAGCTGTTCTTCAGCAACGAAGGAGAGGTACTTTCCCAGGCAAACAAAAGCTGGAGTTCATCACCACTAGGCCTTCCTCACAAGAAATACTAAAGTAACATAAAAATATAAAATAAAGGTAAGTATATAATCAAATTTAGAATACTCTAATACTATAATAGGGCAGTGTGTTAATCACTTCTAGTATAGATGTTAAAGAGCAATAGTATTTCAAACAACTACAGCTGCAATAATGGATATACAATATAAAAATGTAAATTATAACATCAAAACATAAATTGAGGGGAGTGAAAGGGTAAAGTTTTTGTATGCAATTCAAATTAGATTGTTACCAGCTTAAAGTATACTGTTAAAGCTGTAAGATATTTTGTGTCAGCTTCATGGTTAACCCCAAAGCAAAAATCTACAGTAGATACACACAAGATAAAGAAAATCAAAACATAACACTATGGAAAAATCATCATTTCTCAAAGAAAGACAGCAAGAGATGAAGGAAGGAACAAAGGAACTACAAAACAGCCGGTAATCATTTAATAAGATAGCATTAGTAAATCCTTACCTATCAATAATTACTTTAAATGTAAATGCATTATATTTTCCAACCAGAAGACATAGAGTGGCTGAATGGATTAAAAAACAGGACCTAACTATATGCTGCCTACAAGAGACTCATTTCAGCTTTAAAAACTCACAAAGTGAAGGGATGGAAAGATATTCCACACAAATGGAAACCAAAAGACAGCAGAGATAGCTATACTTATATCAGACAAAATAGGCTTTAAGCAACTCAATGCGGGGGCGGGGGCGGGGGGGGGAATCCTCTTCAGAAATAGGAAAAGAAACTAAGTAGACATTTTCCAAAGAAGACAAGTACAAGAAAAGGTGTTCAACATCACTATCATCGGGGAAATGCAAATCAAAACCACAGTGACATATCACTCCTCACCTGTTAGAATATCTGTCATCAAAAAGACAAAAAAGAAAAAGTGTTGATATGGATGTGAATAAAAGGGGACCCTTGTGTACTGTGGTAGAAACGTAAACTTGTACAGCCACTATAGAAAACAGCACAGAGGTTCCTCAAAAACATAAAATTAGAACTGTATGATCCAGCAATCCCACTTCTGGGTATATATCCAAAAGAAACAATATCAGTATCTTAAAGAGATGTCTGTCTTTGCATGTTCATTGCAGCATTATGCACAATAGCCAAGATAGGGAATGGGGAAACAACCTAACTGTCCACTGACAGATGAATGGACAAAGAAAATGTGATGATAGATAATGAAATGATAGATAGATAGATAGATAGATAGATAGATAGATAGATACATACATACATACATACATACATACATATATACACATACATGCATACATACATACATACATACACACACATACAGACAGACAGACAGACAGGCATATATAATGAAATAGTATTAAGCCAAGAGAAAGAAGGAAATCTTACCATTTGCAACAACATGGATGAACCTAGAGGACATTATGCTAAGTGAAATAAGCCACACAGAAGAAGACAAATACTATATGACCTCACTTACATGTGGAACCAAAAGAAGAAAAAAAAAAAATCCAAACTCTTAGAAACACAAAGTAGAATGGTGGTTACCAGTGGCTGGAGCTGAGGCCAAGAGAGATGGGGAGATGCTGGTCAAAGAATGTAAGCCTTCAGTCATAAGATGAATAAATTCTGGAGATATAATGTAAAGCGTGGTGACTACAGTTAATAATACTATACTGTACAGTTGAATTTTGCTAAGAGAATAGATCTTAAACATTCTCACTATAAAAAAGAAGGTAATTATGTAAAGTGATGGATGTGTTAATTGTGATAATTGTTTCACAAAGTATACATGTATCAAATCATCATATTGTATGCTTTAAATGTGTACAATTTTATTTTTCAATAGTACCTCAATAAAGCTGGAAGGAAAAAAAGAATATTATTTTGAAAGAGCAAGAAAACCACCTGGTGAGAGTGTCCATGGGTCTGTGTCTTCTAAGTCTGTGGCTTGTCCCTTACTATGTTTTAAGAGCCAGAGCCTTGCTCCATATATCTTTTTTGCTTCTTGGTTGACAAGAATGACAAGCTCTTCTCCCTTGAAACTGTCCAAGAACCCATTTCAATGACCTTGGAAAACCGAAAATTAACAGACCCCATCGGGGACTTAAGCAGGCCAGAATCACCACTGTCAAAACACATCAATGAAAACAAATGACTGTGGAGTCACTAGTGGCCACAATGGCCACTATACCAAGTAAAGATGCAGACCTAACCCTATGTACCCAGATTGCTAACCAAGTAAGAGAGACAAATAGAGTACATAAATAAGTATCAGTTGATTTTTTTTTTTAAGGGAAGAGCTTACATAATACCAACGAAAGGAGGAAGCACAATTCACTTTCACGAAACATTTATGTAAGACTATTTTTTAAGTCTTTATGATAATGTAAGTTGTTCTCAAAAGAGTTATCTAAGAAGTATATAAATTATCCAGTTTCACAGAAAGCGAAACTAAAGAAATGAAAGGTTAAGCAGTTTGTCGTACAACCAGTTGGTTAAAGGGCTAAGAAGGCAAACATTGATAAGCTCAGAATGGGCTTGGCTGTGCTTCTTGGACCCTGAGCTTGGTCCACCCTGGATTCCGGTGCTAAAGCATGATGTCATTGGATACCATTGAGGGCATTATCCATTCATGACACATTACATATACCTAGAGGCAGGCAGGTCTACACAACAGGAGAAACCATTCTGAAGCAAATTCTGTTTTCATTTCAACTTTAGTAGAGCTAATTCTTACCCTGTGTAGCACTCTGAAAATACCAATTATGTGTGCTATATATGACACTAATCTATTCTGATAACATAGGAGGAGGAGTAGTGTGTACTACATAGTCCTACATGAAGACATACAGTTATACACACCCTCACACAGATACCTATGTCAACACCAAGAATGGCACATTCTCAGACATGTATACACAAAGAGTAAACCAATGCTCATTCAACCTCATGCAGCTACAAAACACACACAAACACAAGTATCTTTTTTGGTTTCCCCACTCTGATTGAACACATCTATTCACATCTGAGCCCGCCAATGCTCCATCCAATCCCCTTTCACAATAGGAGCTGACCCTCTAAGCCTCTGAGTCAGCCTTGGCAGAGGCAGATATACTATAATCAGTTGCCTTTATACTCACACTCCTGATTCCTGACTACACTCACCTGAACAGCCTAATCCCATGCCCTTAGAATGGTGGTTCTCAACCAGGGGTAATTTTCCTTCAGGAGATATTTGGCAAAGACGTTTTGATTATCACAACTTGGTGGGAAGGGGAAGAGGGTGCTGCTGGCATCTACTAGGTAGAGGATGCAGCTAAACACTCTACAATGCTCAGGTCAGTTCCCCACAGCAAAGAGTCACCTGGCCCAAAGTGTCAATAGTTCCAAAGTTGGGAACCTTTGCCTTTGAAGAAGGAGTGAGCAATTGTCCTCCCCTTAGCAATTTGCTAATAAATCACCTAGGGCTGCTTCCTCCCTGATAACTGGCCGTGGTTTGTACCACAGGACCTGGTTACAGCTCCTTGGACCAGGTTCCTATCCCAAGGGCAGCCAAGGTAAACTAGCCAGTTCCTACTAAGGCAAACCAGTGAGAAGGCTATGCTAACAGGAACCACAGTGATTTTCTGGACTTGACCATGTCCAGCAATTTGACTAGAGGTTAGAGTGGAGAGCCAGGGCAACTGGTAGTAGAAGCAAAACATGAAAAATATTGATAAAGAGCAGCCATACAGGCCACGAGGGCCAGAGTCAGCCAATGGCATCCGATAGAGAAAAAGATGCACAGAGTGAAGGCAGCTGGTTTGGAAAGCAGCAGGAGTGATCAAAGCAGATGCAGGGAGTCTACGGCCATGCCACTCAGAACAAGCCCGATCCCTTCTGATCTCAGAAGCTAAGCAGAGTCGGGCCTGGTTAGTACTTGGATGGTGAGACCACCTAGGAAGACCAGGTGCTGTAGGCATAAAAAAATAAAAAATAAGGGATTGTAAGCTGAAAAGGTCCTTGCAGTCTGTGAGGTCAAACAAAGGGTTGCCTCGCCTAAAAAAAAAAAAAGCAGATGCAGGGAGACTGGGGCACCATGACATTTGATGATCAGTAAATGCTTGTTAGCAAGAGTCAGTGAGAACCAAGCTATTCTGAGGAAACATCCACCTTGTTCTAAAGTAGGAGCTGTAGGAGGCCCGGCTGAAAGATGGTTTCTGTGAACCTATGAGTCTCACCTCCTTTGTTACTACCTGATCTCATGGTAGACCCTGCTGTAGGTTGAACTGTGACCCCAACAACAACAAAAAATATATGTGAAGTGCCCATCCCCTGTACCTCAGCATGTGAACTCATTTGGAGATAGGGTTGTTGAAGATGTAATTGTTTAGAATGAAGTCATATTGAAGTAGGGTGGACCCCTAATCTAATGTGACGTGTCCTTACGAGAAGATGGCCATATGAAGACACAGAGACATGGAAAGAATGTCATGTAAAGATGCAGGCCTAGATTAGAATGATGCATTTCAAGGCAAGGAATGCCAAGGATTGCCGGCTGTCACCAGAAGCTAGGAGAGAGAAGTACAGATTCTCCCTTGGAGCCCTCGGAAGGAACCAATCCTGCTGACATTTTGATTTTGTCGGACATCTAGGCTCCAGAACTATGAGAGAATAGTTTTGTTGTTTTAAACCACTCACCTTGTGGTACTTTGTTACAGCAGTCCTAGCAAATGAATATAGACGTCATTATCTAAGGTAACCTAAGGGCATCTCTGTGCTTAACACTTCAGCCCTGGTCCTGAGCTTTAGAAGGTCCAGGACTCTGGCTCTCCTCTGCCCACACCTCTCCCTAGGGGAAGAGGAGTCCACTGGCCTATAGGGATGTGCCCATCCAGAGCTCACATTTTCCTTCTACACTGTGATCTGGGCCATAAATCCCTGCCCAGATGGCTCTTAGACTGCTTTCAGGGTCTGGCCAAGCCTAGTTCTTGAGTCTGTCCTCCTAAGAGTGGACCAAGCTTCTGGTGTGCACACCTCTAGACCAAGGGATAGCTAAGGGGCAGCTGTTTGCCAGGAGCATGAGAAGCTGTGACAGAATGAACTTGTTGGGATCTCCATTTGTTCTATTGAACTTATCTATACACAAGTTCACCTCGTGCTATGGGACAGAGATGGGACTATGAAGAGGGCAGGCTGTGGGCTGCAGATCTCCATTTATACTATTGTGCCAGCCTCCATGATGGTCAGGGGTGGACCTATCACTCATACCCTCACAGATCAGGATTAATGTCCAAGGGATGGGTCTGGGGCATGTTCATTCATCACTCTCTTTGTTCCTCAGGTAGGTTCCAACCACAGGAGTGGACTGCTGCCTCATTTCTCCTCCTTAGCTCTGACCCATCTGTCTGCCAAGGGTGGGACCTCTGAGTGACCCTCTACATAACCAACCTAGGTGACTGTGTTAGCTCCTGCTTCTTCTCCCTCCCTCTTCTTCCTCACCAACTCCGTAAAGGGGATCTGCACCAGGCTTCTTAAGAATCCTAGCCCACACCTGTAGCTAGGGTGGGAGGTCAAAGCAGAGATCACAAATTCGGGTACCTACAGGGGCCAGGGGAATATCACAACTGGGTATATCTGGCCAGGTGTAAGTACCAGGGTGAGGTAAGGTCTGCAGCAAACTGGGACAGCCAGGCTCCTTCTAAAGTGGCTCCCGCTGATTGTTGCCATAAAGAAAGCAGGCTTAATGTCAAAAATGTGTTTTTTTACAGAAACCAGAAATCTTAATTTTATTATGTGAAGTTCCTACTTAACTAATTCAAAATGTTAACACAATGCCCACCAAAAGCAACCCAGCCAGACAGTCCAGATAGGTCAGCCAGGTTTATTGCCACTAATCAAACTAAACATCTATACCAGATCAGGTTGGCCAGCTGAGGCAAGCAGAAGCTACCCCACACGTGGTTTGCCCTGACCTCACTGAACTTCCCAGTTTGAGAAACTAATGGTGTTTTCTCCTATGTTGTTATTTTTGCAGCCTGATATAGCTTTCCACCCTCCCGCATCTGGTAAACTCCAAAACTCCTCATATGACTCATCTCTATTATCACCTCCCGTGAGTAAGCCTGGACTGACCATTTTCACCTTTCCTGCTCACTGCCCCTTATTCATGTTTTGGTTACAGCCTATATGACATTATTTCAGAACTGTTTACTTGTCTTCTACCACTAGACAGCGAGCACCTCGAAGTCTCGGATCTTATCTTGTTTATTCTGTTTCCAGCTCTCTGGCACTTAGCTGACACGATGCTTGTGGAATGAATAAACAATACATATCAGTAATAAAACCAATGTCGTGAAGCTACTGGATCGAATTCCAAAATGGTATTTATGACAAGTTTATTGACAATGTTTATTATATAAGAGATTAGGAATGGGGCAAAATTACATTCATCAGGATGACCGAGAAATTTGCATTTGAACCGTGAAACTGATTCTCATGGAGAAGAGGGTGGAGCAAAAGAAGAACAATTCAGAAATGAAACTAAAGATTCAGAAGACAGTAAGCCTGTGGTGGGCTCTAATGGCAGGGGTAGTAAGACAACAAACGAAATTAAGCAATTGTAATGGGAAGTTCTTAATGTTTAAAGGGTATCTGTGGGGGAGGGCTGTGTACAGACAACTGAGGCCATGGGATGATAAGAATAAGAAAGTACTTCCAGCACCCTGCTGACAGCCACCTTGAGCAGTGCAGCACTTGTAAAGGGTTTTGTTTTCAATGGTGATAAGATCGTTGTTGATTCTTTTCCCCAGAATCCGTCCTAGTTACTCTTGGAGCTGCTGCTTTCATTTCAGTATGCCGCCACCTTGAGGCAGACGTGTGCGATTACACCACTAGGCTACAGGTTCAGATTTTGCCTCCCTCCAAGGGGACACCCGACTCAAGCCTAGTACGTTTATAGATCCAACTTACTGGCATTTAAATATCACACACAAATTTTCTTTACATCAGCTGAGGTCAAGCAAAAGGAAGACCAGTCACTCATTTCACAACCCTCCCTGATGCTTAGTCCTTGTCTTGTGTTTTCCTCCTAACTAGTGGGTAAATGCTCTAGCACAGAGGTTTATTCATCTTTGCTTCCTCTACAGAGCCTTACACATTACAAGTGTTTTTTAAAAGTCTCTGCTTAGTGCAGTTATGTGGAGATGATAGCTTAAAGCAAGTTTATTTAAAGCTCCAAAAATAAATTAAAGAAGCCATACACAAAAGGACAAATATTTTATGATTCCACTTATGTGAGGTATCTAGCGTACTCGAATACATAAGGACAAAAAGTAGAATAATGGTTACCAGAGGCTGAGGGGAAAGGGAGAAGAGCTCTTGTTATTTAATGGGCAGAGAATTTCTATTTGGGATGCTGAAAAGGATCTGGACCAAGGTAGTATGGAACCTGAGAAAGAAGATACCTACTAAGAAGGGCTCCTGGTGGCTAACTGGGCTCAACTTTAAAAAACAGAACCTAGCAGCCATTTGTACACAAGGATCTATCACACAAATTGCACTTTAGGACTAAGCCTGCACTAAAGCTGCCTCCCTCCTGCACTGACTATACCGTGTCTGACTATGTGTCTGACTATACCGTGTTCCTGCCATCTGAGCTAGCGCTTATAAAGGAGCTCCAGGAATTATATTTCAACTAATAGGACTGAGGTTGTCCCCATCCAATTGGAGCTACATAGCTATATCCCCATCAGCATCTTCACAGACAAATCAGAGCAGCTCTATTCTGACCAATCAGGACAGTGACTTTTGGACCAAACTACCAGGATTTGGAGTCCTCATTTGCATGAGGATGGACCAATCAGGGATCAAAGGCAGGGACTTCTGTCTATATAAGTCAGCTCCCCTGTAACTTGGGAAGCATACTTCCCATTTCCACTGGAGTTTAAAAACTGAGTTTCCCAAACTGGAGCTGAAACACCAAAGACATCTCAGTGGATCAGAGGAGAGAAGAGCAGAGCAGTCTAGGCAGAGAGGGGCCTCGCCCAGGGCCATATCCCCTAAAGCTGCCTCACAGCCGTGAGGCGTCAAAATTGAGCTATAATATTATTGGGCTGTTCCATAGCCATACTGTGTCACAACTGAGCTGTTGGCACTGAATCAAGTTTCTTTATTCATTGCACCCCAAATTGGGGATTCCTGTTGGTGTTGAATTGATGCCAATGACCATCAATTAACAATAGTGGTAATTGTGAATGCACTATATGCCTTTGAGTTGTACATTTTAAAATGGCTAAAATGGAAACTTTTGGAAAGTTGCTCTAGCTCGATATTAGATAAAACAAAATTTAGGTCAAAAAAGTATTAGGGAGGGCCACTTCACTATGACAAAATGTTCATCAGGAAGAATGAACAATTCTAAATGTGTGTGTGCCAAATAACTGCCTCCATATACGTAAAGCAGAAGTTGTCAGACCCACGAAGAAACATTCACAATCCTGGTGAGAGATTTTAAAAATGTTATATCAGTAACTGTTAGAACAGTCAAAAATTCTCCTACACATCAGCACCAGAACACATGCATTATTCACAATAGCCCCAAAGTGGAAACAACCCAAATACTCATCAATAGTAGAATAAATAAATACATTGTGTTAGATTTGTCCAGTGGAATACTACACAGCAATAAAAATGAACAAGCTACAGTTACATGCAACATGTATGAATTTCAAAATATAATTTTGAGCAAATGAAGTCAGATGTAAAATAATACATACTGTATTCTATTTATATGAAGCTCAAAATAAGCAACACTAGACTGTTTAGAGATGCATACTTATGTGATAACATTTTCTTAAAGCAAAAAAAGTTATTTTTATAAAAGAATTGGGATATCTCTAAGAAGGAAGGGCAGCACTGTGATTGGAAAAGGGCCTATGAGCTTGGGGGTGGAGAGTAGTGTTGTAGACTTCTAGAGTTTTGACAAATTTTATTTTATGACCTGGATTGTGCTTATATGGGTATTTATGACAACCCAGTAAGATACACATTTGTGTTTACGCACCTCTCCGTATACGTATTCTATTTCACAATTAAAAATTTTTAACGAATTAGTAGAGTATACCTTCTGTGGAAAAACAATTTTGAACTAGAAATCAATACCTAGCCAAGCTAGCTTATCAAGATTGAGAAAAGAATAAAGCTAAATTGATACTTGTAAAGATTCAGAGTGTTTACCTACTATTTACCCTTTCTGAAGGAGATAATTGGAGATGTTGGCCAGGAAATCAAGTGTGAGGAGTACATAGAAAACAAGAAGTATTAGAACTAACCTTGTTAATTTAATGAAAAAAATTCCAAAGTAATATCTTGCAGCAGGTTTTGAAAGAAATCTGTCTAAATTAAAATAGGTCAGTGGGCTCCAAAAAGATGTCCTTAAGAATTCTGGAATAGACCCTGAGCTATTTTAGAATAAAAAAGAAACTATCGGTGCTATGATGAAAAGACTTTTACTTTTCCCAATTTGGGGAGAGGGGGTAATAAAAACATTCCAAGAAGATAGGAAAGTTATAACCTAAAGTTGAAGCAAACTAAAATGTGGTATGAATTTGAGCAACTATGGTAGTTCAAGAAAATAATCCATTTGATGATTTGCTAGGAACATTGTCCTTTGAGGTTTGTGACATCGTAAGTACAGGAGAAAATGTAATAATATATCACAATGATTTATTCATTTTAAACTTCTATCATCCACCTAGAGACCATCTGTGGGAGATAGTAATGATTTCTGAACAGAATGTTATAAATTTTTTCAGCTTTGACAATATAAATATAAAAGTGGAGTCCCCTAACCCCGGTGGATGGGCAGAGGAACTAAAAGGTGGAAGTAGGAGGAGGGGCAGGGGCAGAGCCAAGAGACACTGGTGAAAATTGACAGAGGAAACACAAATAGTTTAAGAATAGAATCTAAATTTGTAAAAGTAAACAACAGAAAACCAATACAACTGTGAAAAAGTGAGACAAAACAGGGAGAAATGAGGTGGTATGAATTCTCTAAGTCCTTATTTACCACAATAGGCAATAGAGACCATGTTTAGCATTGATAAATTGAGTTAGTGATATATAGAGATATATGAAACCAAAAGAAAAGGTTAAAGTGGTTATTACCAGAGATAGCAATGAAGCAATGAAGGAGGAGAAGAGTGAGGGCACCACAGTTTTTTATTATGTCTTCTGGCATTTTCTGATTTTTTAATGAACCTGAATATGCAGACTAAAAAGGAGCATTTGGTGAGGAGGCATCCTTTTTCTATGTACACTTGCTGTGGACATGTTCATGCCTGTTGCTCAGCACCATTCATTAAGTAGGCCTCTGTTGCCAGGGAAACCAGCTTTTCACTGATACCAAAGATAATGCTGAGGCCTGCTGTTCACTAAGCAACCTTTCTCTTGATTCATGCCACCTTCCAGAACTATCACTTGTCCCAGTGTGATGCTGTCCAGCTATAGAAAGCTCACACCTGCTCTCTCACTTCCCTCTTTGTTGCCTGTGACACTGACGACGGGGGCTATGCCAGCCAGCAGGACCTGCAGTCCTTGTTTTATTACAAGCAAACTTGCTCATGAGAAATGAGATTCAGCTGTTTTTTAAAAACGATAAACATCAAAGCACAGAGAACAGTATAAAAACCACATTACTTTTTCTATACTTGCTTCACTGATCCCAGGGGGGAGAGAAGAAAAGGAGATGACTTTTTTTTAACACTAATTATGTTGAAGTATAAATTACATATAGTGATACACAGATATTAAGTATACAGTTTTATGAGTTTTGACTATACATACCTGTAGAATCAATACCCCCATCAACATAAATAGAGCACTTTCACTGACCCAGAAAGTTCCTTCTTGGACCTTTTTAGTGATTCATTCTCTTTCTCTTTCTCTCTCTCTCTCTCTCACTCACACACACACACACACACACACACACACACACACACACACCCTACCCCCACCTCCCTGCCTTTCCTGTACCCCACACTCCCTTCCCCCAGGCAGCCACTACTCTGATTTCTGTCACCATGGTCTCACCAGTTTGGATTCTTCGGTTCTTGACCTTCTTATAAATGGCATGTTTCCTTTTGTCTGTTTTCTTTTGCTCAGGATAATGTTTTTGACATTCATCCATGTTATTATGTGTATCAGTAGTTTGTCCCAGATTAGTATTCCACTGTATAAATAGAACACATTTTGTTTATCCATTTCCTGTTGATGGACATTTGGTTTGTTGCCGGTTTTGGGTTATTAAGAACAAAGCTGCTATTAACATTCTGTAACAATGAAGTGTTTTGGTCACAGGTTTTCATATCTCTTGAGCAGATACCTAGGAATGAAATGGCTGACTCATATGGTAGGCTTATGTTTAACTTTAGAGGGTAGTTAAACTTGATTCATTTTTTAAATTGTAAAATACACAACGTAAAATTTACCATCTTAACCATTTTTAACTGTGCAGTTCAGTGGTACATTCAGTGGTACAAAGTACATTCACATTGCCGTGCAACCATCACCATTAACCATTTTCAGAACTTTTTTCATGTCGCAAAACTGAAACTCTGTACCCATTAATAACTTCCATTCCTCCCTTCCCCTAGCCCCTAGCAATGTTTCTGCTGTCTATGAATTTGACACTCTAAGTGTCAAGTTTGACACGGTGGAATTGAACAGTATTTGTCTTTTTTTGTGACTGGTTTATTTCACTTAGCATAATATCCTCAAGGTCCATCCATGTTGGAGCATATGTCAGAATTTTCTTTCTTTTTAAAGCTGAATAATATTCCACTGCATGTATATACATTTTGTTTATCCACTCATCCATTGCTTTCACCTTTTGGCTATTGTGAATAATGCTGCTATGAATGTAAGTGTACAAATATCTCCTTGCATCCCTGTTTTCACTTCTTTGGGAGTATACACCCAAAAGTGGAATTGCTGGTTTTTAATTTTTTGAAGAACTGTCATACTGCTTCCTATAATCACTGTAGCATTTACATTCCCACCAAAAATGCACAAGGGCTCCGATTTCTCCACATCCTTGCCAACACTTATTTTCTATTTTTTTAAGTAGCTAACCTAGTGGTGTAAACCTGTTTCATTTTTTAAAACCTTTTTATTATAGAGTTTTTAAACATACACAAAAGATGAGACACCCCTCGATGTACCACCCAAACCTTTAACAATAATTGACATTTGATAGCAGGTAGAGAAGGACATACCTTCTCTATAGAGGCTATGAGAATAGAGTCAAACAAGGATCTACTTTGAACCTCCAGTTATGGACAGTGTCCTGCAGAGCTGCCTGACCAATGAGGCTGAATAACTGGTGTCCTCTGTTTCTGCCTGTGTTCAAGATATGGGACAACAGTCAAGCACACTTGGTAAAAGAGCAACAGAGAAAGGTCACAATCCATGGGCCATAAAGGAACTCCCACCATCATTTATCCCTCAGACTGTACCCAACTAACAAATAATTTTCCTTTATCGGAGAAGGCTGAGTCTCTGATTTGTCTTGGTGACTCCTGTGATCCACCAGAAGGAGACTAAACCAGATGCTATAGGCAGTACCCAATCTGACAGCATTGGTGGGCTGGTGAGCTTCCTGGTTACATGAAAACTTGAGGAACCCAAGGCAAGCACAAAAGCCAGAACTGAATTCTCTATCAAACCACTGGCTTGCCCTTGCCTGACATACCCATGCCTGAAGAGCCAGTGTCCCTTTCAAGAGGAAACTCCTGAAATGAATCCCGTGACCATCTGCAAGCACAAGCCAGCTACCTCTGAGCTGGTTTACTTTTTTCCTGCCAGGAAATCATGGGATCAGGAATGGCAGGTATCCCTTGTATGAACTGTACTTTCTTATTTTCTGTATTCTTGATGCTTTGGCATCTGTGGCCTTGCTGACCTAAGAGGGACTGCCCCATCAGGGCTGGCTAATTCCTAGACATAGGTACATAATTCCTACTCATTTCACATGCAAACCAACTAATCTAGAGCATAAATTTTGAACCACTTGCTCCTACTCTTCCACTCTAGGAGGCAATATTCCTCTGCTCCATCCCATGGCCAAGTACTAGACAACTAGAGACAGCTCCTATTTCCCAGAACTGGCTGAAATTACTCAAACTAGCCAATCCTAATCTGGCTTACCCTGCCTTGCCTTGCCTTTTTCATGGAAACTACAGAAGAGATCCCTGCCCAGGCTTTCTCCCCACTCATGGCTCCTGACTGACCTTGGTGCTTCCCGGTGTGGCCCTGCATGGCGTGGCGTGTCCCCTCCTCTTGAGAACTGTAACAAACTGTCTTTTCAATGGAAGTCATCTCCTAATCTCTTGGCCTTGCCGTTCCTGATTAAAAATAAAACCTGCATTTTAAAACAACCCTTCTTCAGCCCTAATTTCTCACCCAAAAGGCCAATGAACGGGACAAATAGTTCACTGTAAGTTGCTCCTTCATAGAAAAAAAAAAAAATCAGTAAAAAGACCCATACCTAGATATATCCTAGAAAATTTTATGAAGTATAATTTTGAAATGTAGATTTAAAAAAACTATACTATGTTCACTTCTAGAGAAAATTACTTGAAAGACTTATCCCAAAGGAGAGATCTTTAATTTTTCAAGTGTTTTGTAGCTTCCAGAATAAAGCTGCATTATGTAAACTCTCTCTACAGATGGTATTCCCTCTAATTTTGCAGTTGGCCTTAAGTCTTCATAGGTGCTGTCATCCCATCAAGAAAAAGGAGAGCCTAGCTAGTTCATCTTCCAGACAATCCAAGGTGAGAACCCAGGGTTAATTTCAGTCTTGCACCTTGCATAACAAGGAAAGGATGGTAATGAGACATCGTATAATTTTATCTTCAGAAGCAATAGTTCCTTTACATATAAAAAACATAAAATTAAATAAAAAATGAAAAATTAATCTAAAAGTTGTCCCAGACTGGAACAAATAAATCTAAATGAGTATCAAGTTGGTGACATAACCATACACAAAAAATTACTTCAATTAACTTTGGAGTACAGTATTTTAACTGCACATTCTTAGTGGAATATATTGTCAATTAGAACTAGACAGAATTCTCGATTTCATTGAGTAATCTTACCACTAGTAATATTACTACTTTAAATATAATTCTGAAAGTATTTTCTGTACATTATAGGACAAAGCAAATGATATTAAGTTAATATTTTAGAAACAAATATTTTCAGTTTAAAAGAAATATAGGTACAAAATCAAAGAAGTTAAATAAAAACTGTGCAATGTTACATTTGAATTAGAAATATCAATATGGCCTGTTTTCTCATCCAAAAATATATGTCTTAGCTCTGTCCACTAGGAAGGTCTAGAAACAATGACGGCCCATGAACAACAAGCAATATCAACATCATAATGGTGGTCCCTGCCCATCACTCTCTATTTTAAGGAACTGTGGTTCCCGACCAAGTATGGGGTAGGAATGCAGAGATGAGCCAGGATCATCTTCTGCAGAAATGCATGGATGCTATCAAAGACTAACGGGATCATGGCAGAGGATACAGGAGCCATCTCAGAGAAGTTCCCAGTGATCAAGGATGAGGCAACGTGAGCATCAAAAAGAATGACTGTGAACTGACTAAAGCAATTAAAAATATAAAAGTCTCTTTATAAATAAAAGTTTTTAGTAAAATATGAAGTCCGCAAATAAATAAAAGATACCAACTCCTAACTCTGAAAATTAGTAATTAAAGGGGAAGAATTGAACATTTATTTTGACTTCGACAATTATCTAATGAAGGCCTATCAGTGCCAGGCACTGGTCTGGGTACTGGAGAGTCATCAGTAAAGCAAAATAAATTCCTGTCCTCATGGATCTTGTCTGTGACTCCATTGCATATGTGCTTCAAATTATATTTCGAGGTAACCCAATAGTTGTAGTTAATACGGAAAATTCTACTTTATAGAAGAATTTCAGATAATAAATATAGAAGGAATGATAGAGTTAGAAAAATAACTATATTGTAAGTCCTGATTAATAATGGATTTGGGCAACAATGATCTATGGATCAAAACTATCCAGTGAAAGACTCGTAGGGAAATTGGCACTAACAAGATCAGGCTAATAACCATCTAAAACCATTGGCCAATTTTAGCATTACTAATATTGGGAAGACCAGTTAATCTGTGATCCTGATGTGAGGCAATAAGTACACAGTACCACCTTTCCAGGATTCTAGTGACAATATTAACCTGCATCTACCTAATCAAGCCTTCAGAACTAACTTCAAGACTACACGAAACATGGAAGAGTAACAAATTAAACGTGACTAGAAAGAAAACAGATAAATCTAGAATGTGATATTCTATACAGCTGACCGGGTTTCTTCAATAAGACAATGGCATGAAAAAAATTAGGGAGCAAGAGGAGGGATTCCTCTGGATGAAAGGAGATTTAAAAGCCGCAACGACCAAATATGGTGTGTGGACCTTGCTTGGACCCTGATTTGAAGCCAACTATGAAAAATCATTTTTGAGAACCATTAGAGAAATCTGAATATGGACTAGGCATTAGTTTTTGTCAGAGAATTATTATTCAGTGTGATGCATTGTAATGACAATAGCATTGTAATAATATGAGAAAATGTTTTTGTAAGAGATTAAATAAGAACTTCAGTGCTAAAGGAGTTATTTCAGTGGTCAGCACAGTATCCACCATGAGCCAAATAAGAATTCAAAGCAATAAAATAATATAGGCTTAGAAATTTATATTAATAATAGGTTTGATGTATAATGAAGACAGATTATTAAAGCATAAAAATTTTCAATTAAAGGATATGGAAAAAATAAAAAATAGGAAGAATTAAAGAAGACAAAAGCAGCAGCCAAAAAAATTAGAAAACATTAGCATGGATATATAAACAGAGGAGAAAATTCTTTGAAAAAGACAAAAAATGAAAATAAAAATCTGCAATGAGGGTAATTAATAAAAATATAAAACCCAAACATTAGGAATGAGAGAGGGAGTATAACCAGAGATAGAAGAGATAAAATAAAAACTCGATACATTTGAAAACTTTAATGGAAAATTTCCTAGGAAAATAAAAAAAATTGAAATTCAATATGCAAGACATAGAATTGGGAAATTGTCAATAATTACCTTAATGTGGCACTAATTCATTCCTTTCAGATAAACTTTTTCAAACCCTCTAGAAACAGGTAATATGCATACCATTTAAACTATTTCAGAATATATATCAAAATATGAACATTTTATCATTTTTATCATATATCTAATAGACTATCTCAAAGAATTCTAGATTCCTAAAGGATTATTCCTGTGTTAGCAAAGAGATCCCCTTTCTCAGCCATTACTGCCATAACCAAACGTCAAGATAGTTAAGATTCTGGCAAACAGGTAGTTCCTTAAAAGGAATTGGAGACACGGGGCACTCTGGTAATGACAGCAATGGCAGAGTGGGACAGGAACCGGAACAGGGGGTCAGAAAATAGCTTTTGTTCTGCTGCAATTCCATATCATCTTAGCCAGTGTTATCGCTTATGGTAAAATTATCTGTGTAGACTACAACCTCTTTAAAGATAGTGCCGAATCATTTATCTTGATTTCCCAATATACAAGCAGTGCCTGGTAGAGCAGTAAGTGGAAATAGGGAAAGGGGTAAAGGATATGATATAAGACGGCGTAGGAAGAAAAGGGTGTGTATAGGGTATGTGTGGGTACAGATCACTCGGGGCCTTAAGAGACCATAATAGGCCTTTGATTTTATTCTGATTGGCTACGAAGCCATTGGAGGATTTTGAGTAGAGGAGTGGCATGGTCTGATTTACATTTAAAATTTTTTTTTAAAAAAGGACCACTCTAGTTGCTGTGTGAATAAATTATTATGTGGGAAGGATGGAAGCAGGGTATATACCAGAGTATACCAAGAGAAACAGGTGCACATGTTTACTGAAAGGCAGATACAAAAATGTCCACAACAACTTTATTTATAATAACCACAAACTGGAAACAACCAAAATTTCCATCAATACTAGAATAAATTCATAAATTGTGGTAATGTCATACAAGAGAATACTACACAGAAGTAAAAAATGAACAGCGGTTACATGCAACAACATGGACTCACATACATAATGTTGAACTAAAGACACGAGAGTACATATAATCATTACATTTACATTGTTTTAAAATAGACAAAAGTAATCTATAGGGATAAAGGTCAGAATAGTGGTTATGTGTGTGTAGGAGGGATATAAAGACATCTACAGGATACTAGAAATGTTTACTATCTTGATCTGGGTGATGGGTTCAAGAGTGAAATATAAATCCACACTTAATATTTGCACACTTTACTGAATATAAATTTTATCTCAAAAAAATATTTTGAAAGAAATTCTGTAAACGAAGAGCTACAACCATGTGTTAATCAGCAGTGCTGTCTTCCAAATATTTCTGGTTTTCCTCCCATGCATGTGACTGAACTTTGGTGGCCATGATTTACTTTACCCAAAGGAATTCAAGGGCCTATGAGTGACTTGCCAGACTCTTTTCATTTCCCAAAACGAGCAGCCACACCCAAAATGGCATCTGCTTGGTCAGCCTAAGTCCCAGAATGAGGACAACTTAGAGCAGTGATCAGTTAATATTTTCCGTAAAGGGTCACACAGTAAATATTTTAGACTTTGTGGGCCATACGTTCTGTCACAACTACTCTACTCTGCAACTGTAGAACACAAGCAGCCATAGACAATACACCAATGGGCAAGGCTGTCTTCCAATAAAACTTTTTACTTACAGAAACAAGCAGCAGAACAGATTTTTGCCTATGACAGACCTGATCTAGAGCAAAGTCCTTGCCCAAGTGAGAGAAAAACTGTGTGAGTCATTGAGATTTTGTGGTTGTTACTGTATGGCAACCTAGCCCACCCCAATACAGAAACTGGTTCTTTTTACACAAAACGTCAACTATTGAACATTGGCTTGGTTGTCATAGGCATTCACGATGGAGTTTGGAGGATGCTATGGGAGGATGGAAGAAATAACTTACGCAGGAACAATTCAAGTTATGGATGGGTGAAACTGTCTCTTGAAAGAAGCTGGAAGGCAGATAATGTACCCTTTACTAGAGAAAAAAAAAATTTTATGGTTGCTGTGGGCTACATTTGACAAGATACACAGGAACAAAGACAAACTCAGAATTCATCAGTTTGTAAGCAGAAATGCTAGGGAACAGAAAGAGTTCGCAAATTCAATTACCTATTGAGTAGAATGAAGCCACTTCTCAACTACAAAAAAGACAAATGAGAACTGTTTTAATCCAACAGTTGATTAAAACCCGATGAAATCACTGGATGACTATCACACCTATTGTTAAGATCTCTGAATAAGTTAACGTGCCCCAAACTAAAATCCATCTAAGAGTATAACACGGATTAATCTCTTAAATTGGACCAAATGGTTCAGGGAAAAAGAGAGTAAGAGTATGACTCTCCCATGAAGTCTGAAGGTTCCAGTTATTCAGAAATTAAGTTCAGAGAGGCTTACGAACAAGAAACCAAGGAAATATAGCAAATCTAGTAAGTAAGTGTTCATTAGATGTCACTTTTGGATCATCTTCCTTGGGGAGGTGATGAGAACAGTCTGCAGGTAGGAAAGCAAGTGAACTGAATATTTAGTGATCAGAAGGGCTGAGTCATTCCTCTAACATTTCGCTAAATTTACTTACTTTTAAATCCCAGAAGAGTCAGAAACCATCTGTGAAAAAAAGTAGCAAGTAAATAGTATGCCATTTTCTCCTATGATTGATGCTGACAACAGGAAAATGGATATTAACTCTTAAGTGGCACTATCTTTTTCTGATACCGAATTTAACTTATTAATTACTTAAGTATCGTGTCAGTCCACTAAATAGTTGTCCAATCTTTTTCATCCAGGTTCCTTTGGAAGTCTGCCTTTAGAAATTTAAAAAAAAAAAAAAAAGACTTCTATATCAAGGAAGTAAGGACTTACTTAATTACATAGTGGATTTATGTGAGTATGTCTGGGTTTGAATCCTGGCTTTACTACTATGTTTGTTAGGGCAAATTACAATCTAAGTTTGTTTCCCCAACGACATACTCATAATAAACATTTGAGCCACATGCCAAGCACTAAGCTAAATTCTGGGAATACAATGAGATCTCTAGTCACATAAAAAACTTAGCGTCATTCCTTAATTTGTAATATGTGGATAATAATCACCCAGTGAACAGACTAAGGCAAGACCACTGTGACGGTGAAATAAGACTGTGAAAGGGCTTCAAAGATTGTAAAACACTACACAAACATTTATGCATCCAAACATTTATTGAAATGCCAGGCATTATACTAAGCACTAGAGACACAACAGTGAGCGAGGCATAAGGTTCCTGCCCTTATAAATTTACAGTCTAGCAGTGATTAATAAGAAGTAACAATAAAGCGTGCTAAGTGTGTGGCTGGGAAAGAACAGCTATTTAGGGAGTGTGTAGTAGGGGCAGCTAGTCTAGAGGGCGTCAATGAAAGTTTCCTAGAGGAAATGGTATATCAAGTGAGACCTGAAAGATAAATAGAAATTGTGCCTTATCTTAGGAGCAGTGGAGAAAGCAGTGGAGTGATGTGACCAGAAATGTCTTTTGCAACAATCTGGCTGCAGTGTGAAAAGGGATCAAAATCAGAGAGAGGGAAACTAATGAGGAGGCTGCTGCTATCATCTAGGTGGGCTAATGGCTGGAATCAGAATAGTAGCACTGGAGAACTGAGAAAAATTTAGACGGCAGACGTAACAGAAAGGTTTTTGTGAGTAGATGTGATGAATGAAAAGTCATGGATAACTTAGTTTTTGGCTTGGCAAGTGCAATTGAATGGTTAGTAGTGGTAGTGTCATTTACTAAAAGAAGACACATGAGAGAAGTTTGGGGGTGAGACCAATGACATGCCATGGTGCCTATGAGAGAGCAACATGGACTTGTTAGCAATTAGATATATGAATTAGGAAAGGTCTAGAAAGGAGATATGAATTCGGGAGTCATTTGCATACAGGTGGTAACTGAAGCCATGAAAGATGAGAAAGCTAAGAGATGATGTGAATAAGATAGCCAAAAAATCCCAAGAACACAGATATTTAAGGGAAAGCGGTATCTGCAAAGAAGACTAAGCATACCTGGAGATGCTATCGCCCCAAAGCCAAAGTAAACAAGTATTTCAAGGAGAGTGGTCAGTAGTATCAGACGGTAAGAATACTGACAAGGACTTTGTGAGCTAAGTAGAACAGTTTGAGTGGAAATATGGGAGACCAGGAATACAGACAAATCTTTCAAGAAGAAACCAGTAGGAATGGGAGATACAGGGAGATAATAGTTTTTAAAAAATAGTACTTATTTTAACTATATTCACTGATACAACAGGACCAATAACAACTACTTTATAAAAAATATTTCAAACACAAAAGACTGCCATGCAGTTACAGAATTACTAAATACAGAAAACAGTGAAATACACACTTTTTTTCTTTTTTTTTTTACAAACAAGACTAGTTTATAGTAAACTCTCTATTATTCGGGATCCATTTAAAATCCTTGGCTTATTTCTCCCCCACCCCCCACTCAGTGACTATATGATGCAAACTAATTTTATTATTACCTTAAGCAAAATATATACTAGAACTTCACAAAATGTACAAGACTTTAATATTTGAGGAACTGGGTTAGAAAGCAGAAACAGCTTTCAGGTCTCCAATCATCCTTTCAATAAAGCACTTGCCATGACAGAGAATACTCCAAGCTACTGGGAAATTACCGGTAGATTTTTGTTTGGTTGGTTTTTTACTATGTTGGTTTTTCAAATATTTAAGCCTACTTACTATTCCCTGTTAACCAAAATCTCAACTTGACCACTCTTGATAAATATCTTTGTACCACTTGCTTGTCAATTACTTACTTATAACAGAATAGAACCTTTAATCAATTACTGACTTATGCTATAGTGAGCAACCAGAACCTATCAAGGCCTTTATTGCACCTTACCAGCCAAACTTAGAATGCTGGAATTAGTTTCCCCTACGTTAGTTTGCCCAAATTGATCTTCTAATTTTGCTTCTACCGGTAATTTTCCATCCCTCAAAATAAAAAAATCTACACTGGGGATCTACTGGCACTTTCAGAGGGATAATTCTTCATTGTCCCAGGTTGTCCCATGCACTTAAATGCCAGCAGAACCACCCCCCGCCCCACCCACTCCAAGGAAATGTAACAACCAAAAAAAGTCCCCCATGTTTGCCAACATCCTTTGGAAAGAAAAGTTATTGTCTCTGGTTGAGAACCACTGACACAATTTTTGTCACAGGCTCCTATATTATCTACTTTGATTGTTCAGGTACCAGTTCTTTCTAAATTCTTAGTTGCATCCTGGTACCTTGAATTTGCTGGATTAGTGACCACAGAATATAATGTGTTACAATCATTAAGACAGGACTTTAGCACAAGTTTTTCTAATTTACTTGAGAGAATCTAGAAATTGGGTCCTGTTTTTAAATCATTTTGCTTATTTGGCTTTATTGTACGATTTCCTTTTCACGGTTAACTTAAGTTTGAGAATTACTGTTTTAGCACAAAGCAGATGACTCACTAGAAATATGACATTGCTACAATCTGTGAATAAAGGTGCTTCTTGAGAGCTAAATATTTTTACGTGCGCACTGTCTCAAATACAGAATGTGGGGGGGGCAGTTTCAAATTCTATAAATCCATTTCCAACAGCTAACAAAATCTGATGACAAAATCTGATATCGCTATAAAATAAAGGGTTTCCTTTAAGCAGAATTTCTTCATAAAGGTAACACCCATGCAGACAGGACAAATAAGCTAAAATATCTCACACCTCCTGATTCTGGTGTGCAAAAATCTTTTTTTCCTTACCCTTATTAATAAGGCCAAACTTCTGCCTGAAATAGAAAAAAGAATTGCTAATGGGCAATCATTAAGATTCCATACTTACCATAGTCCTTTATTAGGCAAGCTGGTAAAACAGCACCCAATTGTGAAAAATTCAAGAGAAACTTCCAATAATTGGTTAGTCTGATCTCCAAATTGCAGGAAGCCTCCTAATCTGCAATTTAAAAATAATTCTTGCTCCTAAAATTTTATTTGATTACTTTCTCTATTAGTAATAATAATTATCGCTGCGGTAGGTAGGGAGGAGGGGAGGTGGAGGTAATCTGTCAATATTTACCTCAGATTCAGAAATGTTTAAAAAAAATAGTTTCAAACTTTCTGTTAGACAAAATATTTCCAATGAATGTACGTTCCTTTACAGAAACTTCTAAACTTGCTGAGTTTCTGTAAATTTGCTCAAACGTACATTTAAGGAGTTGATAATTTCAGACTATACGCATCAGAATTTTAACATTTTGTTAAAATAAAAGCTAAAATTTCTTTGAAACACTTTAAAAACCGACTTCTAATTAAACTCACATTATCAGTACCAAACTTTTTTAAAACAACTGCCATAAAAGCAAAAGAAAATAATTTTATCATTAAGTTTTAAAAGAGGTGTTCGCATGTTTCAGTCCCATGCTGCCTCTTGAGATGAAAAAAAAAAAAAGAATTTGAATCATAATCAATTTGGATGAATAAACTTGGTGCTTTCCTATGATTCAAATTAGTAAACTTGAAAAATCAAACAAATTTTCGCCTTTAGAACTGGATTCTTCTTGTTTCAATGTTGAATTACAAATCCTCATGGATTAGGTTCATTTCTTCCTCTCACAAGAGCATCCCAATGCGGCTCTATTTCAGTTGTGGCAATCCTAAACAGGGCGTGGAGATGCTCATCTGTCAATGGCTGGCTCAAAGTGTGTTGGTTTCGAGTCAAATACGAAAATGCCTTTTCACAGATTTCACTACTATCAAACAAGGATGCCACCTTACAGGCAACCCCTTTGATAATCGGGTAAGATTCAGCGGGCAATCCAGCGTAGAACTGCCCCAAGTCTTTGTTTCTGTATTCATTCCAAAGGTTAGTGTTTGCCTGAAGTTTTGTGAGCTCCACCCTTACTGAAATAGGGGCATATTCAGGTTTAAAGTTAAACGGATTTGCAAAAAGTTCTAAGTCCTTTTTAATGAACTTGAGGTCCTTAAAATGTCTCTCAAATTCTTTTTGTAGGCGACAGATCACACCTTGATACCGGTCTGCCGCAAGTACTTTATCATCTTCTTTAAGATGCTGTTTAAGCTCATCAGCAACTTCTCGGAGGGCAGCAAAGTGTGTTAGATTTTTTTCCTCAATATGTCTGTGAAGTAAATTCAGCTTAGCTTCAAAGGTACAAATATGGTCAAAGGCAGCAGCTGCAAAGACTTTATTGACTCGCAAGAGCTCACTGAGTTCTCGAAGATGGTCCATAATATCCACCAAGAAGCCAAAGTCACAAAGCCATTGTTTGTCGGTGAAATGGACTGTTGTTGCCCCTACTGAAACCAAGAATGCTTCTATCTCCTTCCTTAGAGAAAATATTAATTTTAAAGTTTTCCCTTTTCTAAGCCAATTGTTCAGACACCGTCCATTAACCCTTTCGCCATGCTCTGATTCAGATTCAGTTAGTAAAGCCTGAAATTCCGGTCGTCTAACGCCTCTTGTCTTAATCAAAACTATCCATTCAGAAACGGTATTTATGACCTGATTAACATCAACATCATAGGAGCTCAACAGTTCCAAGTGAAGGAATCCTGAATAATGGATGACATTCCAACAGTTGGGGCTTACAGCCTTTTCTCTCATGTATGACACCAGTCCTGAGTTCTCACCAATCATTCTCAAAGTGTGGGTTGTGGTTAGTCCAACCATTCGCTGCAAGCTAAGCCCTGCTGTCTGCAAGGCCTCAAGGATTGCCGCCATGAGGGCACCAACACTGAAATGATGAGTCAGGTTGACTATGGTCAGAAGCTCTTCTTGCACCTCCAAGTCCTGGTCTACGCCGCGGACAAAGACCAGGAGGTAGTTCTCATAGGCAACAAAAGCCTGGTCGTCCAAGGCAAGGGAATAGGCTCTAAAGTCCTTGGCTCGGTTAAAAAGCTGACTGCGTAGATTCTCGTTAATTTTAAGGACCCTTTGCTGGGTGATCTCTGGAGATAAATCAATGCCACCGATGACGCTTACGTGATCTGGCAGTACATCTTTCAGCATCACCTCCATGCACTGGTATACAAAGCCTCCCTCGGCCCAGCCGCGACCCTTTAAGGCCAAGAGGCGAGCGAGCCCTAGGCCTGCACGAGCAGCTCTCTCCTCGGGAGTGAGAGGGGGGATCTCCGGCAAGTCTCCCTGACGCAGACGCTCCACCAGGGCCGCGCGCTCGCCCTCCACATACCGCTCGTAGTACTGATGCTCGGCCTCGTAGTGGCGCCTGACGTCGCGTTCGCAGATGGGTACGACGAGGTGGCCACAGACCAGGCACAAGGCCCCTTCGCCCTCCGGAGGCTCCACCACCAAGAAACGCTGTGTCCACTCGGGCCGGAAACCCCGAGACTCCTCAATTTCCATCTTGCACCTCTTTGGTGTCATCCACATTCTACTGGAGGACACAAGAACAAGGCCAACCTCCGTGGGGCCGCAAAGATTGGGGCGGAGCAGGAGCAAGCGCGAAGCACCTCCTCCGCTCTGCGCCAGATCACCCCAGCGGGGGGACACCAACCTCCGCTATTCGCACCTCCGTTCCTATTGGCCGGAATGGCGGACAGTGATTTCTAGCGCGCAGGCGCAAGTCCTTCTAGCTGGCGGTCTGAAACTGCTTTAGGGGGGCACGAAAAGACCCAGAAAACCCCAGACCCAAGGAACTTGACTGGCATTCAAGCTGCCCAATCAGTAGCTCCCTGGCTCGAAAGCGGCGCTGCCACTGGACGAGGGGGCAGGACGGCGTAAACAGAGTCGAGGGAAGGACGTGAACACGAAGCGCTGAGGTGATTGGCTGAAGGCACTTCCGGTGAGCATTTCGACGTGACCTGGCGGTCCTCTGGCGCCAAAATGTCGTTCGTTGCGGGTGTTATTCGGCGGCTGGACGAGACCGTGGTGAACCGCATTGCGGCAGGGGAAGTTATTCAGCGCCCAGCTAATGCCATCAAGGAGATGATTGAGAACTGGTACGGACGGAGTCGAGCCAGGCTTCCTTAGAAGCTGTGATTTAACGGGCTGCCCCTTGGCATGGCGCAGACACGCCTCCCGGCTCTGGGTGGGAGGCGTGTACGGCGCATGCCCATAGAGTGGAGACCGCGGGGTCCTGCCTTCTCCACCGGTACCTTTTTGAGCGCTGTCGCGAGACTTTTCTAGGGTTGAGCGTGCGAGTGGAGGATACACAGTATTGTTTTAATGTTGCCATTAACTAAGAAATACTCAATATATACAAAGAAGGTGCAAAATTTTTAATGTAACAATTTTCAGTGGGGGAAAATCTCCATTCTTCAGAGGGAGAATATTTCATGCTTACTCCACAAATCATGCACATTCAAGAGTACAAGTTAATTTTTTATTTTAAATGTCGAGATTTTAGGACAGGCCAGTGGACTTCCTCTGGGTTTAACTTGTGGTTTCCCTGTTGCTAAATTAGTGATGCCACTTAGTGTAGTTTCTGCCCTTTACTTTGGGGGGAGGGGAGTGACTTCAAAGATAGTTGATTTTATGGGGTAATCCGTGGATTCTGAAGTTTAGAACTATCACCAAATGTGGAGGAAGAAGGTTAAAAATGTGGAAAGGTGGGCGTAAACTTTAAACCTCAAAAAAGACACATGCTCATAAAATATCTAAACATTATATAAGATCCTTTGTATTAAAATCAGTCGATGCTAATAAAATCCGAACATTAAAAAAAAAAAAATGCCCCAGCGAAGAATGGTACGTTTGTAAAGAGATTTATTGTGAAAATATAAACCATTCAGGGTAAATGGGATTGAAAGAACAGTGGATCACTCAGGCAAAAGAAGAGAATTAGAAGGTAGACAAAAGAAGGAGCACAGAACTTGGGAACGGTGTCTCCTTTTGACTTTACTTGCTATGATTTGTAAAGGCTGGCTTTTATTTCTTCAATATTAGAATTAACTGATAGAACAATGTTAGAATTAACTGCACCTATTATTATAGTGTGCCAGAATACTGTACAGCAAAACTAAACATATTAGCTCAGTGGCTTATAATTAATTCTATAAGCAGAGACTTTGTATGGAGTCCAGTTATGCTCTTTTTAATATGTAGGGCAAGATGGTTAATGTAACTTCAATTCAGGGGCTTGTGAGAAAGGTCTTTAATATTTAAGTAATTTAACGTCTTATTTCTGAATAAAGAATTTTCTCTGTGAGGAGCCAGTAACATCTTTTACTCATGCAGTACCAGGCTGAAATTTTCTTCTCTGGAAGGTGCTGTATGCTTGTAGGCTACTCTTTGAAGATACAAAAGAATTATTGGATTCTTAAAAAACTTTCTGCGTTGCCATTTTTTCTGTTCCCCAACATAAATATATTTTCTTATAGAAAAGGGAATGGTAGAGAAAAACATTTAGAATTTTCAAATTTTTTTAAATGACATTTTATTAGGATCATTTTGAGGCTGAATATAGGTCGAGTAACAAATGTTAGAATTAGTAGAGAAGAGGGTAGTAAAAAGGCGTGTGCTAAAAAGACCTACCTTCATTTCTTTCTTAGAGGAACAAAAATGGTGTTCAGTGTCCTATTGGAAATGATGGTTTCCCCATTGGCCCCTCCCTTTCCTCTCTCACACAACATGTGAACTGATAACAGTGTAGTCACAGAGCCTGTGAGACAAAGGAAAAACATATTAATTAGACAGTCTTATATTTATCTGGAATTTGTTCTTATCCCATGGCTCATATTAAAGTACGTGTGTTAGCTTTGTTGCAAACTAATAAATTATTTTTTCTGTTTGACTCGCTAGTTTAGATGCAAAATCCACAAGTATTCAAGTGGTTGTTAAAGAAGGAGGCCTGAAGTTGATTCAAATCCAAGATAATGGCACTGGAATCAGGGTAAGTAACACCTCAGAGAAGCAGGACATTTGTAACCTTCATGTGGTACATCTGCAGGAAGTGGCAGAGCCTTTCCCAGTTCTGGAAACTCTGGGCTTTTGTGGTTGAGATTGTTTGAAAAATTTAGCACCGACGATAAATATTTATTGAATACCTGTTCTGTGCTGGGCACTGTTCAGGGCAATAAGAAAGTCAAGGAGTGAATCATGAGGCCCTTTGAAAGATGAGTTTTCTGAGCAGAGAATAATACATACAAAACCACCAAATGGAAGCATGCCTGACAGCGAGGAGGCTTGAACAGGGTGTGGGGTAGAAGAGGAACAGATGAGATCTGAAGGATAAGCAGACTGATCATGTGGGACACTGTGGCCTGTTGTGAAATCTTTGGCTTTTACTATGAATAAGGTGAGATACTATTAGAGGGTTTTGAGCAAAGAGGTGACATGGTTTGACGAGTTTTGTAGGAACCCTTTTGTCTATAATGCAAAAAATAGACTGTAGCAGGACAGGACAGAAGCAGTGAGGAAGCTCTTGGAGCAATCCAGGAGAAGGATGATAGTGCCTTGGACCATTCTGATCACAGCAGAGATGTAAGAAGCAGTGAGATTCTGGGTTAATTATGAAGACAAAGCTCAGATTTGCTGATGTAGAGTGTAAGAAAGATAGATCGAGAGTGATTTTAAGGTTTTGGCCTGTGCAAGCGGAAGAAGGAGTTACCATTCACTGATGGGAGAGACTGTAGAAGAAGTAGGTTTGGGGGAGGTTTGGAAATTTAGGGGCATGTTAAACTCAAGATACCTATTAGTTGGATAGATATGTGAGTCAAGTGCAGGGTAAAGGTTTGAGCTGGAGATAAAAATTTTGTATACTCTTCTTTTGATGGTATTAAAAGCAAGGAGACTCACATGAAAAGATGTTCAGTGTCACTAATCATTAGGGAAAAACCAATCAAAACTACAGTGACATACCACTTGATATCCATTAGGATGGTTATTATCAGAAATAAATAAGTATCACCAAGGATATAGAGAAGTTTAAACCCTTGTGCACTCTGATGGGAATCTAAAATAGTATAGCTACTATGGAAAATGATAGGGCGATTCCTCAAAAAATTCAGCAATTACCATACGATCCAGCAGTTCCACATCTGGTTATATAACCAAAAAAAGTGAAAGCAAGGTCTCAAAGAGACTTGTACACCTATGTTCATAGCAACATATAATAGCCAAAAGATGGGAGCAATCCACGTATCAACAGATGGATTAACAAAATGTAATATATACATAAAGTGGAATATTCAGCCTTAAAAATGAATGAAATTTGACACATGCTAAAACATAGATGAACCTTGAAG
>NW_011888782.1:19885478-19886490 GCF_000151845.1 Pteropus vampyrus
ATCATGTGCATGTATTACTTTTATTTAATTTTTTAAAATTAAATGGCAGCCATGACCCAGTCACTGTAATTTAGATAAAACCAGAGTGGTCTCAAGCACCCTCTGGCTCACAGTGAGCCCCAAAGTGTTGCAGGTAGGGGCTATACCAGACTGTCTGCCCTGAGGCTTCCCTAATTTTAAATATGCGTCAGATCAAGCCCTAGCAAAGCAGCCTTATTCTGGCTTTGTATTTTCCTGCATTAGTTCTAAGCCCATGACCTCCTGGAGCCTTAGCCTAGCTGTAGGGGTATCTTTGGGGTTATTTTTCTTACTGTAATTAAAGGGGAAGATTTATTGAGGGATTTCTCTGTGCCATCATGGTTCTCAGCACTTTGTATGTATTAACTCTTTTACTCTTGACAGTTCTGCAGAGTAGGTTCTATTATTATCCTGTTTTACATATGAGGAAACTAGCACTGGGATATTAAGAAGCATGGCACCCAGCTGAAAGTGGCAGAGTGGGGAATGGAACCTACGAGTTTGACTCCAGAGTCTCTGCTCCTCTCTACTGCCTCCAGTGCCAGTACAAAGGCCTCCGAAACAGCAGGACCACGTGCCAGTGGCACTCTCTCTTTCTGATGTATTATAGTACTGCGTATATTTAATGTCCTTCTTTACACAGATCTCAAAATCATTTACATTTTGAATAATGAAAATTAACTCAGTTAACATAAACCAGGGAAATCCAGCAATGATCTGGTGATTTCTTGGCCTGAGCCATCTTCCTTGTTAATAAACTAAACCTGCCGTGGGCTACATTCACTTTATCCTGTGATGCTGTCATGCAGACCTCATCCCAGTGCCTGGTTGCATTTATGATGTCCTCATGAAAGGAGATGCAGATTCCAAAGGCCTAGGAAACCAATCTTGATTATAAGGGAAAAAATGGTCACGACTTTTTAAAAAAATTTTTTATGTCGATTGCATAATTTTAAATTTATATTTCTTAACATGTAATTGCTTACAGAAAACA
>NW_011888782.1:19887700-19940848 GCF_000151845.1 Pteropus vampyrus
TTAATATAGAAAATAGCTTCAATAAGGGCAGTTCTGCCTGTTTCTCAGTCTTAAGACAAAGGTGTGTAGTGGAAGATGGAGCATTTCAGAGTATACAGCACTGATGCTAGAAGAGTTTGACTCTGTGTGAATTGTAATTGCCCTGGGATCTGAGCGGCTGATATGATTAGAAGCCCTTCTCACAAAATAAGGAGACATTTATGGGTTAATGTCTTCCTGTATAGCCTGGGACACAATTTCCATTTCTTCACTTCTGGGATCATGTTATGCTCCTGCTTGGGACCTCTAGTGGCTCCTTTCCATGGCCAAATGAAATCCAGAGTCATCACCATAGCAACCAGCACCCTCCCAACATGGTCTCAGTCCACCTTTCAACCTCTTCTCTCTACACATCCCCAGCTGCCACATATTCTAAAGCTTTATGTTTTTCTCTTCCTGGATGGTCTTCTCTGCTCTCTCCACCTGAAATAATTCCTCCCTCTATCCCCGATGAATTGTTACCTGATGAATTGTTACCTCTTCCGTGAGACTTTTACCCACCCCCACTCTCACCCCAGGCCAAATGTTTCCTTTTTTAGATCACTCAGCCCATTCTTCTACACTTTCGGCAAAAGTCCATCCTTTTGCTGGATCAAGAGCTTTCCAAGGCCTTTCTTTATTACCAGGCCTCTGCAGGCCTGATGTGTGGTAGCCCCTCAGTAAATGATTACAGAATTCCTGAAAAAAATCTTACTGCCATCTTAGGCACTGGCAAAACTGTTATTTATAGCTCGGAACTCAGGAGCGAAAAAGCAACATTTGCTAGAAAAACAGGGATTTTTTTTTATCCAATTAGAATGATTATAGAAGTAGTGGAAAACTAAAGAGGAAAGTGGTAATTAAGACAGTTTATCACATGCATATATTTTAATCTATCATTGATATAATTTTTTTTTACCTCTTTGGATAAGTTTCTGTTTTGTTTTAGATATTAATAATTTCTTATATTTCCTGATTAGAGCAAATTACTCAGATGGAAAGCTGAAAGCTCCTCCTAAACCATGTGCAGGCAATCAGGGGACTCAGATCACGGTAAGAGGGGCATGTGGCAGGGTAAATTGTTGAAAAAGAGCTTTGTATAAATATTGAAATAAAAAAATAAAATGATCTCAACTTTCAAAGTAATAATAAAGTGAATCTCTACTAGTTAGTAGAAGCCCCGAGGTATGACTCCCTAAGCAAGAGAAATGACTGTTGGCTTCTGTGGCATGGCAGCCTGTTCACCCTGTCATCTTTTTTAAGAGGCTGGGAGATCCTTTTCCCTGGATGGCAGAAATCAGTGGCAGGGTCGTTGGCTTGGCTCCAGAAGATGTGAGTTAGAATCCCAGCCTTGCCACTCAATGGTTGTATGTCCAGAGGCAAGTTGTTGAATGTCCCTTAACCTCACTTTTCTCATCTATCAAATGGAGTAATGAATACCTGCCCACTCAGAGGGCATTTGAGTAATATAACTGCATCTTATTCAGGAGAAAGTCCATTACACTTATTTCTGTGGTGTCACATTTGGTCTCTTCTATGGTCCCGTAAAGCACCCCCACTGTCCTATTATACATCCTGTCTCCACCTCCAGCCCTGGCTAGAGCACATCTCCCTGAAACTCTAAGCCCTGGGCTTCACGAGGCAGGCAGGAGGCAGAAATGAACATGTGCTTCGAAATGCATGTTAAGAGGGATCCTGTACCAGGTGACCGCAATGTGATTTCCAAGAAGTCCAGATCATCTCAGAAATTTTGTAATTATTTTTAGTTTGAAAAATAGGTTTGAATGCCATGTGATGTTATAATTGTTTGTAAGTTTATGTTTGCCCCAGTAAATCCTATGCTATCCTGGGCAATACTGCTTTACTTGTCTTCATATTCCCAGGACAAAGCAAAGAGCCCGACATAGAGATGGCCTCCAGCACCTATTTGAGAAGTCAGTGAATGAATGTGGGATGCTGGAAAAATACCCTTACTTTCCTTTGTTAAGTCTGCCCTATCTCTCCCCCATCTCCCAGTCAGTGCTTAGAACCACATTGTTCATAAATATAGCTGGATTCTCTGCCTTAAGACCCAGCTTTAGGTGGGTAGCTTGGGTCTCTACATCCATATACTTCTATGAATTTACAAGAAAAATCAATCTTCTGTTCAGGTGGAGGACCTTTTTTACAACATATCCACGAGGAGGAAAGCTTTAAAAAATCCAAGTGAAGAGTATGGGAAAATTTTGGAAGTCGTTGGCAGGTACAGTCCAAACTCTGGGCATGGGTCTCTGAGCCCTCTCACCAAAGGAATGTGTCCCACTGCTTGTGAAATGACGGCAGTTGCTGAGCTGCATACACAGAGTACAGCAGTACTAGCCTACGAATGGTATCTGGTCAATGTTTAACCACTAATTCTGAGTTTTCTCCCATGTCTCCAGGAGACAGTAATTGGTCTCTGAATCAGTGAGGGTTCTTTGGTGATGAGCAAAACAAACGGACTCTAGCTATCTCAAGCCCAAAATAAATTTATTGGAAGGCTAGGAGTGACTCACCAAGTGGAAAGGAGCCTGGACAGCTGCTCCTTGGGAAGGACGAGAACCAGGGTGGCTTCAGGGATTTAATGACGTGACCCTGCTCCAATTGTTTTCATCCTTTTCCTAATTTTGCTCAAGAGTCTGTTTTCTCGGAGAGTGCATCTGGTTGGCGTAGTTTGCACCCACATCTATGGAGAGAAGATTTCTTGATTGACAATCTAACTAAAGATATATCAGATGGAATGGCCTGGGAGACTAGAGGCCGTTAACAGAAGGGGAATGGGTTCAGGGCAGCTGAAAGTAACACCATGCCCATGATAGGGACTTAATCTGCTGGGACAGTGGCTCCAGCATGGGTTCTCTAAGCCTGAGTGTCCTTGAATTGTAACAACACAGATATGTTAACTATTTTTCAGTATTTCTGAAAAATCAAAAATGAATAAAACATTTACTACTAATAAAGTGGAACAGACTTATACATCATTACTTCACTTTTCCCTGGAATTGTATAAATCAGTATCATAATATTACTTCCCAGAAATAAAGGAGCTCTGGAGGGCTATTTTGGTTCTAGATGTGGTAAAGTGAATTATCGTTACTGGATAAATGCGTTTTGCTAGGCACAGTTCATGGGGCCCATGGAGGGAGGAGTAATAATATTTATCTGAGGAGAGACTGGGCGATAGGGCCTTGGGTCAAAGAAAAAATCGGTGAGGAGAGACTGTATTGAGGGGCTCAGGGAGAGAACAAAAGAGTACAGGGGTTGTTAAAGCTAGGGTCTAGGTTTTGAAGATGTCCTTGAGGCAACCCAGACCTTTTGAGTTTATGAAAATAAAACTGTAGGCAAGGAGGAAATTGTGTTGGGATGTTCTTAAGTCTAGTCAGCAAGCTATAAATGAAAAATGGAACCCTGTTTTTAGTTTGATTCAGCCACATTTAACATTGATATCTCTATGAAGTCTCTGCCGGCTTATTTTCCTATGGGTAAAATATGATATATGAAGATATTTTTGTTTATGTATATCTTTGTATCACTTAACTCCACCAATTTAACTAAAATTGTGCATTTGGCCACTCTTTGCTTACTGTTTCATTTTGGTTTTTTTTTCTTTGCCAGATATTCAATACATAACTCAGGCATTAGTTTCTCCGTTAAAAAGGTAAGTTATTGATTCATAGGAGATGGTTATGTATTATAAAAGAAACAGGATTTTTTTATATCCTGTGAAGATAAGGCTGTGATGTTTCAGTCGTAACTGTGAAACAGCAAGTCGTATCTTCTGTTCTGTTTATCAGCAAGGCGAGACAGTAGCCGATGTTAGAACACTGCCCGGTGCCACAACTGTGGACAATATTCGCTCCATCTTTGGAAATGCTGTTAGCCGGTATGTTGATAACTTATATTTTAAAAAATCTTCCGCACTCCCTCTCGTTATTTTAGATTAAATAGCATCTGTTTTAAGTGTTTGCTTTAATCAAATATGCAGGCTTGTTTTCATGCTTCAGATTTGTTAATAGAATTATTAATGTCATATAACCAGCACTTCTTGGGTGCATGTTATCTCTTAGATGGTCCAGCTTTAAATCGGTGTGTCCTCATTGGTCTCTGTCTTCAAAATATTTGTAGCATATAGAATTCTTTTATTCTCCAGTGCTCCCTCTTTTCCTTTATTTCTTTTATCATCACTTTAGGATTTCTTTTATTATTATCCAACATTTATTACTCGCCTCTCATGTTCTAGGCTTTATGCCAGAAGTTGAGGAGGTAAAGACGATTATAATATTTCCTGCCTTTAAAGACTTCCCTGTCTGGTGGCAGGCAGATTTGTGAGTGTCACCAAATCTTCATAGTCAAGGAAAGCCTAGGAGGGGACTTTGCTTATTTTAGAGATTTTTCAAGGTACTCCTCTTTGCCATCATTTCCACTACCACCAGAACAACCATGTCTGTTACTGATTCCTAGCTAAATCTCAGGACTTTACAAAGCCCAAAGTGCCTATGTCATAGTTTGAGGGTGAAAATACCCATCCATATGCTAGGCATGCACCGGGAGCTGGGATACACAGATGAATGGGACAGCCCCTCACTTCTGTTTTTCCAGTAATCTTAGCAGTAGTCCCAGAACCCAGTTTTCTACTTTGAAGGACAGATTGTTCATTCTTTGAGCAAAAGCAAGTTTTTAACTAGGGAATAGCCAACTTGCTTTTAATTACCCTTTTCTTTCTAATTGTTACTAAATTGTTTTAAATTGTGCTCCAAGAGCAAAGAGCTCTTTGTACAGTGAAACTTTTAAGAGCTTCTTAGCTAAATTTTAAAACTCGGAATTAGTTGTTATGAAATTCCTAGGGACTTTACGAGATTAGAAATCCCACAGGGCAGCAGTTCCCAAAGCGTGTTTTCAGAACACCAGCCTCTTGAGACATTTTGGGGAAGAAAGGGTTTGCTGGTTCACTGTGTGTGGGAAACACTGCAAGCTCTATCCTCTGCTCAGATACTCAAGAGTACTGCATGAAAAGCTTCCATCATACATTCAGCAAAAACTTATTGAGTGCCTGTTATTCGCTGGGTGCTGTGCTATAAGGTAGAGATATATAGTAGGTAATAAAGCAGAAATGATTCTTGTCCTCAGAGGACTCATTCTAGTTGGAAAGACACATGAAATAATTCTGCCATCCATTAGTGATTGTGCTAGATGTCACAAAGAAAAAAATAATAAGGCACAACAGGAGAATCTCTTAGGGTCAGGGAGGAGGATAGTCATAGGCTCTTTGCAAAAGTAATTCCTGAGATCTGAGGGCTAAGGAGGAGTAACTGAGGGGTAACTAACTGACAATAGGAGCTTACCAGGCAGAAGGACCATTGCTGGGGAAGGGCCTCAGGCAGAAATGAGTGTGGCCTTGCGAGGACCTCCTTTCCCTTATTAACCTGATCTCCCCTTAAACACACTCTAGGCAGCACCACGCTGGAGCCCCACTATGGTATGATTCACTGTAGTAAGGGATTCAGCAGAGATAAGTTTGTTGGGACTCTGATCTCTGCGATGTTGTTACTAAGATACATAAATTTTCAGCAAAATAAGATATCGGAGCTTGGAGTTGTCATTATGTCCCAGCAATTAGAGTGCTGCTTGGCCATTAGCACAGGTGCTAGAAAACACTGTCTGGGTGGGTGAGTGGATAGATGGGTGGACGGACGGGTGGATGGGTGACTGGACAGAGAGATGAACTGATAGGTGGGCCAGACGACCTCAACACAGCACCTCTGGGGTCCTCATATGACTGTTTATGGGAAGGAGCTCTGATTTTTCCAACTCTGATTATAACGTTTGAATTTTCCAGTATTTTCAAAAGCCTCAACATTTCTTTTTCCAACCAGAGAATTGATAGAAGTTGGATGTGAGGATAAAACATTAGCCTTCAAAATGAAGGGCTACATATCCAATGCAAACTACTCGGTGAAGAAGTGCATCTTCTTACTCTTCATCAACCGTAAGTAAAAAAGAGCCAAGTAAGGAAATCTGTCCACGGAATTTTATGGGCCCATGGAAACCTCGCGATCCACAGATTTGATTACACACAGGAGCAGCTCATGCTGAAATGTGGTTTGATTAGGAAGCATTTATAATTTCTGGCCTACGTCTGCCCGGCCCTCTGAGACATGCTCATTACTGATTGGCTGTTGCCTCTAAGGGGGAGCTTGGGAGAGGGGAAGACAGGCCGCTGCGAGCCAGCACCTCTTCATTGCCTGCTGGCATCAGAGCCTTTCCAAGCAGGCCCTAGGCAGATCTTTGTTCTCCTTAGAGCAAGGTCCTCTTTTTGAAATTGCATAGCGAGACACAGAGAGAGGGATATTTGGGTGTAGGCAATATTATTAAAATAATTGAATGCTAAGCCCTTTAAGATTTGGATTTTTCTCAGATTCCTTTCCAGTCCTTATCTCTCTGCTGACATACTGTTCATTGACATGATTGCTGCCTATTAAGCAAATACTACTGTGTATTCTACTTCTTTTTACTTAATTTCATATTATATGGTTTTCAGAGACAGTGACAGGGCAAAAGCAAACAGTCCCAAACATGGTCTGACCCCGGTTTTCATTTTCCATTTAGAAACAAGATACATCTCTTCTCTTTTTCAGTTCTTATCATTTTTATGATATAGGTCCTTTATTGTTTAAAGAAATTCGTATATTTCATATTTTTTGTTTTGTTTTGCTATTGGAAATAGTATAGTCTCCCCTGCCATTTATAATGATAATCATCTATAAATGTCCCAAATTATACATATTTAAAGCAGTTCAGAGCAATATAGAAATAATGAGGAGAGAGCCAGTATTTTACAGACACATTCTGTTAAACTGATTTATATTAGCAGGATCTTTTCATACTTTGTTAGGAAAGACTTAAGACTGATATAAAACTTGCTTTAATCAAGGCTCAGAAAATGTTTTTCATGGTTTTTTCCTAACCATGAGGAAAAATTGCTTTGTAACACATGTGTTGGCTACAGAACAGACAAGCAGAGATCAGTGTTAAGTGCTGTCTGAGTAGCTCATGTTCATGCTTCTGGAGGGATGGGTTACCATACGGGCTCTGCGTTAACATCAGCTAATCTGGTCCTGATGCCAGGTTCCCGAGAGCAAAGAGAGGTCAGACTCTTACGCATGCCATTCAGTTATCTACACACTCTGCAGGCTCACTTGGGTGGCAGGGACAAAGAACACTCCTTTGGCATGTCTCAGATTCAGAAATCTCAGCAGAGGGCCTCCAGCTTTCCTTTTGTCATGTGCCCACACCTGCTCCAGGCCTGTGATCAGGACACTTTAGAGAGCAGAATATGGTGACTTTATTGAGGAATCTGCGGATTTAATGAGCACTCAGAGAATAGTTTCCTTACTGATAAAATCACAGCTGCTTCTCTCATTGGAAATAAAAAGATGTGACATATTCTTGGCTACACTGACATATGATAACAGACGATCAGCAGGTCATCTGTCTGGGGGAAAGGAGAGCTGTGTTTTCTGAAGATAGATCTTCCCCTGAATTTAGTCTTCTCTCTCCCAGCTTTTATTTTCCACACCCTCAAACCTGCCTCATTTCCTAAATTTCTTCCCACATATATTCAGATATTTGTGCTGCCTGAAATGCCCGGAAAACTTGTCCTTACTCTTCATTACTCAGTGTGGGTACCCCACGGTTGGAAGTCCCTGAGCAGAGTTAGTTGCTCCCTCATCTCACCATTTAGCACAGGGATCCCCAAAACCTGGGCTGTGAACTGGTACCAGTCTGTGGCCTATTAGGAACCAGGCCACACAGCAGGAGGTGAGGGACAGGTGAGCGAGCAAAGCTTCATCTGTATTTGCGGCCGCTCCCCAGCACTAGCATCACCGCCTCAGCTCCACCTCAGATCATCAGGCATTAGATTCTCATAGGAGCACCTGTCCCTGGTGCCAAAAAGGTTGGGGACCCTGCTTTAGCACACATGTCTCTTCTCTCTAGTAGTGCTTACCACTTGGAGTTGGAATTCGTTTATTCACCAGTATATTGTCTCTCAGCATGTGGCACACGTATGTGTTTGCAAGAATGAAGTCTGAGAGCTGATGTCATACTGCCCACTGTGCCCAGCAAGGACAGAGGGAGTTTACCTGTGCTGATTGAGGGAGGGGAAGTAGGGAGGCAGAGTTTATTGCTCTATCTTGTTTCTGCTACTTGGGGGAGGGGAGAGAGCCCCAAGCCCATAGAAAGATACTGGGAAGCTGTGGCCCTTTCTGGGAGTCTGATATGGATGTCACCCCAGAGGTGTTCTTCTTGAGGTGATTTCATGGCGTGGTATGAATGTTCACTTGTCACCTCACCCTCAGGACAGTCTTGAACTGGTAACTTTCTTTTTGTTTTTTAGATCGTCTGGTAGAGTCAGCCTCCTTAAGAAAAGCCATTGAAACGGTGTATGCAGCTTATTTACCCAAAAACACACACCCGTTCCTGTACCTCAGGTAATGCAATACCAGACTCCTTACCCAAGGCTCACAAGGAATGGAAATTCTGTCCAGCTGTCTTCTTTGAAAGAGATGGACTTGCTAATAGCCTGATCTGAGTGAGTCCCATACTCCACTAGCACAAGGATGTCCTGTCCCTTTCTCATAGGTGAAGGGCATAGTGTTTCTCCATTTGCTCATTCATGTAGCAGAATCTCACTGAGAGCCTCCCGTGTGCCATGCACTGTGCTAGAGAAACAAAGATGAATAACATATCTTACCCGTCAACCAGGCAGAAACTACCCCAAACCTTGCAGAGAAACCCCTTCCTCCTCAGGGTCGCTCAGTAGAGAGCACATCTACTGATAAAGCATCACATTGCAAAGCTCCGCTGTCACACAGCAAACAATGAAAGATGGATTTGGAGCTGCAGCAGTAAATTGATAGCTGGCGCAGCATTTAATCTGACTTTTGTTTTATGTTTTAATGATAGAAAGTTTTCTCGTTCTTGTTTTGATCCTTTTATAATATTGAAAAATAAACAAGGGACAGGTTCAGGATAACAGATGAGAAAATCGATGCAGAAAAGTTAAGTCACTTAACTCAGGTGACATAATAAGAAATTCCACCAATTCTAGAATGATAATAACAGCTGACATAGAAAACTTTGCCAGTTACATGCAAAGTGCTTTACGTGAATTTAATTCCCACTTTACAAATGAGGAAATTGAGGCAAAGCAAAATTCTGTCACTTACCCAAAGCTACACAGCTCTTCAGTAGCAGAGTCAGCTTTTGAACCCAGGTCACTCAGACTTGACCTTGATGTTTTGACCACTGTGTCATTTTGGGCCTCCTCCAAGTCTTTTGGCCACCACATTTCGCCCCCATCCCCTCCCATCTCAGGTAATTGTTCTCTATTTCCTACCAGTTTAGAAATCAGCCCCCAGAATGTAGACGTCAATGTGCACCCCACAAAGCACGAAGTTCACTTCCTGCACGAGGACAGCATCCTGGACCGGGTGCAGCAGCACATTGAGAGCAAGCTCCTGGGCTCCAACTCCTCCAGGATGTACTTCACCCAGGTGACGGTGCTTTCATCCCGCTGCTTCTCCGGTGCCTTTGCCGCCTTAAAATATGTCCTGTTGGTCATGAGAGCCCAGATTTTTGCCTGTTTCTTTAGGACTTTCCTTCTAAGAATTATTTTGATAGTTTTAGCAACATTTCCATCTTTGAACCTAACCATGAGGTATTGTCATGTTATCCCTAGGCCTGGAGTCACAAGGCCTGGCCTCTTACTCTGCCTCTGTCTGGGACCTTAGACCAACTTCCTCAGAAAATGAGCTATGACATATGGCGTGTTTTAAAGCACTTTCCAGGCATTTAGTTTTTACTTAGTACTTTATTATACATTTGAAAATATTTTTTCTTGTATAATCTATTGAAAATATTTTTTGTGTGTAATCTATTGTTCTCTTATACCTAATAAAATTAATAGAAATAATATCATTTAATATCCAATCCATATTCAGATGTCCCCATTGTGCAAAAAAGGTCCTTTTATAGTAGCTATGTTCATATCTGTTTCCAGTTCCACTCATTATATTTGGTTATCATGTCTTTTAAGTCATTTTTAAGTGTCTTTGCAACTAGAAAAGTCACCCTACCCTTTTTTGTTATTCCTGTTGGATTATTCTAAAGATAATTCTGTAAAGTGACATACATTTTGGATTGGCCGTTTGCTGCTTCTTAGTGACATTTAACTTGTTACAGCCCTCCAAATTTCCCTAAACCGGAAATTAGATCTACAAGCATGATTATATTCCAGTTAAAAAAATTTTTGCAGCAATTCTTTGTAGATGATGCCATGTACTTTCTATCACATCCCAGCAGGAGGCGCATACTGACGTGTCATTTTGGTAATTGAGCTGTGACAGCCTGACTCCTTCATTATAAAGTTCCCCCATTGATATTTAGCTTAATGGTTTCACCATTCACTGGTGCCCATTACCTGAATCAGTTATTAGGTTGCAAAATTATGTTTTTCTGATTTTATCATTTTTGTGTGTTAATTAACTATAATTCTTCTGTATAGAATAACTTTCCCTCATTTGTTAGAGCTATTTGGTTACTTGAAATATAGTTCAGACTATAAAGTAAGGATAATTGCTATCCCTTTAATTATCAATTTACAAAAGAATGAGTCAGCGTTCTAGCAATCTCCTGGGACATTTAATGACTTTTTCCTCTTTCTGTCTTTTCTTCTCTCTCCCTCTTTCTCTCCCTCCTTATCTTTTTCTCCTAGTATTTTGTCATAGCTGTTAACAAAGCAGTATAATTTAATTAATTATACTAATTTTTCTTTTTGGTGCTCAGATTATCCAATTTTAGACCAATGAAAGCCCCTTCAAGCTGGTGTTCTTGTACTTTTGACCCAATTTCATTAGTCTTTGATAGTTTCTTTGTTTCTAGCATGACAAGCTATTGTAGGTTCACTTTGTACCTTCCCAGTCCAAGCCTTGAAACTGGCCATTTTTCCGAGAAACTCTGATTTATTTTAGTAGTGAATGATATTTAGAGACTTTAATCTGAGATCACGGAGTCCTCGTAGCTACTGGGTGGTCATTGCTTTTAGGCCTCTTGGGTGGGCAGAGCTAGGAAACACGTATATTTAAAAATAAGTATTAGAATAAAATAAGTATTAGTATGATGGTTGCCAAGAACTGGGAGAGGGCGGAATGGTGGTGTTGTTTAATGGGCACAGGATTTCAGTTTGGGAGGATGAAAAGTTCTAAAGACGGATGCTGGTGATGGTTGCATAATAATGTGAATAACTTAATGCCACAGAACTGTACACGTAAAAATGGTTAAATGGAAAATTTTGTGTTATATGTATTTTACCAGAATAAGAAAATAAAATTCTCTTATGACAGCAAAAAAGAAAAAAGAAAAACCCAAATATGAGAACTTTACACTAATGTTTACATTTCTAAGCAGTTTTAAGATCATAAGGGTTTTGCTGAATTTTTGAACTTTATATTTGTATATCTTTAATGTTATACTTTAAATTTAGGTCAGAACTGCTTTTAAAAGTAATTCTGTAATGATAAACATAGCAGGTTCTAGCTTTTCTCCAGTATTGATCCATTTGGGGACCTGGACTTCTAGACTTCATATTCTGAATTTTCCTACTGCCTTCTTTTTTGTCACAGACTTTACTGCCAGGCCTTGCCGGCCCCTCTGGGGAGGTAGTTAAATCCACAACGGGTGTGACCCTCTCTTCTACTTCCGGAAGTGGTGACAAGGTGTATGCCCACCAGATGGTCCGCACAGATTCCCGAGAACAGAAGCTCGATGCCTTTCTGCAGCCTGGGAGCAAGGCCCTGTCCAGTCAGCCCCAGGTCGTTGTCCCAGAGGACAGGACAGATACTTCTAGTGCCAAGCAGCAGGATGAGGAAATGCTTGAAATCCCAGCTCCTGCTGACGTGGCTGCCAAGAGTCAGAGCTCAGAGGGGGTGGCACCAAAGGGGGCTTCAGAAACATCAGAGAAGGGAGCATCCCCTCCTAGTCTGGGCAACCCCAGGTATGGCCTTTGGGAAAAATGGAACTTGCCTCCTTTGTTCTTTGCTAAAACTGCCTCTAAATTGGATGTTCTCGTGAACCGCTTGTATCTTCTCTGTGCCTGACTTGGTCTCTGCCTTCGATGGGTCAGTGCTGTGGCCTTGTCCACTGTCTGCCTTTGACCATATCTTCAGAGTCACCCATCACAGTGGCCTTTGAAATATCTTAAATGTCCATAATTCCAAGTATTAGTTAAAAATACATCAGGAAAAAAAAATCAGATTTACCTTTTATTTTAAGTAAGGAATTTTGATAAAGTCTCAACAGCAGAAGTGGCTAGAGCAGGAAACCTAAAATACCTAGAAAATTCTCTTTCATCCTACTCGAAGCTGCTTTCATTCCTTTCAGGAAGAACACACTTTCTCATTCAAATTATGAAACTCCCTGAAGCACATGAGCTAGTGGTGAGCGAGGGTAGAGAAAGAGGGCAGGAATAGCAGAAATAATGACTGTCATTTAATTTTGAGCATTTCCAGTATACCATCTGCAGGTTCTTGAAAGACATCCCACTGAAATCTGCGAGGCAGATATTCATCATTTAATGTGTTCAGGTCCTGAACCTGCAGCTCAGGGTGAAGTCATCTGCCCAAGACTGCACATCCATTGGTGGCTGACCACTGAAACCATGGCACTGATTGGCCATCAGAACTTTGATGAGTTACTTAACTGTAGTTTGCTCATTTCCTAGTCAGTCTAGCAAGATGACTTCTAAAGATTTTTCCTCAAAGAATAATAATGAATGCTAACATTTACTGAGCATTCACTACATGCCAGGTATTTTACATACATTATCTCATTTCATGCTCTTAACAGCCTTGCGGGAAGTATTGCATTTCTGTTTATCATTTGAGGAACTAACACCACAAACTCTTCAGCCTCACAGCAGTCAAAGAAATCTTTTAAAACCAGAAATCAGATTGTATCACTCCTCTGCTGAAAGCCAGTAGCTTCCCATTGCACTTGGAATAAAATCCCCCTGTACTCCCTAAGGCCCACCTTTTCTTTTGCCCTCATGGTGTTCTGGCCACACTGGTCTTGTAGCTGACCTGAGCTCACTGAGCTTCTTACCATAACTCTGTGCTTTCACTGTTCCCGTGAGTTAGGAAGGCTGGCTTGTCAGGTCTCAACTCAAATGTTGAGGCCTTCTTTGTCCATTTAATCTCAAGTGCACTCTCTCTCACATCCCCATCATACTATTATGGTACCCTGTTTTATTTTCTTCATAGCAAATACTAAAAATGATCTTTTTTCTCTTGCTATTTGATTCCCCCACTAGAAAGTAAGCATCGTGAGGGCAGGCACCTTGACTATCTTGTTCATGGCTGTGTGTAGTTGGTATTATAACAGTGTCTGATGGATAGGAAGATGGAAGATCGAATGAATGAGCCTTGGCAAGGTCAGTTCACTTGCTGGAAGCCCTGCCGCTCCACGGAGGCACGCTAGACTAGACTGTGTGTAGCCCCCAGCCGCTGGGATCTGTGGGCTGTGACATAAGCAGTGTGCCGTGGAAGAGACTGACCTCGCTGGCCTGCCACCAGCACAGGATCCCTCCCCAGCTATGCAGACCCAGCACGCAGAAGCTGCCCTCTTCTCCAAATTGCAACACACAAAATTTAGCTCAATTCAAAAAATATATTTTTAAAGAACGGTAATATTTGCCAGTTCCTTATCTTTATTGCAGAAAGAGACATCGGGAAGACTCTGATGTGGAAATGGTGGAAGACGAGTCCCGAAAAGAAATGACAGCAGCTTGTACCCCTCGTAGAAGAATCATTAACCTCACCAGTGTTCTGACTCTCCAGGAAGAAATTAATGAGAGGGGACATGAGAGTACGTAAGTGCCAAGGTCTCTTGGGGACTCCAAGGGCCTGAACTGGTAAAATTCAGTTTTTGGAAATGCAGAAAATACTCAAGTTAAGATGGCCATGGCAGTGTGCTAAGCAAACCTCCATTCCTTTACTAATCCACAACAGCAGCAGCTTATGACAATTTTCAACTGGGAGAGATGGGAAAAAAATAGTCTCTGGTTTTAATTAGAATCAGTCAGTATTCTCATTAAACCATGGGAGTGAGAGTAAAGCTGCCATTTAAATAACCGTCAGTTTGTTACTTAAAGCAGCATAATGATCAGCAAAATTCTAATCCTGTGCTGTTGCTGAAGGTGCGCAGACTTTGGGGGCACTACCACTTTTGAGTCACCTTAGACTCATGACCTAACTTTTCTGTGCCTCAGTTTTTCCTCATCTGCAAAATGAGATTAATTTTACCCTTAAAGATTATTGTGCTAATTAGAGATAAAATGTAAGTAAAACACTTATTACAGAGTAAAGAATCGGTAGATACTTTTATATCTCGAAGACAGAGTAATAAATCCATTATCATCTTCCTCACAAATAGCTTTTCTGAACACCTGAATGGAGAACTCCATTTTGGTCCCCGTTACTTCAAAACTAACTAAATGGTTTTAGGATATAAAAGGGGCCAGTCACCTCCCAGCAATGAAGTGACCTAGGGATTAGAATGTATAACAGCAACTTGTCCCTAACAACAATCCTGACCCTGCCTGATGAGTCAAACCATCGTGCTCCAGGTGTAGACATCACGGCTCCAGGCTCCTGATGGCAGCTCTGCACTTGAATCTACACAAGTTAGCCATAGCTGTCCCGCTTTTCACCTACGGCACATTTCTTGAGTAATATAGTTACATTTCAACACTGCTTTATAATGTGTCTTAAAATATGACAGCCCGGGTTTGTTTTAAAGGAAGTGGGTAGCTGAGGAACAGTTGGGTGCCTTTCCCACTAATTCTTAACCTTTTAGAACAGCTGCTCTGACTTGGTGACCTCTTACATTTTCTCTGTCTCAATCACCACTTGTTCGAATGAGTTCAGGAAGGCCTTAATTTGCCTTCTTTGCTCATTCTCTCTTTTCTTAGCACTCTGGGCCTTTGTCTGCATGTGTGGGGAAATATGGGTGTCTCTACCATTGGGAAGGGTAAAAACTTCCTGTGATTAAGGTCTTGCCAGTTATGGAAGTAGCTGCCGGTTGACTTCTGATTTTTGTTTCCGTGAAGATTCGCTCTGGTTGCTCTTTCCCTCTTATTGGCCTTCAAGCTGGGAGCTTTTAAAACCATTTAAAATAAGAAAGGTAGGCTGTGGCTTGATTTATTTAGCAGTCTTCCTCACAGTAGTTTTAATGGACAGACTACCTCAGATTTGGAACTTACTCAGTCTTCTTTAAAGTTTTGTCTCCCTTATGCAAAGCAGGCTATTTTAAGTTATAATTTCAATTAGTTTCTGAATAGGTGCAAACTATATATTTTCAGTGCGATATAAAAATAATCTGTGTTATGTCATCAGGTTTGGAGTTCATTGCTGAGGCTAAGATGATGAATCTAAATCTTCTAAAGTTGTATATCCATAGATGTTATCTCATTTAATTCTAGAATAGTTTTATAAGAGAGAAAGCAAATGCTGTCGGCTCTGTTTTAAAGGGGAGGAAATGGAATGGAAAGTGGTGGAGAGGAAAGATTAGCTGGAACATCCCCGGTACCTGCCTTGTTGAGGGTGACTTGTTCCCACACGGCCTGCCCTCAGGGAGGCCAACCCAATATTTAGATGCCAGACTAGATCACCTGGCTGTGCAGGACAAGCACACTGTGTGATTTTGATCCCGGACACTGTGGCTGGTGTAGGGTCTTGTGGAGGGAGCAGCTGTCTGCACTGAGGGTGTGGAGTGAGCACTTCCTTTGGAGCCAGAAGAGCTCTGCGGAAGCTCCTGCCAGCTGCACTGTTCCCGAGCCAGTTGGAAGTCTGTTCACCTTTTGGGGCATCATTTTCCTGCTCTGAAAAATGAAGCTGCTACTACAGCCCTTCCTGGGCTGTTGTGATAAACACCCGAGATACCGTGCACGTGCTCTTTAAGCTTCAAGCTTCTGTTCAGGGGAAGGGACCTGCACACTGGCCCTTGGTTTCTAAGCATAGCTGTAGGCAGGGGAACCTTGCTCTCTTTAAGTTGAATGCTATGCAAGGATTTCTCTGAAACTCAGAGTAGGTGAGGTCGGCCACGCACCTTAATAGCCCAAGAGCCTGGCTGCTCTGCCACAGACTTGTGCCCCTGGCCCAGGAAAGAGATAAGAGGTACTTTCCTTGTGACACCTTCTTTGTTGCACTTACCCGTGTGGTTATTTCATCAGTGTATTGCGTGTCCATGCAGGGGTCTTGTCTGTTGAGCTCCCTGCTTCATCCTTGGTTCCCAGCACAGTGCCTGGCATGTGGCATTTGCTCAGTAAGGAGTAAATGATTGAGGGGGGCAGCCTGGGAAGGGAAGCCCTAGAAGCTTTATTTTGAAGAGAAGTCAAAGTTGAACTCTCAGGCAGATACCTCTCTTGCATCTGCTGAAATTCCTGGTGGGCACACTTTAGACCAACAAGTGAGATTAATTTTTGGCTCAGGCTCCACTCAGGTGTTCCATGGAATCGGGTTCCTCTCGGATTAGTGGTGATTGAACTTGTTGCTGCTCTCATAATTTTGGTCTGTCAATTAATGAGGATAAGGAATATCCTAAGTTATTTGCTCTCATTCGAATATCAAAGTGTGCTTAACGTTTTATCCACAATTTTAATTTATTTTGTTGGTCTTTGGTAAACAGTCCTGCGTCTAAATGTGCAAACAGATATTGTTTGTCAGCAGATGACTTTTTCTTTGTTCATGAAATCCATTCAGTAGACATTTGTCTAGTATCTTCTCGGTACAGAATGTGTCCTGCCGAGCCCTGAGGCAGAACATGACACAGATGAGCCATGACCCCGCGTTCACATGCCACAGTGTTGTGGGGATTGTCAGGTAAACAACTGGCCGCAGCATAAGGTAGAATGATACTGTAACAGCAAGAGCCCAGGGTGAGTCTGCCTGGGAGGGCTTCTTGATCATCTCAGGCAACAGCCAAAGCTACCGGCGCCCGGAGGCTGCTGTCAGGCAGTCCAGCAGGGCGCGGAGCTTCTAGTCTGCAGATGGCTGCCAGGAACTAGAGGACTGGTCACCCTTGCCTGGGGTTTGGCTTTACTTGCTGCTTCTTGGAAAACCCTGCTGGGACCCAAGGCCTCCTTTGTAAACTCGGATGTGTGGTCTGGCTTCGAAGTACAGGATTTTGTCCCATTTTGCTGCTGGCAGAATGGCAGGGAATGCCCACAGAGTTCCAGTGCTGTGTGGATACGTGGGGGAGGAATGAACCGTGAGTCTTCGAAGTCCTGATAAGAGGCCACGAAGTGGTCCAGGTCCTCACAAAGCCCTGCCTGTCTTCTTGGTTAACTCGCTGCCTGGCTGAAAGAGCAACTCTGGAAGCCGGGCCGGTGAGCAGACGCCTCCTCCCTCCCCTGCTGGCCCGGCCGCACTTCAGTAGCTGTGGAGGCGGCAGAGCGCTCCATGACAGGGCTGCATGGAAACAGCTCTGACCCTTTTTCAGTGGATCATACTGCTTTCTCTTTCCTCCAGTGCCTCATTATTCAAGATTATTTGATGTTCTCCAGCTTTTAAAATAATCATTTTCCGCCTACGCAGAACATCCTGCAGAGACTTTAAGTTTCCAGTGGGAACAGAGAGGAACACTTATTCTAAAAATGAAGAAATAAGCTCCTTTTTATGGGGGGAGCAGGGAGTGTTGCAGAACTTATGTAACAATATAAGAATTCAGTTGTGGTGCCCAGGCTTTAAAAAGAAGTATAGTAAAAATGTCACGTACTGGCTTATTGCTGTCCCTAAGACCCTTGCCCTATTGTCTCCAGCCCCTCATTCCCCAGCCCCCATTATGGTGGTAGCGTTTTTACTTCTTTCATTCATTCAGAAAAAAAACACATACACACACAGATAGATTAGTAAATGCAAAATCATATTTGTAAAATATACGTAGGGTCTATAGAAGGAAACAGATGAACACGTGCATAAAGAAACAGAACAGCGCCATCATCTCTGAAGCTCTTACATCCTTCTTCCCTATCCCATCCCAGTCTCTTCTCCCTTACGGGTAACTAGACCAAAATTTTGTGATGATGATTTTGTTTCTTTCTATTACAGTTTTACCACTCATATTTGTAGCCCTTAAAAACTTACTAAGTTTTCTAAGTTTTAAATTTTATATAAATGCAATTATACTGTATGTTTCTGATATATTTTATGAATTCATATGTATATATGAATCTTAGGTATGCGTGTGTGTGTGTGTGTGTATTGCTAAAATTTATTCATTTTATTCTCTGGTTTGCTTTTTCTGTGTGATAGATTCCACTTTGTGGCTATACTGCATGTTTGTTCATTCTGCCATTGGAGGCCATTGGAGCAGTCATCTGGCCTCCTCCCTGCCTCTCACCGCATCCCTTTTCCCACATGTAAAAGGATCAAGAGCTTGGCGCACTGGTTGGGGAGCTCTGCTGCAGGGAGTATGCTTAGGAGAGTTACTGCTGGGTCATAAAATGACGAATTGTTTTCCATGAAGGTCGGATACATGTACAGTCCCACCAACGATACGAAGAAGTTGCATTTGCTTCACTTTTTCTTCAGAGTTTGATATTGTCAGACTTTTTAGTTTGTTGTTCGTGAAATGGTATCTGGTGGTGGTTTTTATTTGCGTTTCCCTAGTTACTGATAAAGTTGAGTAAGAATATTTCCTCTTCTGTTACGAACCTGTTCAGGTTTTTTGCCCATTTTTTTCTGTAGGGTTTTTGGTCTTTTCTAACTGATTTTAGGAGTTCTATATATATCCTAGATAGTAATCAGTTACATGGGAATATCTTCCCCCAGTTTAGGACTCATCTGGTATTTTTTTTTTTAATGAACACTTGTTTTTTGAACAGAAATTCTTAGATTTAATGTAGGCATTGTTGTTTACAGGTTTGCCTTTTTATCTTACTCAGGAAATTCTTCCTAACTCTAGGATAATTAAATAAATGCCCTTGCATTGTCTCCTAAAATACATATGCTTAAATTTCTATTCCACATGGAATTCATCTTTGGTGTATGGTGTTAGATTCACAGTTTTCATGTAAATATCTGGTTGTTTCATAATATATTACTATTGTCAGTTTCTTTGGATTTAGCAAATAATATTTGCTCATAATTCTTTCCCTCTGACCTTTCATGGTCTGCCCTAAGCCCATCCATCCTTGGGTGGCAAACTGAGTTTTGCTTTGTCTAATTCATCCATATTTCGAAAAGTTTTTTGGTTGGGCTTAAATTTCCAGATCGGCTTTTTTTTTTTTTGAAGGCGTAACTGTCATTTTCTTGGCTTCTACTGTTGCTGTTAAAAATTCAGCTAGCTATCAGCCTTATGTTTTATTACTTTATGGGTAATCTCTCTTGTCTCTGAGTGCTTTTGAGATCTCTCTGCTTTAGTGTCCTACAATATCACTGGGTTTCAGGTATGGATTTTGTTGGGCTTCGTAGAAGCTGAGGCTTAGTGTCTTTCATCACTTCTAATTTCCATCTCTTTGTCTCTCTGCCCTATATTCTGGATAATTTCTTTAGATCGACCTTCTAGTTAATTACCTTGCCAACTTTGTCTGATATGTTAAATCTATTTTGATTTTTAACTTCAACTATTATATTTTTCAGTTTTAGAAAGTTTATTTGGTTCTTTTGGAACTCTCATCCATCATTTTGATAGTCCCCTGCCGCTTATTGTTTTAATACCTCTTAAGCATACCAAACATACTTACCTTATCTTCTTTGCCGATATTTCCAGTCTCTGAAACCTTTGTAGATATGATGTCATGATTTCTTCTGCATTCAGATTCTTGGTGCCTTGTTTCTTTGTGTGTTTTACAATTTTTGACTGCTAGTTCCTGGTACTTTTATCTGTAGGGAATAGTTTGAAGCCTGGATCAAAGATGAATTTCTCCAGAAGGAATTTGCCTTTGATTCTATCAGGGACCTGGAGGAACAGTTAGCCCCAGAATCAGTTTAAACTAAAATCTGCACTCAAGGTTTTCAATGTTAATTCCTGGCTGCAAAAGTTTGCGAAGACCAGCTTATGATCACAAATTCTCAGGGATGCAATTTTTTCTTTACTCCCAATACCAGGGTTTGAGGCGGGTGGACAGTTTTGCTCACTGCCCTTTGAAGAGGAGGCATGGGGCATGTTAGTGGCTCTTTTCCTTCACAGTGAGGGTGCAACCCTTGGGGTCTCAGCTTCAAGTCTTGGAAGAGTGGGCTCCTGTGAGATTCCCCATGTAAAACCATTCCTAGGCTTCTGGTTTTCTTTCTCCACACCTCAGAGCCTGCAAAAAACTAAGGTTCATGATTCCTGAGGTTCCTCTGGTATCTTTGGATAAAGCTGGCTTCAGAGCTCTCATTACTTCTCTGGCTTCCTGTTCCTGCTTTGTCTTAGATTGTGATTTTTGAGTATTCCTGAATCTTTCGATAGTTCTTAGTTGCATTTTAAAAGATTAGTTATGTTTTATTCCTCATTCGTTTTTGTTTTCAGCAAGAGGTTTAGTTCAGGCATCTTTGCTTATTTGTTGTCTCTAGTTCTGGCACTCGGTGCTTTGGGCTGCAAAGAGGTATTGGTGGGATGCCATTACTTACCTGTTTTTCTGTTTTCCAGCTCTCCGGGAGATGCTGCATAACCACTCATTTGTGGGCTGTGTGAATCCTCAGTGGGCCTTGGCACAGCATCAGACCAAGTTATACCTTCTCAACACCACCAAACTTAGGTAAATCAGTGAGCACGTGAAAAGAGCAGAGCTACTAGTAGAATGGTCCAGGAGGCACAGACACAAAAAAATGGAGAGCGGCTTGATGGAGTCGGAAAGGGCCCAGGCTTTGTAGTCAGACAGATGTGGTTTCAAATCCAGGCTCAACCATTTACAGTTGACGTGGCCATGGACAAGTCCCTTTCCAAAACTGTCTCAGATTTCTCATCTGTAAATTGGGATAAACTTGCAGAGTTTTGTGAGGATGAGAAATGACAAGAGAAGCCTAGTGTTTGGTTGGTGCTCAGTGCTCAGTTAATGTTGGCTGCTGTGAACCAGGTGTCGAGGGCTTAATTCTGGTAGAGGATTCTAGCATCTGTTGCATGCAACATGGTACCGTCAAGGATGCAAGAGAAAGAAGACCTGACGCCTCCTTCCTCTTAGCCTCAGGAATATGGCAAAAACTTACTCTAGCCACCAAATAAACCAGTGGGATTGATGAGCAAGGGAAGGGTGATCCCAGCAGTGTCATTTGCCCGGTGCATAGCCAGTAACATTTGTATTGATTGCTTCCAGGGACCTTGGTGGATGACTCTCGTTGAGTCAAGAACCAGCTTGCATTAAGAACTATAAAGTAGCATTTATTTCAATTCTGTATTTTCGTGAGTAGTTCAGTATATTCTGCATGTCCCAGCTGCTTTTGGAATGTTGCCAGCCAGTGCTGCATCCTAAAGCACATAGCAGCAGCACAGTCTCATTCTGCCATGGGTCCACTCCTGACTGTTTAGGGGGTCTCCCCGCCTTCCTCCACATTCCGTATCACTTTTAATGGTGAGTCGTAAAAAATGGGATTTGTAGGATTCTAAGTGAGAAAATAGCAAGCAAATAAAAACTTAAATTTCATTACAGGGTGTCAGAAACCTTTCATAGCACCAGAGGGGTGAGGACAGAGCAGGAGTGATAATGAGGCAGACCTGGTATTCGCACTTGAACTTGGCGGGGGCGGGGGGGGGGGGGGGGATGGCCAACCCGAGCCCTTGCTTCAGTGCAGGCCGGAACCCAGCTCCTTGAGGGAAAGGCCATGTGGGTAGACTGTAAACAGTCCCGCAGCAGGGCAGGACCATCTCCGCGTCCTACTCGTGTTCGGGGGCTTAATTCTCCCTTTGTGCCTGCTGCTGGGCTCTCATGCATGGATTCAGCTTTTCCTTCAAGTCACTTCATTTTTATTTTCAGTGAAGAACTGTTCTACCAGATACTCATTTATGATTTTGCCAATTTTGGTGTTCTGAGGTTATCGGTAAGTTTATTTCTTGCTTCTCATTTCTGAAATTTCAACAATTTGTTATTTCTGAATAGAATAGTTTTACCTTAGTTGTAATATATTAAATTTTTCTAAATATGCTTAGGATAGTTTCTTGTATTATGATTTACATATGGAGGTATCTTTAATGATAATAGTTTTATACAAAGCAGAACAGTCATTTGCTAGCCAACTTAAAGAATGTTTATTAATTATTTTAGAAATTAGTATATCTACTTAAGAAAACTTGGAAAGAGATAAAAATAGAAATGTTCTCTAAAGCCTGTGACCTAAACACAATCCCAACCAACAACTTTAGTCCATTTCTTCCAAGACTTTTTCATTGCCTAATTTTAGAATTAATATCATACTCCATATCTATGTAATTTCATATTTTATTTTTTATGTGTGCCATACTCTACAAAAAAAGCTTTATGGAATTTTTAGTGGGATTGCATTGAATCTGTAGATCAATTTGGAGAGAAAAATCTTTTTTTTTCCTCCCCCCCAGAAAATCTTTTGTTAGATTTATCCCTTAATATTTCAAATTTTTTGATGCTATTGTAAATGGTATTTTTAAAAAATTTCCAGTCGTTAGTTGCTAGTATATAGAAATACAGGTGTTTTTGTACATTGATCGTGTGTGTATCTTGCACAACCTCATTAAACTCACTTATTAGTTCTAGTAACTTTTTTATAGATTTCATCAGATTTTCTATGTAGATGATCATAGCATCTGTGAATAAAGAAAGTTTTATTTCTTCCTGTCCAGTCTAATCTGGATGGCTTTTTTTTCTTTCTCTCACTTGATTGCACTGGCTAGAACCTTTGTACAATGTGGAATGAAGTGGCAAGAATGAAAATCTTTCTCTTGTTCCTGATGTTAGAGCAAAAGCATTCAGTCTTTCACCATTAACTATGCTTTCTGCTGTAGGTGGAGTTTTTTTTTTTTGTATCTGCCCCGTATGAAGTTGTGTTTGCTTAGAATTTTTATTCAAGAATGGATGTTGAATTTTTTCACCTGCTTTTTCTGTATCTGTTAAAATATATGGTTTGTCTTTTTTAGTTTGTTAATGTAGTGAGTTATATTGGTTTTCATATATTAAACCAGTCTTGCATTCCTGGGATGAACCTTGCTTGTGCCTGATCTAATGTATTATCCTTTTTATATTATTGGAATTGATTTGCTAAAATTTTGTTTACGATTCTTTCATCTGTGGTCATGAATTACGATATTGGTTTGTAGTTTTCTTGTATTATCTTTGTCAGGTTTTGGTATCAGGGTAATCTGGTCTCACAGAATGAGATAGTCAGTAGTCCCTCCTTTTCCGTCTTCCGAAAGATTGTGTAAAATTGGTGTTTATTCCTTAAATGTTTGGTAGAATTCACCAGTGAAGCCATTTGAGTCTGGAGCTTTCTGAGGAGGGAGGTTTTTAACTAAAAATTCAATTTCTTTCATAGATAGAGATCTATTCAGGTTAACTTTTTCTTCTTAACTCAGCCTTGGCACTTTTTTCTTCGAAAGAATTTGTTCATTTAGGTTTTCAAATCCATTGGCTTGAAGTTGTTTATAATATTTGTTATTCTTTGAATTTCCGTAGATCTATAGTGAAATAACCTCTCTCGTTCTTATTCTTGATAATTTTATTTTATTTTCTTTTTACTTTTCTTTTTACTTCATCAGTTGGCTAGAGGTTCGTCAGTTTTATTGATCCCAAAGAACTTTTATTTCATTGATTTTTCTTTTTTTGATTATTTCTGCTCTGATCTTTACTATTTCCTTTCTTCTACTTATTTTAGGTTTAATTTGTTCTTCTGTTTCACATTCCTCACGGTGGAAGCTGAGGTCCCTGGTTTGCAATCTTTCTTTTCTAAGATAGATGTTAAGTGCCATAAATTTTCCCCTAAGTGCTGCTTTAGCAGCTTCCCACAAACTTTGATAAGTTGTTTTTATTTTCATTCAGTCTAAAATACTCTACAATTTCCGCCCCCCTCCTTTTTTTTTTTTTTTGTCCCTCAAGTTATTTAGAAGTATGTTATTTAGTTTGTGATTACTGGAGATTTTCCAGAGATTTTGTTATTGATTCCTACCATTTGGTCAGAGAACATATTCGAATCCTTTTACACTTGTCGAGATGTCTTACGGCCCAAAGTACGGTCTATGTTGATAAATGTCTCATGTGTACTTGGAAAGAATTTGTCTTCTGGTCTTGTTGAGTAGAATGTTCTATAAATGGCATGTATATCAGTTGATAGTGATGCTCAAATCTTCTATGTCCTGGTTGTTTGTCTGCTTGTTCTGTCAGTTATTGAGAAAGGGGTATTAAAACCTCCAGCTATAATCATGAATTTGTCTGTTTCTCTTTGCAGTTCTGTTAGTTTTATCCTTCATATTTTAAAGTTCTGTTATTGAGTGTATAAACATTTAGGATTATTAGGTCTTTTTGAATAATTGAAAAATATTATGAAAAAATAAAAACAGTGTACTATGGGTTTGTAACATGTAAAGGGAAAATGTAACCATGTCAGAAAGAGAGAAATGGAAGAAAATTTAGGCATCTTATTTTTGACAATAGATTTCAGTCTTCTGTCTAATCAGATAATTTACTTGAAATGTCATTCTATTTAACCTATTCACCCTCCCTTGCTTTAGTTATGGATAAGGCAGTAGAAAGAAATGAATGATCTGCTTGGTGATTTTCTATAAATGTGAAAGTAAGTGGAGTCCTTAAAGCTACACAAAAAGAAAGTGCCTCCTCACAGCCTCACCCATCGCACCTGTTCAGCGGGTTGTCTGTCTGTCGCATCGTCTCTGTTGAAAGGGCCATGGGTGGAGAAAGAGGTTTTGTGGTGCGTTTTGTTGTTTCTGTGCGAAGTGTTAGATTGGTGGGTTCCACCTCCTGCTGTGGTCATGGTTTTGTGGCTTTTCTGACACTGGTCTCGTGGGAGCTCAGGCTTCATTTGGGCGCCCTGTTAACGCTTGCTGCCTAATGTTCTTGCTGCTCCCCAGGAGCCGGCACCGCTCTTTGACCTCGCCATGCTCGCTCTAGACAGTCCCGAGAGTGGCTGGACAGAGGAAGATGGCCCCAAGGAAGGACTTGCCGAATACATAGTTGAGTTTCTGAAAAAGAAGACTGAGATGCTTGCAGACTACTTCTCTTTGGAAATTGACGAGGTGTGTGACAGCCATTTTTATGTCTCTTGTATTCTTCAGGTAGGAATCAAGTTCTGTAGTTGGTCCAAGATCAGGAGGAGACTCGGCATTTGCATTTCTAGTTACACAACAGTTTTATCACCCATTCGTGCCCATTCCTGTTCCCAGGGTGAAGGATGCAGGCAGGAGGGAGGGCTGAACCCCACAGCCCCTGCGGGCCATAGTGAATGCGATGATGCTGAGCCACGCACTCTCCTCTTACCCCTTGATCTTTGGGGTTTTCGTTCTTGATATGTTCTTTGGTTGGTGAGCACATCTGAAGAAAAGGTTGTTCTGCTACATGTCAGGACAAAAAACTCTTTTAAGTGCTTAGCTCTCCTGTCCCCAGTGTGTAGCCCAGTCGTGCACCTGGTCACCAGAATGACAGGTATGAGGCCAGTCAAGATCTTGAGGAGGGTCTGTGGAAATGGAATTTATTTAAACTGTAATAGCATTATTTCTTGTCCCCTCGTCTTGACCTTTTTTCCTGCAAGTAGGAAGGGAACCTGATTGGATTACCCCTTCTGATCGACAACTACGTGCCCCCATTAGAGGGTCTGCCTATCTTCATTCTTCGACTAGCCACTGAGGCAAGTGATCAAGCCATTAACAAGTATGTGGGTGCTGGGGGTGGGAGGCACCGGGCCCCACCTTTACTTGGAATGATAAAGGTAGAAAGGGTAAAACACCTAAAGGCTCCCTCCCGTCCCCATCTCCCCGCAAGCAGTATTCAGCAGTTCCAATTTATAGCTTTAATGCCTAAAAAGTCGCATTTAGCTTTAAAGTCGTGTGATCTCTATTTAGAATGAAGTGTGTTTAAAACGCATACTTATGTTGACGTATTGAATTCTCTTTGGATCAGGTGAACTGGGACGAAGAAAAGGAATGTTTTGAAAGCCTCAGTAAAGAATGTGCTATGTTTTACTCCATCCGGAAGCAGTACGTATCTGAGGAGTCGACGCTTTCAGGCCAGCAGGTACTGTGCAGATGCATGTTAGCACCCAGGATGGGATGGGCTCTCACACCACCTTTAGATGAAACGTGCCCATCTCTAAATTCCTAGGATTTCATTGCACATAAGGTTTAAGCACAATGGTCAGCTTTTATTCATGAGTTTTTTCTTCTGCTGGAGATCAGTTAGAGAGTGATCCCACTGTCAGCTGTAAAAACACAAGCCATCACAGTAAGAGATGAGAGGCTGAGTTAGTTTGTCCAGGGCCAGTGGGTCCTATCTCCCAGTGTTAGTCCTTACGTGTAGCCACAGTCCTCAGATTCCAGGCCAATCTCCCTGGTCTCTTTTAGCTTTTGCCTTATTCTACACCTAACCACTGATTTCCCAAGAAAACGGAGCTGGACTGAGCGAGGTGAGACGACAGCTTTTCTTATGGAAAGTCAGCTTGACGCAAAAAGGGCCTGGGTTTCTTATGCTTCCTCATCACTTTCCAATCAGATGACAGTGTTTTTCAGTCAGCACCTATTTCGGAGGGTTTGGTTGGGTGGGGACCCTGGGGATTGAAATAGTCTTAAGAACTAAAGGTAGCGACCTTACATCCATAACCACGCTCGGTGATTACTTAAGTCATCCTCTGAGGTGAAGTGATACACTCGTTTCACAGGTGAGGAAACGAAGGGACAGGTGGCATGCATAGGTGTTGGAGCAGAGATTCAGTCCTAGGTCCTGTTGGCCCCAGGGACTATCTCAGGCCAGTGGAGGAGGTAAGGCAGCACATTTACCGAACTGTGCTGAGAGTATGGCATTTGACTGAGAAAATTTACTTCAAGAAAAGGATGGATGAGAAAGAACATTTTCTTGTCCATGAGACAGCTAAGGCTCAGATGTGGGAGAGGAAGAGCGGAGCACAATAATCCTCATTGTTTTCATTTCTTACCTGTGCAGCTTTTTGAAAACAGGGCTGCATGAAAACCCCCAAATTTAATGGTGCTATCTGAACATGACAGTCAGGATAAGACGTTCTATTAGATCCTTCCAAAACAAACTCCTCCTCCCTGCATGGGAACTTGGTTCCAGGGGAGAAGGTCTCGAGAGCTGTGGCTTCCTTCTTTTCCCCCATCTCGTCTCTCACGTTCAGGCTGATAGGTTCTCTAGGAGGCCGGCCCAGAGAGGCTGCCTCACAAGCATGAGGGAGCGCAGGCCGTTAAAAGCTACTAAGACTTTCCCAGCCCAGTGCATGTCAGGCAGGACGCCAGTGTACGTTGGGATGCACACGGGGAGGTTTATGACATCAAACATGTCTTTCAGAGTGAAGTGCCTGGCTCGACTGCAAACCCCTGGAAGTGGACTGTGGAACACATTGTCTATAAAGCCTTCCGCTCACACCTTCTGCCTCCTAAACATTTCACGGAAGATGGAAATATCCTGCAGCTTGCCAACCTGCCCGATCTGTACAAAGTCTTTGAGAGGTGTTAAATACGGTCATTTGTGGACTCTGCGTGTGTTGTTCTTCCTTTGTATCCTGATGTTGGTAGGTCTTAAGATTGAAGACTCACACTAACTAGTAGCACTCCGTATGCATGGTGAGTTGATTAAATAAATTGTCAGATGTGTCAAACATGATTTCTTATTTAATTTCACTAAACTTAAAAGTTTTTCTAGATTGATTTTCACTTAGTATATATCTGATTGTGTTGAAGAATCCCAAAAGCAATTTGAAAGCCCCCTGAGCATCTGATAAGATTTCCAAAAAGTGCTTGAAAATTTCATAGATCATGCGATAGATATTATGTTAGTTCAGGTGCCTTTTAAAAGAGGTCCTGAACATATTAGAGGCTCTGATGACACTGCCTATGGAGAAAGCTAAATTTATAATCTGTTAATACCTTCAGTAACCAAAGAGTAACGAATTTATTCTTTATTAAAAAAAAGACTTGAGAAAATAGTCCTTGTCCAACATGAGTTTTTAAGGTAGCCCACTTTGTTAATGACTTATGACTACTACCAGCTTAAGATAAAGAAAGCTCTAGGTATTCTTATTTGAAGAATGATGTAAAAATACAAAGCTAAACTATAAGTGCCATTAAAATAAGCTACTTTAATACTAACCTGCATTAATAGAAACAAATGTGCAGTGTGCACAGGGAGGAAGAATGCCTATAGTTTGGAGGTAAAATCCAGATTTCAAGACTCAAATGAAGAAAGTTCTGTTGGAAAAAACAGAAAACTCTGTCTTATGAAGAAGTGGAGCCATTCCATGTGGAAAAGACTGAGACAGACAGACATACTTGTTCTGCCACAAGAGGCAAGATCAGGTTCTAACACCGGGAACTTCTGAAAGGTAGACCAGGGCATCTCAGAAGTGAGAGTCCAGGAGCCTGGGAGGGGCACAGGCCGCGTGACTGTGGATGAAGAGGAAGAGGGGTTTCCAAGGCCTCTAGGGCTGGACCACACAGTGTATTGGTTCCAACTGGGATTCTAGGATAAATCTGCATTTCACACATGCCGCCCCCCACCCCACTCCTACACGAACAACTGTGGTTACTACTACTAGAAAGAAAATCTATAGGAAATCATCTTAGTTCAGGAGATTGGTTTCTATATTTTAAAAACAAAGGGCTAATTACTCTAAAGAAGGGAATGATTATTAGAGGTTTTATTCACATTGAGTTAACTTTATTATCTAGTTTCTGGTCTAATTTATTCTTATGTGACCTCATTTCATAAGACTTTCCTCAGTGTTTTTTCTGTGTAAACACACTGAAGATACAATAATCATTTCCACAAAATCACCTTGATTCTGAGAGCAAAAGAGAATCACAAATCCTGCAAAGGGGCTACACTCGATGATAAAAACCTCTTGAACTGGGTACCTTTAGAGATGAAAGTTCTTAAAAAGTTCTATATTCCAGATTATTTTTCCTTTGAAAGGAGAGAAGAGAAGCAAGGTAAGAGGGCATGGTTGCCATGATTTGCTTTGAAGGCCCCGCTAACAAAATGAATGTGCCAGTAGCCAACTGTGGTCAGCAAAAGGGTGTATTTAATAGAACCTTCAGGCAGATTTCCCACCTGCCTGCTCTGCCCTCCTCCCCACTGGGCTTGTCTGAGGTTTCGTTCCACAAAGCAGCAGCAGATGAAATACTTTACAAGATACAGCACAGCTGATGTTGAAGACTAAGGACCCTACTCTTACTCTAAGAGTGTTAGGCCTCAGACTTCCCCTGCCCCATGCAATAAAGCAAGTTTTATATACACTCCCCATATCTTTTTCTAACATTTTCTTATATAAATATTTTACAAAAAAGGCTTTTCCTCCAAACATATAAATTTGAATGAAACATATATTCCCTACCTGTGAACTCTTCTTCACTAAAATATAAATGCTATCTGATATTAAGGGTAAATGTCTTTTGACCACGGGAGAGAGCTGAAGTCTGAATTGCACTGTGGGGAAGGCACTTGTGTTTTCTGAGGTCTCCAGCAAGTATCTCAGCGCTCACAGAATCGCTGTCCTCTAGAACCCGGGCCAAGGCCTCCGAGTGCCCAGTCATTGAGGCAGCCGGGGGAAAATGGTGAGTAAACTTGATTTTAAAATTATAGAAATAAAAAATAAAAACATCATGGACCAGTTCTTAGTCTAGAATCAAACTACAAACAAAAGCCAAAGTGTTCATCCATGAAGATTCAAAACTGTTTCATTCTCTCATAAATTATAAAATACAAAGGTGGCTATGTTAATGACAAAACTCAAACAGTACTGAAAAGGCTTTGTGTCAGTGGACAAAAAGTCAGTCCTTCTGGGTGGAGCCCCAGAAGCAGCCCCCAGGTGGAAGGGTGGCCTCTCTATTGCTGGGCCAGAAGTGCTGTCCTATTGGCCTTCATCTTCTCCAGCCGCTTGGCCAGGTGGCTGTTGGTCATCTCCATCTCCTCAATCTTGTCCAATGCTGTTCGTAACTGGAGACAGGAAGAACTCAAGTCACTTCACAGGGTCAGAAAGAAAACCCAGGAACTTTATTTTCAACTTTTTGGGAAACGGAAGCACTGCCAACTGACGGCCTTGCACAGCATCCCACGGCTTAAATTGTTTTTTCAGTCAGCTAGAGGTTAAATAATGATGCTGAGCATTCATCACGGGCAGGACATACAGAAGTTGGAGAAACAGACCTGATCTAAAACAAAAATAAAAACTATCCTTTTTCTTATTATCGAATTGACCAAAACATAAAAGTAAATGGCAATCACTGTGCAAGTCAAAAACCAACAGGAGAATAAGTGACTCCACTGCTGTTTCCTTAAGATTGGACCCAGGATCAACTTCCTTAGGCAGCAAAGAATTATTTTCAGAGGAATTTGTCTTTTTAGGAATGTATCCCAGAAAGCATATAAAAACAAATACCTCTCGCTGTAGCTTTCTCTTTTCCGCCTTCAGTTCATCCTCCACTTTCTCAGCATTCTCGGCAGCGGTTTTGTATCTGAGCACCTGTCCCTCGAGCCGACTAATCTGTAAAAATGAGAACAGGGGCCTCTGGTAATGGGCAATGGGAGCCACTACTTTTTTGCAGCCAAGGTGGAAATGCAATGTCATTTAAATTCCAAGTAATCTAACACTAACAAGTCCCCTTAGGGTGAGTCATAGGTCCTCTCAGAGCCCGAATGCTATTTATAAATCAAGTAATGTCCCCAACGGATTACAGCTATAGAGTTATTATAGGGCAGATTTCCCATGTTAGTTTTATGATGACTATGTTGTTTAAGCGCCAAAGTAACATCGCAGGAGGAGACTCACTGAATGGAAAAGTTTTTAGACGTGTTGAAATGTACCATGAGGCATTTTGTTATAAACTACAATCCTCTTGAATTTTTGTGAAATATCTACAATAAGAATTATAGCTACAGTTTTCTACATTTTTACAGAAAACAGAAGGCTGAAGTGCCCTGCCAGGTGTTCTCTGCTTGCTTTCCCGCTTTTAATATAGAGCTTTTCTAGAGATCCAACTATAAAGGCAGCCCAAAGAAACCCAGGCACTCATGGGGTTAGCCACTAAGATGCAGGAAGCAGATGTGTTTTCAAGGAATTTAAATCACTTGGTACCATATAGAAGTACTTACACTTTGTTCTAAGGTGGTTATATCCTGTTCTGCTTTTGAAAGCTTAAACTTGTATTCACTAATTTGTCTATTGGCATCTCCTAGAACAGAAGAGAAGAATGAATCATCTTTCAGGTAAAGTCATCTGAATCATCTCAGGCAGTGACGCCTCCTGCAGCACCGGAGAGGACCATGCAGTTTAAGAAGACAAAACATGCATACGGGGCAAGCACAGCATCTCCGGCAGCTGAGGCTCTGGAACTGTGGATACTACGAGAAGCTCTAGCACTTGTGTTCCAACAGCATCCCTTGGATGAGGAGTTAGAAGAACATTCACTATTCGCCCCATGGTGTGTATAGGTAGAGCACTGAGCAGTCACAGAGCCTTATCTGCAGCCCTGTGGCCCAGGGAGCCTCTGTGACCCCAGGACTGGGCCCTCCGGTTTCCCTGGCTACACCCTGCCCCCACCCCCGCACCACCTTCCAGTCCTCCTGCTCTCTATGCCTCAAGCCTCCCCTTCTCCCCTCTGATTTAAGTCCTAAGCAGCCTTCAAGGTTACATTAAATTTTCACCTCCTTCATGACTCTCCTTAGTTAGCTGTAACTTCTTCCCTTGTTGCATTTTATTTGTACTCTCTTTTTTAACATTTATCATGCTTTCTTAACATTATATATGTATGTAAGGAGAGGGGCTCTGTCTTAGTATTCTGGAATCTACTCTGTATCTAGCCAAGTACTTTGCACACAGCATATGCTTAATAAATATTTGCTTTTCAAAAGCATGATAATGTGATATGGGTAGAGCTATAAATCAGTAAATATATGAGAATTAAATCATTTAAAAAGATGTTTAGAAATGACAGGGAGAAAAAAAAATCCCTCCAGCAAGCCGAATTTAACAAAAATCACTCTGAAATGATTATAGGGTAGGAATTATAAGGTTACAAGAGATAAAACAATTATAACCCAAGAACTTTTCTGTTGTTCCACATAACTAAGGTTATAACAACCTTTAAAATCTTCAGTGCAAAAGGCTGTTCTAACTGGATAGTTACTGTTGTCCTAAAAGTAATGGAATTATAAAACCCGCTCCTTAAAGCCACCTCTGGGAGTCAAAGAGAGCAATCCCTATTCCTGGCCTCTAAAACAGAAGCTTCAGGATCTTAGTTTTTAATTCTTCAACCCAGCAATTTATTATCAAAATGTGCTGCTGCTCTCTCGCTCTCCAAACCACCCATGCCTTCCTGTTTTCAAAAGTGTAAGTCTTTTACCTCAGCCATTTCACACGTTTTGAAATTCCATTCCGAAACACCCTACTCAACAGCCAGGCAGTGTTCCTTCCAGCCCTTCCAGTGCAGGGAAGCTGCCCACTTTTGTCTTTACCAGCCAGGCCCAGCCTGGTTCTGCTCAGCTCTCCTTCATGGCTGAGCTGGTACTTTTCTCTGCTTCACACATAAATGCATGCGCATTCCCCCTTAATATGACTCTTTTTGATTTTGCTGCTTAGGCCAATCTATTTCAAATCTATACCCGCTCCCTCTCTAAGACTGTTGATAGCCATTGTGCTGGTTCAGCTCACCATCACAGCCTCCTAACTAGTCAGCCTGCCCTTTTTCATGCCCCTGTCTTCATCTACCCTCTATGTCAAAGTGATATTCCTACAACAAAATATTCACCAGGAAGTACCACAAGGGTCCTTACAGATATCCAATAAAGGAAATGACTATTAATACCAACCTGAAGAGTTAGTATTAATAGTATTAATAAGCATTAACCCTAAAAGTCTTTTCTATTTAGCCTAATTCAGAATATTTAGAGGAAATGTCCATGGAATAACCAATATCTTAAAATAAGATATCAGAAAAACCACTATTCGAATTGGAAAAATAAAAGTCTTCCCATCCATGAATTATATAGCTGTGGCCCCCAACCTTTTTGGCACCAGGGACTGGTGCTCCTGTGAGAATCTAACACCTGACGATCTGAGGCGGAGCTGAGGCGGTGATGCTAGCGCTGGGGAGCGGCTGCAAATACAAATGAAGCTTTGCTCGCCTGCCCGCCACTCACCTCCTGCTGTGCGGTCTGGTTCCTAACAGGCCACGAAACGGTACTGGTCCATAACACAGGGGACCCTTGTTATACAGTATCTAACTATATATGAATTGTTTCTGAACTCTCCCTACCATGGGAATTACTGTGAATACATTAGGCATTTTAAAATAACATGGGGTCAAAATTAGAAAGGGAGGAAAGCTGGGATCATTCAGGTACACTGAATAGGCTTACTTTGTGGCCTTGTTTTAAATTCTATCTAATAAAAATTAATTTGAGTTAACAAAAAAACTTGTGAGAACACTTTGAAACTACTCAACATTAGTGTGAGTTAGTACCAAATATATCCCTCCAATTATTCTAAGATAAATTCCATGAAAAAAAATTATAACTAGAAAGGTGCTGCACTGAGCTTCATGTTGACACAGGTATGGAAGAGGACTGTCAGGATGTCACTATTTGCAAAATGTTTCTAGAAATCACTTCGCCTAGCAGGGGGCAAGTCCTCTCATTATCCCCCGGAGCACAGAGACTAGTAGGAGCTGCTGCTGGCTCCATCACTGACCAGGACTGCTATTCTGGACTAACGGAGGACTAACCAATCTCTGGGACACAGCTTTCCTTGACTACTGTGAATTACAAGACGCTGGCAGCCAGCTTACGGTCCCGCTCCTGGGACACGGCCTACACACAGACTGGGACTGGCCTGTCCCCCAAGACCTACTCTGCATTTCGATGAACTGCAAGTCTGAGCCGTTCTGCAGTGCCGCCAGGTCCCCTGCCGTGCCGTCACTCCTGGAGCACTTCTGCCGCTCTTCCTCCAGCTGCAGCTTCAGTTTCCTAATCTGAGGGAGAAACGAGGCTCGTCAGGAAGAGCCAGTCCCCCAAAAGATGCTTGGCCCAACGGCCACATCACAGAGCATGGCTGATCCTCATGAGCCAAAACGCTCGCTCAGAACGATGTTCTTGTGTGCCCATTATGGGGGACGCACTGTTAAAGGTGCTTGAGATAAGCTATGAACAAATACCAAAAGGAGTGGGCACTAGGCCCAGGTTTCCCATTAAAAATAGCTCTGTTTTATTATTTCTATAGGTTTTTTAGACATCACTTCTCAGTATTTTTTGTTCCTTTTATTAAAAATGGAAATTCTATGAGCAGTTAGATGTTTTTGTTTTGTTTTAGAGTTAGGTTAAATTTCTTATCTGGAAATTTTTCTGTATACAGAAATCACTGGAAATACATTTTTGAGTTTAAGCTACAAAGTCTACCTTATTTTACTCAAAATAAAAGATGTTCATAGTAGCTCATTCATAATAATGAAAACTAAAAATAACCCAAATGTCCATCAACAGGAGGGTAAACAAGCTGTGGTACATCTATTCAATGGAATTGCTACCAGGCATAGAAAGGGAAAGTACTATGACACATGTAACAACATGGCTGAATCTCAAAACAGGTATGCTGTGTGAAAGATGTGTTTCAATTACCTAAAATTCCAGAAAATATAAACTAATCTAAAGTGACAGAAACAGATCAGTGGTTGCCTGGAGAGGGAGGGAGGCACAGGAAAGAAGGTTTACAAAGGGACACAGACACTCTTGGGGAGTTATGAATATTTTCACCATCTTGACTGTGGTCATCATTTCGTAGGTAATGTTATGATCTGAACTGTGTCTCCCCCAAATTCATTATGCTGAAGTCCCAACCTCCAGGACTCTAGAAACAGAGTTGTTAAAGATGCAATTAGGCTGAGATGAGGTCACATTGCAATAGGGTGGATCCCTAATCTAGTATGGCTCCTGTCCTTATAAAAAGAATGCCAGGTAAAGAGATAGACACATACAGAGGGAAGACAATGTAAAGACGCAGAGAATGCTACCTATGAGCCAAAGGATGAGAAAGATGGCCAGTAAACCACCAGAAGCTAGAAAAGAAGTATGCAACAGATTTCCCCGCACGAGCCTCAGAAGAAACCAACACTGCTGATACCTTGATCTTGCATCTCTACTCTCCAGAACCGTGACACAACACATTTCTGTTGATATAAGTCAATCTGTTTGTGGTACTTTGTCATGGCAGCCCTAGGAAACTAATAGAAACTAACATTTGTACACTTTAGTATGTACAGCTTATTTGACACCAGTTAGACCCTAAAAAAGCTGGGGTTTTTTAATTTGCAAAATAAAAAAAAACTAAAAAATAAAAATAAAAGAGACTCTGAGTTGGGAAAACAATAAGGCCCAGTGGAGAGAGGCGTCCCATACATGGAAAATAAGGAGATTAGGTGAATAGATAAAGCTGAGGTCTCTACTCCACCCCTGAATGCAGGCAGCTGGGCCTGTACCCTCAGGCAGGAGACTGGAAGATATCTTTAGAATTCTCCAACTAGCCTAAAATAAAAGACCAACATTCCCACATTGAGGGTTCCCAACAAAACACCCGGCCACATCAATCTTCACAAAAACTTGGACGAGCCCCATCCATATGCTCAGAGCTGCCCATCAGCTTTTTAGTTCCCCACTCTTAAACCGAAGACCAAATAAACATACATAAAAGAGCATCTGGAAAGAAGGAAATAAACTGCAGACAGAAGAAAACATCAGAAAACAAACCAACCAACATAAATTCTGTAAGATAAGTGAAAATATCTACATCCTTGAAATGGCTGCAAGAATAGAAACTCAATAAAAGTATGAAAAAGATAAAGTTGAAAAAACCTTCCAAAAGTAGAGCAAAAGAGATGGAAAAACAGGAGAGAAACAATAAGTAAGTTAGGGCGTAACTGCCAGCGGTTTAACGTCCTCTCCTTCAGAACCAGCCGTGTTTCCCCAGATGCCTACAAACAACTCATCACCAGAGCAAGCACAATTCAGAGCATGTCTACCCACCCCACCCACCTCCGCACTAGCAGAGCACCTCTGGCACCGAGACCAAGCCTCCCCAAAGCTCCTTCATCCTTCATCAAGGTTCAAGGGCGAGTCTGCATGCTGGTGGCTTCCCGAACTGTGTCCCCAACTCCATCAAGAGGAGTCCAGAGAAGGCCTCAGCACTAGGACTAAATCCATGTTTTCCAGGCACCTCTGCCCTTCAACACACATGGGGGCACCGTGACCATCTGCCTTGCGTAAACCAGGACTAATGTCATTATCCCCGTCATTCCTGTGTATGTCCATCTCAAAAAGGGTCCTCCTTCTTCTCCTGCAGTCTTCCCCAAAAGGCTCCGTACAACCCCTACCCTCCTGTCTTCGCCTCTTACCTTTCCCAAAGCCTGAAACTCCTCCCCGTGCCCTCTGGATGGCCATTCTGTCGTCAGCAAAGGCCCCTCACCCCTTCTCTGGGCACTCTTCACCCTAGTGCTCCAGTCGAACCCTGCTTCCTCCCTCTGCAGTTCTCCAAACCACTGGCTGTTTTCTTCCCACGGCCCACCTACCACCAAGCCTAAAAATGGAACAGCTGTCCTCTTGCTTTCCCCGCTGTTGCCAAACTGTCCTCCCTCTATCCGCCCTAAAATTCCCAGTTCCTAATCTCATCTCTTCGAATTATGTAAACTAACCTTCCTCATTGCCATCATCCCACTCCTTCTCCGTCATTTTAGCTCCTGACTCACACTCCCTTGAGACTATTTCTATCTTAATTCTTGGCAATTTCAAAATACGTCTAAGTAGAGGATTTCTCCTACAACTGATGTCTCAGTTCCCAAAATACCTCCTCTCCAAGGATCTTGCCATCTATCCTTTCTTGCCCTCAGCCACTTACTCCCACAGTCATGTACTATATATGTCATCATTAGATACCTACAAACCCTACATAATTCTGATCTATGTTCTCTTCCTTCTTTTTTTTTTTCTTTTTTTTATGCCTACAGCACCTGATCTTCCTAGGTGGTCTCTCATCCAAGTACTAACCAGGCCTGACCCTGCTTAGCTTCCGAGATCAAATGGGATCGGGCGTGTTCAGAGTAGCATGACCGTAGACTCTATGTTCTCTTCTAACCATGATTCCAGGACTTTCTAGCTCATTCTCTCTGGACCCTGACTCCAAAAATCCTTCAATCCCACTGGCACCTGTAACCCATTGCTCCCATCTTCTTTCCACTATGCCTTCATGTCTTCCTGGATGTCCCCTCAAACATCCTTACCCGGTTTAATCTCTAGGTCCATCATCACTCTCTTGCACTCAACCTCACTTCCTCTGTCTTATTATACTTGCCTGGTAAAAGCCTGCACCAATGCAGCTAAATGCGGCTGGAGAAACAATAATGCATTCACACGAACCTCCAACACAGCATATAATTTACTTATTATGTTTGTTGTTTATTGTCCTGGTCTCCATTATAATATAGGGTCCACTAGAGCAGGGACTATTTTTTTTTTTTAACTAATTTATTCATTGAAATATCCCAAATAACTGTGCTGTTAAATAGTGGAATCTCATTCAACATCTGAATGACTGAATAGGAGTTTCCAAAAGAGATAACACAGAATATGGAGAGAAATCATTCAAGAAATTTTCCCATAACTGAAGGACAGGGATTCCTAGAACCGACAGGGGCCCATACCATGCATGAAAACTCCAAACCACATCACTGTGAAATTTCAGAACACAAGGGAGAAAGAGTATGATACAACTTTCCAGAGGTGGGGAATAGGGGTCACGTACAAAAGGTCAAAAATCAAAGTGTCCTTGAAATTCTAAACAGCCATATTGGAAGCCAGAAGACAATGAAGCAATTTCTTTGAAAGAGAGGGAGAAAGGGGGATGGGGGGGGCGGAGAGAGAGAGAGAGAGAGGGAGCGCGTGAGCACGCGCGAGAGCGAATTCTGTACCCCAACTGTTAGATCAAGTAAGAGGACAATATGAAGACATTTTCAGGCCTCCAAAGTTAAGAAAAATTCACAGCCACATACCCTTTTCTCAGGAAGTTACTAGACGATGTACCAAAATTAAAAGAATGAATGAAAAAGGAGGAAGGCATTAAAGATCGCAAAAAGGGAAGCCAACCTAAACCACAGGTAGGGGAAACCCCAGCAGACGATGAAGGGCGGACATGCCTCTGTACTGAGGGAGTTCAGAACGGGAGGAGTCAGAGGCTCTCAGAATCAAAAGGATGGAACTGAGGGAGGATCTGCTGCATCTGAAAACACTAAGCTTGGATTTAAACTACTGTTGGAAAGTCTGCAGCTAAACTAGTAATAAACACATAGAAAAGCAAGTGAATGAAAAGAAAAACCACAATATTAACTTTAGAGGAAAGAAAAAGTTGTGAAAGAGATGAAAGGCAATCCTAGGAAGCTACATGGCTCCACTGTGAGTGGTGTTTACAGAACTCTAATAACGTAAACAGACTGGAATGACACAGTTCCTTTACTAGAAGGATGTGGGAAAGGGAAGTGTACGTCTGTGGCAGGAACACCGGATGAAAGAAAGCTAAATGCTCATCTACTACAGAGGGATGGCAACGGAGAATGCCCAAAACAGAATAATCAAGAAGCAGCATATGCATGTTATATACAAATATACAAGGACAATATACACCAAAAGAATTAGCTTTAAAAAAAAAAAAAAAGAAGAATGGTCAGAGGTAAAGATGGAAGAGGCAGAGCCGGGCGCTTCTGTCTTCATAACAAGCTTGGCAGAACTATTTCAGCCTCAAACTATGTGTCCTGTAAGTTTTTCTTAAAGACTAGGAAACAAAGAGGTAAAATAGGAATTATCTTTGCATCCTTCAAATATTACTTGAGTACTGACATTTGAAATAGCACGTTTTCCTGGTGTACATTAGTTCACTACCATTTTAACACGTGACTCAGTCAGTTATTATTAACATCACCTCCACTGAGAAGAAAGCCTTTACCTGTGAAACCAGCTCTTCCTTTTCTCCAGCCAGTTTTCGTAGCCTTACATCTAAAACAGATAAAAAAAAAAGTTGTACACTCAATTTGTAATGATGTATTAAATAAGCAATAAAAAATAATTATTCAAATTCAAAAACAGCGAACATTATCTGATAAACTTAAAACTCTGACTATCAAAAGACACAAAGGTTTTATAGGTATTAAGGAAAACTACCTAACTATTCACATATTTCCACACAACTGATATTTATCAGGGCACTAAATACAACATTTGCTTCCAAGAGCAGTGATTTTCCATTTAAAGACAAACTGAAGTACAAAGATCATTTCCTTGTTTCAAAACTGCAAGCTTTCACTCGTAGACAGACAACTCAAATGCCAAGGATACTCCCACAGGCTTAATTAAGCCCTCAGCAGGAGAAAACAAAATAGGAAACAGAAAACAGGGATTAAGAGTGGGCCTGAGAGGGGAAGCTGGAACCAAGGAAACAAGAGGGACAATGCTGGAAGAAGCAAAGGCCCCCAAAGACTACTGGGGGAGGGAGGGCAGCAGCTCTGGGATGGGGGCCGTCAAGGGCTGATCGGAGGCTTGGTAGCAGGATCACTAGGGCTGGTTCCTGGCCTGCAGTGAGGGCTGTTTCTTCTCAAGCACCCATTAACGGGCCCCTTGGGCTGAGGGGAAACCCACAGATGTGTAAAAGCAGCAGCTGACACCTAGCCAGCGCCCCTCACAACCAACTAGGATCACAGCTAAATATAAGTTCTGGTTTCTTCAGTACCTTCCAAACAAGCAGAGGAAACGCTGAGCTGCCCATAGCTGTGCAGTCAGTCCATTCTCTAGAGCAGCCCTCACCCGCCTAGCTATACCCTCTGCTTTACCGAAGTGCTCTACAATTACATTTCTGGAATTCTGTACATTAGAGAATGTACTTACTAACTTTTTAAAAGTTTTTCGGCTTCCTCCACTCTTACACTATACCTTACTCATTAGGAAACCTACAGATATATGAAAACAAGAAGAAAAAGAGAAAAACGATGATTTTTAGTAAATAAAAGTGTGCTGGTGATGCATTATCTATCTGTGCCATCTGCTTCTTCTAGAGCAGGATTCTTAGTGGAGGCCAGGGATGGCCATCTGTGTGGTTTCCTGAGAGACACGTCATTAGATTCTCAAAGGGTTACATTTAAGAGGCTTAATCTTTAAGAGGCTCAGAAGCCTTGCTCTAGAAATAACACTCCTCTGATAGCTGTCTTCTTGGTCATCTGTTTCTTGCCTTAAGAAATGAGGTAGCAAAAAGCTACAGAACCCTGGGATAAACAGCAGAACATAAAAACCAGATGTTCCAGGAAGAAAACATACTTGGAAAGTCACCTAGCAGCCCACAGACTCCCTGGGACGGGTGTATGCTGGATTAGCTCTTCACAGGAGGTTTGTATTTAAGTGCAAAGGCCACTGTGTGCACCCGCAGTGCTTCCACCCACGGGCCTTAGAATGGTCCAAATGCTGGCCTCCCAAGGTCAGGGATGTCTGAAGACAATGTGCCCACATTTCTTCTGTTAAGGATCTAGGTAAGGCTCAGACAGCCCTGTGCTGTTTTTGTTTTCCAAGATGGGACATGAACAAGCTGGAAGTCTAACAGCGTAACGTTGATCTGAGCCAACACAGCAACCAATATCTTACCCAGTGGACCTTCTCCTGCTGACTCCAAGACCTGAGCGGCTTCCTGAGACACCACAGCGATGGCTCCGACCGCTGGTTCGTGACTGACGTCGCCATTGGGAGTGCCGTCAGGGATTATAACTAAGCCATGTTTCTGTGGGGAAGGAAAAAAACCACCATCACAAAAGATGGTCCTAAGCTGTATGCTTTCTGAGGTGACTCTGTGACAATACATGTTTGGCACAAGTAAAACCTGGTTAGAACTAGTTATATGGAATATAGCTCTACAGAAGAAATGACTTAACCCAACCAAATCTGGATTGAAGAATAACCACTGTGGTTTGTACTCAGGCCAGGAAAGATGACAGGACAAAAGGAAGGAAGAAAAAGGCAGTGAGGAACATGAGCTCCAGGCTAATGCTAACGTACCTCTCCTGTCTTCACTGTCTCCTTCAGGTCAGCCAGCTCCTCCCTGAGCGTATCTCGCTCATTCCTAAGGCAGGCAATGTATTCTTTCTGTTTCTCTAGGGCCTGGTTTTAGACAGGGTTGCAAGGAAAAGAATGGCACAGAAATAAGAGCAAGTGAAAGGGAGCAGAGACGAACCTAATTCAAATAAACAAAGATAAAGGCACAGAAAACAAGGCAGCATTAAAAGCTTGGAAACAAGCAGTTAGATATGGGAGGAAATACGAAGTTACATGGATATATGTCTCCAGAAGAGAATTTTAATAGAAACTGGTTAATCGTGCATAAATTCGGCAAAACATGCTTATTACATCAGGCAGGAAAATAAATCTTTCTTTTCCAGTCAAGGAAGAAAACAGGAAAGGGGAGATGAAGACAGCAGTAACATTAAAACAAAGTGCACCGCAGTAACATCCTTAGTACCAACCAACCGAACAAAACCCATTTCACGTTTAACTAGCTTATTCAAGAATATACTTGATTTTTCTGGAGGGGAGGGGGTACGTTTTAGAAGAAAACTCACCACTTATACAAGGTATTTTAATACAGGCTGTGATTTTTCTCCAAGTAGTATGTCAAAACATTCCTCAAATACCATTTAATTAAAAATAGCTGATTTCTAAAGGGATTCTCAAGGACCTCTTTTACTAATTAAATACAATTAAGAGTAATTTGGTTTTCTGATCTATCTTCAAAATGTGAAAAACAAAAAAAACCACATTGACAAAAATAATACAGTCCACCTAAAGAGGGTGGCGGACTATGTGTTTGGAATCTGGCTTCTGAGTCCTGGCACATATTGACTTATCTATGCCTCAGCTTCCTCATCTGGAAAATAGAAGGGGTAACAGCAGCGCTCATCCCTGGGCACTGGCTCACGGGGGTCCGCGGTGTGAAGCAATGTCTGCAGAGCGTAAGGCAACAGGGAAGGCGCAGGAGAAGCCAGCTCGTGTTGCCGTTTGTATTCGCCCTGCCGCTGCCTGAATCTCACAACTGCTGCGACCTTACAGAAGCGGAAACACACTCTGTTCATCGGTGGCAAATCAGATCTACTCTGTGTAATAAAATAACTCAGACTTCAAAACATACCCAAGCAGTCTATGCAGGGACCCGACAGCTGGGCTATCTGAAAAAGCCTTTCTCTACATGTTTGTTCATACGTTTAATGTTTTCTGCCAGCATTCCCATTAATCCAAAAAGTTAAACTAAAACAGGTAACTTTCCTTTCAGTTTGTTGGGTTTAGAAATGGGCCAACTGCTTAGTTACTGATGGCCAAGTAGATGGACAAATTTTTAAATCATTCTAATTCTATTCTGCAACGAAACTGGGAGTAAGGAAATAAGAAAGGATAGAACTACCATCTGTGTAGCTTCAGCTATATGGCAGGAACTGTTATATACACATAAATTAAGTCCTTCTATATTATACTTATCTACCCTGTAGTTGTCTTATCCTCATTTCATGGATTAGAAAATTGAAGCTCTGAAAACCCACATTTTTTTTTTTTTTCCCTTTTGGCCCAGAGTCACAGTAAGTGGCAAAGCCAGAAAATGAATCCAATTCTTTTTGGTTTCGAAAGCCTTGCATACTTTTTCTGTATCACAGCTCAGTGAAGGTCACAATTATGTTCGCTGTCATCTCAGAGATGCTGCTGAAAAGTAGTCTTAGGGAAGTTCTACTTCTTGTTTGCCCAAATTGCAACATCACTACTTAACTTCCTTTCAACAATTCACACCATATGACATGTCTCGAGTCTGCCTGCGAATTAATAAATTTGAGTTTCTAATATTACAAGGCTTTACCCTAATACTTCAAGCTAATATTAACACTCCCTTACATTAATAACAAACATAACATTAAGACAATAAAACACAACACTTTCCCATCTGTTGATAGTCACTTTAATGTCTGCTGGGTTAGATGCTTTTGGTTACTGGTGTCTGCGTGCAGGGTCAGCCATGCATCACCACGTGGAACGGCATCAGTGATCACTGTCACAACGTGCGCTACGTAAGCAACACCACTGAATATGAAAGGTCTCTTAGGAACAGACCAATTTGAAACTAGGAATTCTAGCAAATGCTCATACATGCCATTTGCTCCTCTTCCACATCTTATAACAGTAGATTTTATCTTTACTTTTGGACCTTTTAATTTTACCTCCCATAATTATGGATGGGAAAATAAAATATATCCTGTAAGTTCTCTCGTTTCACCACAAAGTTTGAAGACTACTAAAATACCTTATAATTGGACCAAATGTATTCACGCTAGATCTAAAATCCTCTGTATTACCTGACCATATAATCACTACCCTTGTGGTCACATTCAATTATAGCTCCTACAGTAGTTTTTTTTTTTTAAGGTTAAAAAGTACATGCTTGTGAAGATCTAAATAATTCTTCACCCCTGACCTATCCCCAAATTCTAGTGTCAAGAAGCCTGAAAGATAGGAATAATAGGCTGAACTTTTGGGCAACAGGTTTATTATTCTTCTAACCTCATGGGGCACAATTATCTTTAGTCAGAATGGGTGTGAGTCTTATGGTGGGCTACAGGGACATCCTCGTATGTATCTGTTCTACACATAGCCACCTGGTGTCTGAAACAGCCTCAGGGCTAGAAGCATGACCACTAGAATCAGTGAAGGAAGAACTAAAGAAAACTGAACTTTAACATGAGAATAATGGCCATGTTCCTTCGTGAAGTTACTAAATTTAAATCTTGAAATAGAAACTAGAGACAAGTGATGCATTAGGTAGTCACTGACCATTTTTAAACTGTCTTTTTACAAGTCAAGGGAGGACCAGTTCACGCATGTTCGGATGGCTAATATCAAAACAATAGAAAACGAATGTTGGTAAAGATGTAGAAAAACTGGAACACTTGTGCAGTCTGTATGGCAATGGAAAATGGTGCAGCTGCTGTGGAACACAATATGGCTGTTCCTCAAAAAATTAAACATAAAATTACCACATTATGCAGGAAATGAAAGAAGGGTCACGAAGAGATATTTGCAACTTTATGTTCATAGTGGCATTATTAACAATAGCCAAAGGGTGGAAGCAAACCAAGTATCTATCAACAGATGATTGAGAAACAAAATGTGGTGGTACATTCATACAATGGAATACTGTTCAGGCTTAAAAAGGAAGGACATTCTGATACATGCTACAACATGTATGAACCTTGTGGCTATATGCTAAGTGAAATAAGCCAGTCACAAAAAGACAAATACTGTATGATTCTACTTATATGAGGTACCTAGAGTAGTCAAATTCATAGAGACAGAAAATAGAAGGGTGGTTGCCAGGGGCTGGGAGTGGGGTGGGGGAATTGGGGCGTTTAATGAGTCTGGAGTTTCAGTTCTACAAGATGAAAAGAGTTCTGTGGATACATGGTGACGGTAGCACAATAATCTGAATGTACTTAATACCACTAAATTCTCTACTTAAAAAAGTCAAATTTTATGTTATGTATTTTACCACAATTTTTAATTTAAAAAAGGCAAAGGAGGAGCAAACTACTGGCACATGCAACCACTTGGATGAATCTCAAAGAAATTATGCTGAGTGAAAAAGCATAATTCCAAAAGGTTTCATTCATACTATACAATTCCATTTATATAACATTCTTATAATGGCAAAATTATAGAATGGAGAACAGATTACTGATTACCAGGCCTTGGGACGAGGTAAGGAAAGTGGTAGATATGACTATAAAAGGGCAACATGACAGGTCTCTTACGGTGATGAATGTGCTCTGTATTCTGACTGTATCAAGGTCAATATCCTGGTTGTGATATTGTACCATAGTTTTGCAAGATGTTACATTTGGGGAAAACTAGATAGAGGATCTCTTTGTACTATTTCTCAAAATTGCATATGAATCTAAAATTACCTCAAAAATTTTAACTTTAAATTTTTTTGAAAAGCCAAAGGAACACATTATTATATACCACACAGAAAGAAGATATCTACTTATTCACTCAACAATTCCAAGAAAATTAAAAAGTTGATTTATATATTAACAATCAGCACAGCTTTTAGGTAAGACAAAAATTTTGTTTTATTTGAATAGCTATTTTATTGAACTGAGAGGATTACGGTTTTTCTATGGCTGGTCCAAAATAATCAGTTAAAAATACTAAGATAATCATACAAAACATAAATCATGGACCTGCAGATTCATGCTAAAGAAAATTACGTAAGGTCCTAAAAGAAACACATTCTAGATAGTGACCAGATTTTAACTAAACTTTCAAATGACCTATTTTGTGCCAAATATTTTTTCGCATTTTAAATTCCCCAAGTGAAAAAATTTTAAAAATCAGTTTACAATTAAAAATTTAAAACTCTTAACAGAGTGGTTAATTTATATTCCAGAAGGCTCTTCTAGCTTTGGGTAGAATTTTAGAAACTCGGTATTTGAGTGTTAGAAACTTTAAACGGTAGCTTTATTTCTTTAAAACTTTTGGACTTCCAAACTCTTAAGAAGTAATTATGTTTCCCACGTGTTTATTTATGAGGATAAGGTCATTGGAGGTGTGAAAAGAACTGGACACCAGGATGCTCCTAACAATGGAGAGGATGACCCATGCCTTTCATACACAGGCACGTCTACCTATCACAGGTGCTCTTGGGCATCTTTGCCAACTTTTCCCGACCCCATGGAGCCTCAAGCAGAACAAAACTTTTTCACTGTGTCCTTAGGCCAAGGGTTCCCTTCTGTCTGTTTTTCCACCATAGCCCTTCCCTGACAAGGTAAGCCTCAGGCAGCTAGGGCTGTGTGGTACCCGCTACTGCAGAATGGAGAGCTCGTGCCATAGGATGCGGCTGCCAGTCAAAGGCCATGTGGGATGAACTGGTGGGAATTTTTTCAGCCTCCTATGCACTTGGAGTCTACCTGAAGTAAGGCTTAGCAAAAAAGCACTGACGACTTTTTCTTTATCTGGGCCTCTGCTCTGGGGAGTTAAGGAGTTATAATTAGAGATGATGTCACAATCTGGAAGGTCTGGCCAATCTTACATTCCTATCCACTTCCGTAATTAAACTGATTTTAATCTCTTCCTATTTTACTCACCAAGGATTTATGGAATGCTAATAACCTTTCCACCAGTCCCACTCCCCAGCCTCTTGCTTCTTATCCAAATTCTTGCAATGTAAGGATATCAAGTTACCCATAAAGTTTGAATTAAATGCCTGTGGCTGCTTCTGGATAAGAATCCTGGGGAAATAAAGAACAACTTCCTTAGAAAGTTCCTACTTGTAGGTTTCACAAGCCAAAGCAGGCTGAAAAGAGTTATTTTCATGCATAGTATCAGGTTTTCCCATAGAAGTTTCTTTCTGTCTTCTGCTTATTCATATTTCACTGTGTAAATGCTTAAAAATAATCAAAAGGGCAGATTTTTAGGAATCTCAAAGGTAAGTTATATTGGTCTATTCCTCATCAATGAGCTTCAGACCAAAGACCAATTACACAGCATACCCTAATGTTTTTATCTTTCCAAAGAAGTGTCTCCTGGAGGTCAAACACCTCTTTTGTTACGGTGTCTATTTTCTCCTGCATACGTTGATTCTCCTGCAGAGGAAGAAGGGAAGAGAAGTAACAAAAGAACAGAAAGAAAAAAAGGAGGGAGAGTTAGAAGGAGAAAAACAGAATAAAAATGAAGCTGATAAAGAAATTTAACAAAAGGGGAAAGTCTGCGATGAACAGGAAAAGCAAGAGTTGCTTGCTAAAAGGAAAGATGACATCCGGTGTCTTGGCGACATGGCTCTCATTGGCTTGCCACTATGAAAGTAAGCCAGGGGGACTGGGAATCACTGTTCCAAGCACAGCTATGTGGCAGCACGCCAGCTAGGGCTCTGTGTATCGACAGCTCCACATGGGTACTCTTCCTGTGGTAACTGCCTGTTTTCTAAACGTGGAAAAGCTGACATTTCTGGGGAGGGAAATTCAGATTTGCTTATGAACAAAATGATCCTTATCATAGGGAACAAGCAGTAGTTTTGAACTTCATTTTTTTAAGCAGAACTGAAAAAATATAAGAGGGACTATATCTCAGCTTCGTCATTTTGAACTTGCTAGCAGAATCTATGCTAGCTAGAACATCATGAGTTATCAATGAATACTCACCTCGGTGTTTAGAAAAACGAGAATTTAGTAGTTAGCAATTCTTAAACAACTCTTCTTATTAGGCAATGATGCTCAATTTACACCCTCTAATGTTTAACAGGTTCTCTTTTATGCATTGCTGGTAAATTATCATCTCTGACTTTCTCTACTCAAACATTTCTTATCTGCTCTACCATGCAATTATAAAGACCAAAAAGCATTATTTTGTCATAGTCAAAGTTTTTCAGTTACACATAAACATGAATATTAACATCTAAGAGATGTTAATTGTAAACATAAGAAATACTTAAAACTAATTTAACGGTTTTAAAGTTTTTATACCCAGCCCCCTGGGCTTTTAAAAAACCCATGATGACAAATTATAGAAATCATGCATTACAATTCCTCTTAAATGCAATCATCAAATTAAAAACCAGAACATTTAACCAATTCTAACTGAAGCTATTGAATTTGAGAAGCAGCTCTCTAAGCAGTTTTATTATTCCTCTGAAATCATAAAAAGGGAAAAGTATATCTCTTAATTAGAAAAAGAAATGAAAAGTGGCTGGCACATTGACACGCAAAAACAAAAAAAGGACAAAAAGGGAGAGGAATTCACATTATTTTAAAATACCAGCAGGAAACAGAATTTGGATAATATGCTTCTTGCCATATATAGAAAAACTAAGACAACTAACTTCACACGTAATTTGATATTTTCCAAAGGCTATGTATCTGCATTTAGAATTCACAAATTCTACCTGCTTTCACCAGGCTAGTTTAAATTCAATTAATCTCAAGAATGAAAAAACGTAACACAAATCCACAGATAGAAAAAGTCATTTCTTTTCCTCTATTAAATGGTTTTTAAGTTATTTACAGGGAGGGATATCTATGGGGGAAGGAAATGGAAGGTGGGGATGAGGGTGGGGTGGGTGGAGCTGGGGGTCCTGAGCAACCAGGGCCATGGATGAGCAAGTGTCCTAGGGATTATTAAGAGATGGCTTCCTGATGCCACTCACATGTCAACGTCACTAAGTAAACATTAGATGCCTTTTGATAAACACACCAAGATAGTGGACAGGATCCCTTCCCAACAAATTCCATACTCATAAAAAATGACCACCTCAGGAGAAAAAAAACACATTTAAAGAAAACGAATGGTATGCAAGGTAATAGGCATAAAAGGATGATAAATGCTGAAAATCATTTCTTGGTGGACCACACTGATTCCCATTCCTAAAATGCTGCCAGCACTGTGGCACTCAGAGTCCCTCTGCCAGAAGAAATCTGAACCTCAGCACTTGGCCAACCTTCACCTTTGTGTATATATGGCATCTTGATAATTTCTCATTTTCATTTAGCCACCTCAGAAATGTATCTATTTGAGTGAAGATCAAGTTTCTTCTTCCTCAAAAATCGTGTCCCAAAAGACAGCATTCATTACATTCCAAAGAATAATGGTACTCTAATTTTTCCTTTTGCCCATTTCTTAAGATATCTTTAGAAAAGAATGTGATTAGGAATAAAAGATAATAACAAAAGCTTCTATTATTAAAAGGGAGGATAATTTTAGGGTACACAGTATTAATTGTTTAAGCCTGCCTTTATGTTTCACGTTTGTAAAATTTCAAGGTACAGCCAAATATGAAGAGACAAGTAAACTCTTCATGGCATTTTAACTCCCTTCCTTCCCAACATGTACCCTCTCATCCCACTTAATGTATTTTTTTCAAAATAAAGTATTCCCACAGTTCACATACATACCTCAATAAGCTCGTCTCTTTGTCGAAGGCATTCTTTAAGTTCATCCATTTTATGCTGCAGCACACTACACATATGTTTCTGCCTTTCTAACTCCTGTTATTAAACAAATGATACAGTTTATACAGATAATGGCACACAACAAACTGGAACATCTTCAGTATAATAATACAAAGAATGAGTATGACGTCCAGAAATATGCCTGAACTGCTAATGCATAGTAACTTAGAAAAATTCTGTAGTTTATGGGAAAGGTTCAGAAAATTAAAATTTTTCATCTCATAGGGTTATATATCTAGAAAACTCAAACTTATCAAAATTACTAGGAACCATGTAAAGTAATTTTTACTAGGGCTTAGTAAAGTTGGAGCTTACAAAATTAACATGCAAAATTCAATAATCTTCATAGATATAAACAAAACCAAGAGAGAAGATATAATAAACACAATATCAAAAAATAAAAATTTAAAAATACATACATGTAAACTTACAAGATACAGCCAAAATCTATATAAAGAAAATTATATAAAACATTCCTGGAAGACAGAGAAGTAGGATAGAACAAATGGAACAGCATACCATCTTCTTGGATAAAGAGTCAATACCAAAAAATTTGTCAGTTCTCCTCCAAATTTATCCATACATTTAATTCAGTGCAAATAAAAACACCGTCATGTTTTTTTATCATAAACTTTATTTGGGAAAAAAAAATAAGAAAAAATAGATAGAAAACATAATGAAAAAGAAGAAAGTTAGCCTTAATAAATATTAAAACATATTATAAGGCCAAATAATAAAAACAATGGTAATGGCTCATGAATACAGATCAATGGAGCAGAATAGAATATCCAAAAATAGACATAATTTAATATACAAATATACTAGACAACGACAAAACAAAAAAAGCATCTCAAATCAATATGAAAAAACACTTTTAAATTAATGATGTTGGGATAACTGAATATCCATACAGAAAAGAAAAATAAGAACCAAACCTCGCACTATACACCATGACAAATTCCAGATGATCAGAAGTATTTAGGAAAAAGAGAGAAAGAGAGAGAGAGAGAAGGAGCGGGGAAAAGCAACTGTTACAGTACTAGAAAAAAGATGAGCGAATTCTAATAACCAAGGAATGGGGAAAATGTTACTAAAAGTGACTAGAAAATCTACAAGCAAGAAAAGGAACGGGTAATAAATTAGACTAAATAAAAATGAAAACTTTTGAATGGCAAAAGATACACATAAACAAAGTAAAATGAAAAATGACGAACTGCAAAAAAAATTTTACAATTTATACCAGAGACAAAAAGTTACTATCTCTCCCTTACAGAGCCTCTAAAATTAGAAAGAAAAAAAACACTACTCTATAGAAAATTTTCTTAAAGAAATGAACAGTTTACAGAAAAAGAGAAACTGTTCTCAATGTGAAAAGAAGATCGCACTAAGAGAAATATAAATTAAAACTATATTTCTCATTAACACTAGTAAAAGTCCAAAAACTTGACAACATATTCAGAAAAGTAGTATGGGGAAGGAAACAGGCCCTCTCAAACATTTTGCTGAGAATACAAAATGACAGAATCCCTACAAAGGGAATTCAGCAGTATCTAGCAGAATTCCTGCACCTTTTGACCCAGCAAACGACTGACTCCCATAGATACATTGGCAAAAATACAAAAAGACCTATTCGGTACATCATTTTTGCAAGACTACTTTTAATAGCAAAAGGCTGCAAACAACTCGAATGTCCATTAACAGGGAATTGGTGAAATACTCTATAGTATATCCACACAACAGAATAACTATACAGTGATAAAAAAGAATGAGGCCGATCTCTACATATTACCATCATATGGTGATTAAACCAAGGTGCCAAACAGTGCTTATAGTATGCTACTATTTTATAAGAAAGGAGGAATACAAATATATACATTTGCATATATTTTTGAGTGGCAAGATATATGTTTATGCATGTATATTACATATATAATCTCAGATTAAAAAATGGAAGAATAAACCAGTTAATTTAAAAATTCTTTTAAGGAGAAAATAGGAATAAAAATACAGAGACACAAGATTGACTTCTTTGAGAATTTTTTGTTGTTGATTTGACTTCAGATATAAATATTTTATGTAATTGTAAAACAAAAATAAATTTAAAAAGCAATTCCTGGTGGGAACAACCCAAGTGTCCACTGATAAATGAATGGATAAACAAAATGTGGTACATGTATATAGTCGAATATCATCCAGGAAGGAAATCCTGTCACATGCTAAAACATGGATGAACCTTGAGAGCATTATGCTAGTGAAATAAGTCAATCGCAAAAAGACAAATACTATATTAATCCACTTATGTGAGGTACCTAGCTAGCGTAGTCAAACTCATATAGACCAGGTAGAATGGTGGTTGCCAGGAGCTGGGGGAAGAGAAAATGAGGAATTGTTTAAAAAGTACAGAGTTCAGTTTTGCAAATGAAAAAGTTCTGGAGGTCTGTTGCATAACAATGTGAATACACTACACATTACAGAACTCACAATCTAAAATGGTTAAAATGGTAAATTTTGTTATATGTTTTTACCACGATTAAAAGTAAAAATAATTTAAAGATAAAAAGTAAAAAAAGCAATTCCTAAATATTGAAATAAAATGTAGTGAACCTAAACACATATCCAGTTAGTAGCATAAGCACAGAGAAACTATTTCGAGTAACTTTTAAAAACAATGGTTGGACTATACATAGCCTAGCAGCAAAATAACAACCAAACAGAACAAAACAACATTTAACTATTTTCAGTAATTATATCGTTGGTAGTAACATTGGTACTGCTATTCTGGGTACTGTGGGACAAAAGAATGAGAATAGAATATAACATAATTACTATCATCTCCAGTGAATTTGAGAACTAGGAATAGTAGTGTGGGAAAAAGGAGATATACATACATAAGACAGAAGAGGTTAAATAAAAACCTTTGCATTCTAAACATGAACTAGAACTATCAGCATAAACTCATAATGTATTTTGACTTAAAAATCTGCTTTTAAATTATTTTTTTAAATATCCCACACGGTCTACAGCTATGACACCCTGAATAAACCCGATCCTGTCTGATCTCAGAAGCTAAGCAGGGTCGGGCCTGGTTAGTACTTGGATGGGAGACCAACTAGGAAGACCAGGTGCTGTAGGCATAAAAATTAAAAAATAAGAGATTGTAAGCTGACAAGGTCCTTGCAATCTGTGTGGTCAACCAAGGGCTGCTTTGCCTATTAAAAAAAAAATGTAAAACACAAATAAATAAATAAACAAACAAACAGAGACAGACAGATAGATAAATAAATAAATATTAAAAAAATGAAATATCCCATATGAATGTTTCCTTGATATATCCACTAAAAAGGTCCATAAACGGTGACCAACTTGGTGACAAGGGCATCTCTGGCACCCACACTGCTCTACTAAAAGAGAACCAGGGTTCCTTGGACAGATAGCTGATTTCCGGGTCTGGGGCAGGAAATGCACCAGATGAGCCTGGAATACCTTCTTGTGCCAGATAGCAAAGAAACTATCAAAAACAACTGCACTCATGTCAAAATTACTTGGGAATCAACCTGAAGAGGTTCACATTAGTTAAACATCGGACAACTGGAAGATCAGTAAGAATAAAAAGCTATGATAGATTGAGATCATCAAATGTTTGAATTCTTGACTTCATAATGAATTTAAAAAAAGAAAACAAATAATGAATGACTATGCTAGGATGTTAAACAACCAATTCTTTATTTTGAAAAATCATAAGTAAAGGGAAAAAAATCATGCCTTATCTTCCCTTTCCTACATAAACTGTCTCATCTGAGTAATAAGAGATGAGGGGACATTTCTCTTTAAAGA
>NW_011888782.1:19940898-19992624 GCF_000151845.1 Pteropus vampyrus
GGGTCTGGGGCAGGAAATGCACCAGATGAGCCTGGAATACCTTCTTGTGCCAGATAGCAAAGAAACTATCAAAAACAACTGCACTCATGTCAAAATTACTTGGGAATCAACCTGAAGAGGTTCACATTAGTTAAACATCGGACAACTGGAAGATCAGTAAGAATAAAAAGCTATGATAGATTGAGATCATCAAATGTTTGAATTCTTGACTTCATAATGAATTTAAAAAAAGAAAACAAATAATGAATGACTATGCTAGGATGTTAAACAACCAATTCTTTATTTTGAAAAATCATAAGTAAAGGGAAAAAAATCATGCCTTATCTTCCCTTTCCTACATAAACTGTCTCATCTGAGTAATAAGAGATGAGGGGACATTTCTCTTTAAAGATGGACTTATACTAATAAAACACAGGAAAGTGAAAAGACAACCCATGGAATGGGAGAAAACATTTGCAAATCATCTATCTGATAAGAGACTTATATCTAGAATATATAAACTCTTACAACTCAATAATAAAAAGATAATCCAATTTTAAAATGGGCAAAGGATCTGAATAGGTATTTCTTCAAGAAAGATATTCAAATAGTCAATAAGCATATGAAAATATGCACTCAAAATCATTTAGTCATCAGGGAAATACAAATCAAAAGCACATCTGCTAGGATAGTTAGAGAAAAAGATAATAACAAGTGTTCGTGAAGCTGTGGAGAAATCAGAACTCACATGCTCTGCTGGTGGGAATGTAAAATGGTGTAGTCACTTTGGAAAACTATCTGGCATTCCCCAAATGGTTAAGCTTAGAGTTGCCATTTGACCCAGCAATTCTACTCCTATGTATATACTTAAAAGAAAGGACAACAAAAACTTATACACAAATGTTTGTCACGGCATTATTTTTCATAGAAAAAAAAAAAACCCAAATGTCCATCAATGCACAAATGAATAAACAAAATGTGGTATATGCAATAAATGGAATATTACGAAGTCATAAAAAATGAAGTACTACTGATGCATGCTACAACATAGATGAACCTTGAAAATACTAAGTGAAAGAAGTCAGTAACAAAAGCTCACATATTATATGATTCCATTGAAATGAAAGTCTAAATTAGGAAAATTTATAGAGATGGAAAGTAGACTAGTGGTTACTTAGGGCTGAGGAGAGCAGGAGATAAGGAAATGATAGCTAAAAGGTATAGGGTTTCCTTTTGACACGATGAAAATATTCTAAAATTGACTGTAGTGATGGTTACACATATTTGTGAATATATTAAAAAAAACACACTGAATCATACACTTTAAACAGATGAATTGTATGGTATGTAAATTATATCTCAATAAAACTGTTTAAAATAATAAAAGAAAATAAAGCAGTAAAGACAAAATTAGACTATCACATTCTACAACCCCTAATCAACTAACAGATCTAAGCACCTAGCTACAATGTCACAAAGAGAGACAGCCATACATCTGGGTATCCTGAAGGAAAATAACCTATGATGTAGATTTGCCAAAAATATTAAACCTATGTTTGATTAGGCCTCTAAACCTACCTACCTATTTAAAGGAGTTAAATATTTAGAGGAAAAAGGAACATATTAAAGACTCCATGGGGATGAAGCAGCAAAATCTGTAAGACTGTCAGAAACTGGTAAGAGAGGAAATCCAGTTCCTTCAACACAGAAATTGCAAAGAAGAAAAAAAAAAAGAGATGAAAGGAAACCTATAAATAAAAAGAGACTTAAAAGACATGACAACTAATTCCAATGCGTGGAACTTATCTGGATCTTAATTTTCTTAAGTAAATAAAAGAAAAATGACATGATATTTGAGATAATTAAAATTTTAACGATTGGAGATGTAGTATGAAGGAATTACTCTTAATTTTTCAGATGTAAAATGGTCTCGTAACAGTTATGTTTTAAAAAGAGAGGGTCTATGTTGTTTTTGAGCCATATCTAAATTCACATTAAAATATGAGATAGTGAGGATTTGCTTCAAACAATGAGTGGAGGAAGTAGGGCAAAATTGGCCATGGGTTGATGGTTGCTAGGGGTAGGTGATAGCTTTAAGGAGGTGTATTATACCCCTCTATTTTTATACGTCTAAAATCTATAATAAAACTTTTTAAAATCTCAGATAATTTTTTAAAAAGTATGTGCTACTAAAATGAATAGTTACTAAGAAAAGAATAATATACTTGAGACATTCTTAATTAGGGATTCTGTCCTTAAAGAAGGTATCGAAACAACGTTTCAGATACAGTTATAATCCCATCAGGAAGCACTAAAGACATTTTGAAATATTGTATTACTATCATTATTGTTTTAATTGAGTGGTCCTTCTCTATCTTCATCATATGCTGCTATAATGCAACACACAGAGTGCTTGACCTCTTTGTATGCTTCTGAACATGGATGATCTACTGCATGAGGCAGTCTATAGTTAGAAGAAGAGAGTTCAGGGTGAAGATATATTATAGAGAGACACTATTGCAATGTTTTCTGCCTCATAGTACCTTAAACATTGACAGGACATTAAAAAAGCTTACAGATATTTCAAATTTCAAAGGCATGAGATTTTTTAAAAAATAAAACTTGAAAAAAACACGACTATGCATACTAAGACATCTCTATATCTTAGAAAATGATAGAAAAAAAATAAAGTTGGTAAAAAGTTATTCATAGGATTTCTTTTTTAATTTTAAAAATGCTCAAAGACATTTAAGAAAATGGAAAGATAAGAACTCATTTTGCTACTGACAATTAATTACTTAGCATGAGATTTTCTTCCAATCTGCTAGAAGTAAAGGGCCAGAGACAGATACGAAAAATGCATGGGAAGACAAAAAAAGAATTCAAGGACTCTAGGTAATGTATGGTAGCTCAGAATATCCAAAACCGGCCTATGAGATACAGGAAAAATCAAAGAGGAAACCACCTATGAAAAGCCTTCTCACTCAACATCCCGCCCAGAGCGGTGCATTTATTACAAATGATGAACCTACAATGACACATCATTATCACCCAAAGTCCACAGATTACATTAGGGTTCATTCTTGGTGGTGTACGTTCTATGGCTTTCAACAAATGTATTATGTATCCACCATTACAGTATCATACAGAATAGTATCACTGCCCCCAAAATCCTCTGCACACTGCCTACTCATCCCTTCTTCTCCCAAACCCTTGGCAAACACTTCTAACATTTTTTAAACCTTACTGAAACAGACTGGAATGAGCGTTTTCAGTCCTTAATAAAAGAAATCCCTATAGAGTCTATAGTATTAATGCTGGTCCCTTAGAGGTTATATTAATAGCTCGTCTCCCATTAATATGTACAAATTCAGATTGTTATTTCTAATAATGCACCAATGCACAGTTCCTAAATTATTTTCTGGGTTTTTTTTTATTTTTGCGATGTAGTGGCAACTCATTTTTCAGTAGTAATATCCATTTGTCTTCTGCTTGGACTGACATCAATCTTTTAAAAAGTCAAAATCCAGTAAACTCTTTAAAGAACCCAATTTGTTTTCTACAGTTGTCAAAGAGCACATCTAGACCTTGGGCAGTGGCTTTAATTTTCTATCTGCACGTTTTAACAATATAACTTACAAACCTCTAAAGAAAACATCAATCAATTTCTGACCCACATCTCCACACTGCTATTTCTAAATTACTGTTAAAACTTCTCTCCAATAATTTAGAAAAAAGTTTCTCTTGAAAAATAGGGAGTAGAAAAAAGAAAGAAAAAGAAAAAAGTGGACCATTACATTGAAAGTCTTTGGAACTTTGTGGATTATCAGCAGTTAAAACAGGAACAAATAAGTAATTGACTGTAAGTGTCCCAATTAAGAGATAGAAAATAAAGATAAAATTTGAATTGTATTCTATTTATGGAAACTAAAAGAGGTCATAAGCTTTTCCTTAATAAAATAAATCTTATAAAAAGTTAACAAGAAAATATTTTAGGACCTATTATCTTATGGTCTGTCAATTTCATACCAATAGGTTTTGACTGAAACATCATTCCCAGGTATGCTGCATTTCTTCCATTAAGCCCAGCACTTTTTAAATGGCACATTTTAATTCTCTGACCCAAGAGAAAGACATGATACAAGATAAACGATTACCTTGGATTTTTCTTCATTTTCTCTGTAAAATTCTGCCATCTGTTCCTCCTGTTCTTCAATAACATCCTTGAGGGTGTCTACCTGGTAGATCAAATTGTTCTTCTCATTGTCTAACTGTGCATTGGAAACCATGGCTTTCTTGTATTTTTCTTCCACTTCACACAAAGACTCCTAAATGAAAGTCAAAGTCATCAGCCTGATATCTAAAATATGTTCCCTGCATATATACGATATACAACAGGAAGCTATAGCCTGGGACAGACACATGGAGATGAATTTTTGCAGGATACAAGCAGTTTAGGAAACTCCTTGTTTAGTAACATGCACATAAGACAGGAGGACGATAATAAGCCAGTAATGCCATTATAAGAACTTTATGTGCTCTCTGCTATCCAAAAAAAAAAAAAAAAAATCAAGCAGCAGTGTAGCCTCTGAAAGATGAAAAGGTATGCAGACAACATACATTTGTAAGAGTCACAAAATGAAGAATCATCAGTTTTCAGAAATGTTATTCCTGTAGTTTTCAACAACAATTTGGTATTCCGAATGCAAAGAGACAACAGAATACAGCCTCACTTTACACAAGTAAACTTCATACTCATTTGAATTTTGCTACTTCCTGTATGTTTGTTTTCAGTACTTTCTTGTTTTGCATAATGCTAATATCAATGTATAAACATGTTTTTCTAGCAATTATTCAAATTTTAGTCATTGTTAAATAAGTAAGCAATACAAAATTTATTATTTAAAAAAGAGCTATCATAAAATGCCTGAAATTTTATCTACTTCTATGTTTTCTGCCTAACATAGCTTACAAGTCTGTTTTTTAGTAACTATATCTAGTTTGGTAGCTAACTACTAGCTAACCTTTTTTAAAGCTAAAAAGAAAAGACATTTCACATAGAAAAAGTCATCACTGCTGGAAATAAATTCAAAAAATACTAATACAAATGTTTATCAAACCAAGATCAATGATACAGAACTTGGACTAGGCAATGGTTTCTTAGATACAAAACCAAAAGCATTATCAACAACAACAAAAAAACAGACTTCATCAAAATATTTTGTGCTCCAAACAATATGACCAAGAAATTGAAAAGACAACACATAGACTGGGAAAAAATATTTGTAAATCTTATATCGAATTAAGGGCTTATATCCAGAATGTATAAAGAACTTTTACAATTCAATAATAAAAAGATATAATTCAATTTAAAAATGGGAAAGGATTTGAATAGATATTTCTCCAAAGAGAATATACAAATGGCCAGAAGCACATTCTCAACATCATTAGTAATTAGGGAAATGCACATCTAAACCACAATGAGATACCACTTCGGACCTACTAGAATGGCTATAATTCATAATGAAAAAAAAAAAGAAACAAGTGTTGGTGAGGACGTGAAAAAACTAGAACATACATTGCTGGTGATAATGTAAAATAATGCAGCTGCTTTGGAAAACAGTTTGGTAATGCTTCAAAATGGGAAACACAGAATTACCATATGACCCAGCAATTCTGTTGCTAGGTATCTACCTAAGAGAAATGAAAAGATATACGTCTATACAAAAACTGTACACAAATGTTCCCAGCAAAATCATTCATAATAGTCAAAAATCGGAAACAACCCAAATGTCCATCGACTCCCAAATAGAGAAACAAAATGTGGTAAATCCATACAATGGAATATTACCCAGACATAAAATACGCACACACACACACAGATGTTACAATATCGATGAATTTTGAAAACATTATGCCAAATGAAAAGTCAATAACATAAGACAACATATTGTATAATTTCTTTATATCAAATGTCCAGAATAGGTAAATCCACAGAGACAGAAAATAGATTAGTAGTTCTCTAGGACTGAGTGTGGGAGCTGGAAAGGAAGAGTAGGAAATGACTAGAAATTAGTATGGGGTTTCTTTTGGGGGTGATGAAAATGTTCTAAAATTGGGTTGTGGTGATAGTTGTACTACTTATTCTGTGGCTATGCTAAAAACATTGGGCTGTGTACACTTTAAATGGGTAAATTTTATGGTATGTAAATTATATCCCAATAAAGATATACACGCATACATATACACACTTAATAATGCTTCACAAACTAGGATTGTATTAATGGGCAACATTTATACTAGAATTGAAAACGAATACAACCCAAATAAAGAATATCAGCAAAGTCAACTGTATAATGATTTAAATATAGTAGCATCTTAATATAATGCGGAATTTAGAATGATTCCATCTTAGAGCTAATAGCATTAAAAAAAGTCCTCTTCACACCTCAGTTCTATATAAAATGGGGCATAACTGCATGAACACCAGAATCTAAGACAGTTCAAGCAGTAGATGCAAGGACACAATATGTACTACAATGAATTTGACATAAACTTTATATAATATTTTCTTCCTTTAAACAACAGACTACAGAAAACTTTTAAATTTAAGTATCAAAGTAGTTTTAGTGAATTTAATCTAGCTTATATAGTGATAACATCAAGAATCAGTTTTACTTTAATACATCTAAAGCAGTGATTTTCAAAGTATGGGTTCTGACCTAGAAATCTGGGGATTATCTCAGAACTGGGTAAAAATGCAAATTTTCAATTCTATCCCAGACTCACATTCAGCAGGTCCGGCAATCTGTTTTAACAAGATCCAGGTGATTCCGGGTAGAGGGCAGAGTGGGAAAAAGCATCCAAAGGCAGACATACTTAATCAAAAATAATGTCATAAACAATGACCCAGCATCCTTTTTTAATAGACTATGGATACATCACATCACTGTGCTTCTTCATCAAGTCTTTTTTTCAATGATTTTTCTTCCACTCAAAAGCCATTTCAAGGATAAATATAAACTGAAGTCAAATTCAATTATACGCTGATCATGAATTAAGAAAAAGAATCTTATCTGTTCAAAGCCTCAATAAATTTAATCTGTTCTTTCGTATCTTTCAAAGAATGTAATAAATAGTAAATCTAAAAGGTAAGAAAAAATGTTTTACATAAAATAAAAAGCAAGTAAGAATGTCCCTGAATCACTTGCTTGCTTTCCTGATACATACGTTATATATGAGACTTTTAATATGAGCATAATTATTTAATGTACTGGATTTGTTCCCTTGATCCAAGATATTTCCAAAAGTTGTAACTCTAAAACCTTAAAAGAGGGATTAAATTCTGAAGATGAGAGCAACAAGACTAAATGAGCACATCAGTGTACTAACTCTGTAATTCTCCTGATGTTTACTGACAACCTCACAATGCCACATCAGCAGCTTCCAGGCCTCCCTCATGGGAACCTTCCATAGCACTTCCCACCCTTTTTGGTCCTGAGTCTTACTTGTAAGTTTCTTATAGACAACAATCACCCACATGAAGGTTTTGGTTGGTAGCTGGGCTACTTCGAATGATACCACAGAGGCTGATGAAAGCCTTGTCCATTTGCTCCGTACTCTGTGCTCTGGGTGTACCCTGAATCACCTTTCTGAATGCCTTGTTTATGCTTTTTTCAGAGTCCTGATACATATATTTCTACTTCAAACAGGGACATGCATGTGTTCAGAGAGACTTTTAGTTTCCTCACATTACGTTTGAACTTCATAAAAAAAAACATGGGGAAGAGCATGATAACCAAGTGCTATTTATAACCAAACTGTCTGCCTCACATGGACACCTGTATTGAAAACTGGTAGTCATACTTGCTCAGTAAAGATAAGACCCATTTAAATTTACCTCCAAAATCTTTAAGGCACTGAATTTGTGTAATCCTTTTTGACCTAGGTTAAAAAATAAGAAGAAAAAGAACAAAAGCCTCATGCTTCAGGGTCCTTCCTCCAGAGGGAATATTTATAATAATGATCTCTTGGATGCTTTTTCCTCTTGCTTTTAATATTGACTGAATTTGGTGACAGAAATAGGCAATACTCTCTTATTTAGCTTAGAAGAATTTTGAGGTCTAATTCACAGTAAAAAAATGTTCTTAGAATACTTTTTAGATGTGCGCCCAATTCAATTTTGAATCACTAAGACACAAGGGACATTCAACTTATTTTACATGATTTAAAAACCATAAGATGTATGTTATACTGAATATTCCAAAAACTATATACTAAACATTTAAACATAAGCAGAGATACAGAATTCACCTTTCCTATTTGCGTTGCAGGTTAAGCACATGCCTGAAAGACGAACACTGTTAGTAAAGCTATGTGCAGTGGTGTTAATAGAACTCGTGAAGCCACCAGTACCAACACTTCTGCGTACAGAGAGCATGCTTGGACTGCAAAATGGGCCCTGATACCTTTAGTTCTTTAAGCCCTTGCATGTATCTCCCTTCTACATCCTGTATCTGGTCCTTAAGGTCATAGATATCCTGTAGGACATAGGAATGAACCATTGCATAAAACCATACACAAACATATCTTAAGTCTCAAAGGAGTCAGATACAAATGTGAATTGCTTTTATATATTCCAGACTAAAGGTAGAAAAATCAAAGCACACAAACATAACTGCCACTCCCAACCACTAAAAGGGGCAAATAGGTGATAGTAGGGCTAGGGAAGGGATTCGCAGTAATCAAGCTAAAGTGTTAAATATTTTCTCGGCATTAACCCCTGTTGAAACAGCATTTGCAAAAGGGGAGGGGGCTGTATATGGAAAAAAAGCTATATAAATTATAACATTTTTAACACATAATTTTTAAAATTTTATAAATCTTTTAAATAATTCTTAGCATAACGCTTCACCTAGAACTAGTAAAATATGTAGTAAAATAATGATAAGCAGCGAATTTTACTGGCTCATGCAGAAGTTTTTAAAAATACAATAAAAAGATATGAACAAAGTTGTCTTTCAATAACTTAGTCACTGACCAAAATTAATTTGAGAGAAAGAATGTAAAGGGAGGAAAGTTAAACACAAACATTTTAAACACAATGTCAAATGAGACAGTCTGTCCTGAGAACACCATTTAAATGAGAAAAGCATTTGCTCCAAATATTATCATAATCCTTATAAAAAAATAAAGGTCATATTTTAAGTGGAAAATATTATTTCCCTTGTACCTGACCCTGCTACGTGAGGTCTATCCTGGATGCTTGATTTATGTGGGAATTAACTGCCACAGGGCCCTAAATATAACTCTGCAATTATAGACAGAATCAATTATCCAAGGCCATTATACAGTTTCTGCATTATAGTTCCCCTGTCCCCTTCATTCCTTCCTTGGTAGGTTTGTCTCTTTTATTTATTGATTCATTCAACAGACATTTATCGAGGGCCTATTAGAAGCCAGGTGCTGGGATGTAAAAATCTCATTTTGTTGAAGGTAGTCAAACTCTCAAAGAAGAAATATGAATAAACGGCAAACACAAGCTAAGTCTGAGGCTGGAAGGCCTTGTCCTCCTGCCTTTTGTCACACCAGAAAATAGCACCTAAAGGCAACAGTTTGTCTTATTCAACTTTGTATTCCTAGCACTAATGCCTGGTCCTTAGCAAGAGCTCAATAAATACTGACACCTTCGAAGTGTCGGCCATGCTGACCTGGGCCAGCTCTCCTCCACTGGCACTGCCACTGTTCCAAACCTCTCCACCCTTGCCTAAATCCCATCCCACTTTTACAAGCTGCCCATCTAACAACCAGACTCCTGCTCCTACCCTGACTTCACTCTTACTCAGTCACCACAGGTCCCTGCCTCCTCCTCTACTCTATCAGTGAGACGGGTCCTCCAAATTAGGCTACCCCATGCAACTTAGCCCTGGACATTCCCCTCAGCCACTCAGGCACCTTGCTCTGTCGCCCCTCTCCTTCCCCAACCTTCATGATCTTTCTCTACTGGCTCAATCCAACCAATGAAAAAAATAATCAACTCCATCTTTAAAAAAAAAAAAAAAAAATCCTTCTCTTAAACTTCTGTGTCTACTACTGACCAACCAACTTCCTACCCTCTACTATTCTCTTCAGAGCAAGCTTCTTACATTTTCTATCACAGTTTTAACTTGTTCATCTCATCCTCATTGGTCAACCACAGCGTTACTGTTCTCACCTCCAGTGCTTCCTCCAAACTGTGGCCATTCTTTAAGAAAGCAAATCAGAAAGTATCACTCCCCTATTTAATACCCCATGGTTGTCACAGTGAAACTGAATTCCTTTTAGGCTGCCATACAAGATGCTTTATGATTTGGCCCATCACTGCTCCTCCGGCCTTCTCTGACACCTGCCACTACTCACTTCTCATCCTAACCTCTGACAGCTTTACTATAAAGACGACTTTTTGGTTCTCTGAATGAATATGAAATTTTTATTGCTACCCTTCCTTTTTGGTTCTCTGAATGAATATGAAATTTTTATTGCTACCCTTCCCCCATTGCTCAAGAATAGCAATTCAAATAAATACATTTTGAAAGCCCCTATCTTTCAAATAAAAGGGTTGATAAGAGTGAAGACTCAACTAATGGGTTAAATAAACTTGTCATTACTTAGTTATTTCTGTTACTGCAAATATTATTATTCTTGTCTTATCATGAAAAACTGATAGTTGTATTCAAGCAGCTAAATAATACCATAGTGGCTCAAAAGACCAATGATTCTCAGAGTCTGGTTCTTTGTACATCCGCATATTTTCCATTTAAAATATGGCCCATAATTTCTGAGAAAATTACTTTTATATACATTAAAAAGCTTTTTTGGCATTTTTAAATTAGCAGAACTCATTCCAATATCATCAAAAGTTCAGGAAAGAGAACAGAAAAAAGAATTAACTAATCTATTTTCAGACTGAAGTCATATTCTTGAAATGTAATAATTTTTTTAAAGAACTCATACTCCTTTTCTCTCTACTATGTCATAATAAATGTTAAATAGTTCTCGTATACCACGAAGCAGCCAAAAAACTTTTTTAAAAACTCAAACCAAAAATTTCGGTTTACCCGCAATTCACTTAATGAGGTGTCTGGGTCTATTAAGCTGCTGGTGTCCCCGCTTCCTCGTCTGGAAGAGTTTCCACTTAAAGGGGTTGTTGCCGAGGCAGAATTTCGAGATGAAGGCTAGAGAAAAGAAATATGACACTTCTAAGTCTTGTTTCTTTAAAAATGTTTGCTGCAAAAACTAAAAATGAGGCAGAATGGTGAAGGAGATCTGATATAGTGTGGACCAGCAGTTACCAAATGCAATTTACAGGAAGTTAGGATTGGCTTTTTTTGGGGGGGGTGGAGGGTGGGGGGGGTGGATCCAGAGAAGGGCCCAGGCCCTATAGGCATAACGTCATTCAATCAAACACTTCACTGGAATCCTGAATTCATAATAACTAAGAAGGAAATAGTTATGTGTAAGAGCTGTTTATTTTCTAAGTTTATCTTTGCCATACTGTAAACACTGGGGTGAGTATTTCAGATTAATTTAAAAACAGTTTTAGAACTTTGTAATTGCTATGCTAATTAGCAGTCCTATTAGCTCCTGAAGCTGCTTTCCTCAGGACCTTTTCTTTTTTTAATCCTTTGTTAATAAAGTTAGAGATACACTTTGCAGCTGAGAGCAACAACACCGGGTATCACTATGGATTTAGACCGCTCTTCCCACAATTAGTTTAAATGGGAGATTATGCTATTGGATTAATAAACGGCATAGATCTGTGCTGTCCAATATAGTAGCCTCTAGTGCTGAGCACTTGAAATGTGGTTAGTCCAAACTGATATTCTTTTTTTTTTAAGTGTAAAATACACACCAGATTTCAAAGATTTAATGCAAAAAAAAGGTAAAATACCTCAATAACTTTTCATATTATGTTGAAATATTTTGAATATTTGGGTTAAGTAAAACATTATTTAAATTAATTTTGCCTGTTTCTTTTTTTTTTTTTTTTTTTACTCTTTTAATGTGGCTACTAGAAAATTTAAACTTAACATATGTAGATTACATTAGTGGACTGCACTATGTTACTATTGGACAGAAGTGGTATATCTTTTTGGGTACAGCATAAATTTAATCCTGATAATTTCCCTAAGAGGACTTAAAAAATACTTCTAGAAGAAAGTTAGAGACTTTGACAGAAAACAACTCCCAGCAAAGAGTTATTTTACTTCAAAAAATAATTCATCTTAAATTCTTTTAAAAAAATCTGTTTGTCACCACCATTCCTAAAGACACCTCTGCAGTGTTTAACAGCTTCTTCTCAGGATCAAATTCTAGAGGAATGAAAAGCAAAACAGCAGCCAAAAGCTTAAGAGGTAACCCACTCAGGGAAATAAAATGCAGTGTCTTTTCTCTTCCCAGTGTTTCACATGATTCAACCTCAGAGGAATTTTGGGGGTCAAGGACAGAAAATAGATGAAGAGAGGAAGAGTAGTTCCATCAGTTCAACTGTAGTAAAATAATGAAATAGTGGTAGAAAGTAAGTTTAATTGACCTTGAGAACCTAATTCCCTTAGAACATTATATACTCACTCTTGTGTAATTTTCAGCATACTGTTTGTCAGATTTTTCATCCAACTAGAAAAGAACAGAGATAAAAATCAGGAAAGATGCTTAGGCTGTTGGGTTTTTTTTTTTAGGAGAAAAAAGAAGTGATTCATTTGATTTCTCTAAGTTCAACTGATGTTTGGAACCTAAAAGTAAACATACTAAAACTGAACAAAAAGTTGAAATACATAAGATAAAGTGTCAAAAACTTTAATTCTTACCCCAAGGAAGACATGAACTAAGCAAGCTGTCCTTTAGCAAAAGTTTACCACTTTTAGATAGATTTTCTTTTCATGGTATTTGAATACATTAAGGAAAACTATATATAAAACTTGTTTTAGCATTGCAAATGTTAATACAAAATAAAAAAAAAAAAAGCTTGTACACATCAACAGGAAAAGTCTGATACAGTTCAAAGCCAAAAAATTTTATTATCTAAACATTATTAGGACACAGGACACAAAGATAAGACTAAGCATACTTGGCCAAAAAAGTTCAGATTAGACTGAAGCATGTTAAATATATCATCAAAAAATTTTCCCCCACAGCATTAAGGATTCGGTTGTTTGGCACATTTTGTTTTTTGTTTTTAAGTAATAAATGAACAAGTGTCGAAAAAAAGAAAGAAAAAAATGAAACAGCACAAAAGAGAATGAGAAATAAGCCCCTCCCCCTTCCACATCATATCCTGACCTCCAACTCTTACTCCAAGGGCAACCAACTCTCAAGTCTTTAAAAATTTCTAACAATAGTGTTCCAAATACATTCTATATTTTCTTTTGCTCCTTGTCAAGTTTCAGAGATTAGAAAAAGAGCTTCACTCTTCTTCATGGCATTTATCTCTCCCTGACGCCATGATATTAATTTATTTACTGTCTCCTCTCTCTTCCTTTAATGTAAGCTCTACGTTGGCGTTCTTTTCTGTATTCTTAACACCAAATATAGCACCTGGCATATAAAAAAAACTCAAAATTTGTTGGATGAATGCATAAATGAATCATACTCCATCTGTACTGTAGACTGACCTCTATTTTAACAGCTGAATATATCTGATTATCTGGACATACCATAACTGAGTTATCCTATCTTCTGCTGATAGTCTTTAAAATTGTTTGAGTGAGACAGTGTCTCAAGAAGGTCTAGTCCAAAACCCTGACTTAATAGCTAAGGAAAGATAAATTCAAAGGTGAAAGACTTTGCTGAAGGCTGAACTACATAATGTCAGAGCTGGATCGGATCTCAGTTTTGTGAATTTTGGCCCCAGTATTCATATTGTTTACCTGTATATACTGTCCCAATTATCACTGGGCAGGGAGGAGTCACACAGAGATTTAACTAAATGAAAATATACCCAGATTCCAACTGCTGGATCAATCTTCCTAGCCCAATCTAAAAGAGATTTGAAAAGCTTCCTCAGTTCATTATTAAAACATAAAATGTCATTATTTTTGGCTCTATTCAGTTCACTTCACTTTAATTTCCTTATATTTGAAAGTTTTTCTGCTCTTTTTCATTTCATTATCCATATTTATTAATTCATTTTCTCAGTAAATACCCGTCATTATGAACACTGTATTAGTAATATAAATTATCTTAGACTTTAAACTCTTTTCGCTACTCATTGCTGTAGTACTCTAAAAAGGAATTGATTTTAGTTCACTTTGATTTTTCTAAACCATATGTGAAATGTTTTATAACAATCAGGGAATGAAAATAGTTTTTATATTGGCATTTTGCCATAAAAAGGAATAATCTTTCATTGCATCTATACTAGTAAAATATATTACCTAATATTTAATGTGTTATTCTTCAGAGTGAAAGAAATACTACATCTGAATAAATGTCTTCTTTCCCTGAGTATCTTCCGACTGTCTTCTACTAATGAGTTAAAGAGAAAAACAAACAGCATTCGAAAGCATTCCTCTAGGTCTATCTGAAATCTTGTCTCATTCCCCTCTCAAACAATAACCCCCAAACCCACCCATTTTTTAATAGACAGACAACTTGAAGTAATCTTACATTTCAGAGGCTGCATCACTAGTCCATCGCAATGTTGACTCTACTGCTTTCACTCTCTTCTGACAGATCCCAACTGTCGCAACCCAAACTGATGATGTGCCAAACCTCAGAGATTGTCAAGCCAGCAAAAAATGCCTAGAACAGCCATGCCGCAGTCCAATTATTTTGGCTGCAGTGACTTGGCCAGAGACTCTTCAGTTCTCACGTGTCAGCCTTTGTGCTATATGATATGCTGTATTTCATTTAAACAAAAAGCTAGTAGAAACATGGTATTCTAAAAGCCCCAGTCCTCTAACGCCAGGAGGTCTACATTGCTACACTGCAATGACAAGCTAATGTTCAGAATGATGACTTGAAGAGTCTGCCAGATCCTGAAGAGGCTTTTCAAATAGAATAAAATTTAATTATGCTTAATATATTAAGGTATAAAAAAGGGTAAGGTTGGTAAAAGGGTAAAAACCTTCAGCTAAAAGATGAATAAGGTCTGATTATCTAATAGTGATTATAGCTGATTTTTTAAATCGTATATAAACAACATGGAAAAAAATGAATATGTGCAAATATGAAAAAGATTATAATATGAAAAATGATTATAAAATGATTATAAAATGATCTAAAAATGATTATTAGATGATTTTAAGAAATTATTTTTAATTTCATTAGGAAAGATAATGGTATAGCGAAAAATCAGAAAACAAATCTGCATATATTACATGGTTACAATTCAATAAAACAAACAAACTGCAAGAGAAAAATAATGAAAATAAATCATGAAATTGCTAACAAAAAAAGTGGCTAATAAAAAGGTAGATTAAAATTCGGAAAAAAAAAAGTAAATGAAACTTTTATTTTCCCCTAGTAAAGCCCTCAGGACTTGCTCATTAATGCTGACAGGGTGTACTAGTCTTAAACAAACAAACAAACAAACAAAGTAAATATTATGCCACTGTATTCTTAAATAAATAGGTAATTTCCCAATCAAGAAAAGGGTATTTTTCCTTGATAGCTGTAGAAAGAAAGTTAGCTAACAAGCTTGTAATATTTCATATTAGTATTAATGTGCAAAAAAGAGCACGATGGCAAACTTTACTCCAATTTTAATTCTTAAAGTTCAAAAGTAACACTTTCTTAAAGAATTTTAAATTATCGATTAGTAAACAAAGTCTTAAATATAATCTTTCTCATATTTCAGTGATAAATGTCTTTGCCTTATTTATGTCTGGGACATCTCAAAATGCTTTGCTCTTTACATTATAAATTGCAGATTGTTTCTCTTGCAATCAAAACTTGATCATTTGTTCACTTGGCACATATTTTTCTTAGAACATACCTTGTCAAATCTTTGAAACTTTTGTTTCTTCTTAAAAGAAAGATATTTATTAGTCTCTGATTAAGGGGCCCTTTAACCTTTGTTTCAGCAAATAGCTACTTAGTTTGACAGATAATTTCAAGTATTTATAGTATAGTTTGCTTAATGTAGTCATTAGGTTCTAATCTTTGTTAACTTCTAATTTACATATACTGACTTGATAATGCTATTCAAAAATTCTGGAGGGGGAAAAAAAAAACAGAAAACAGAAGACTTGATTCTCTAACCACAAAAGGAAGGGAACAATTAATTTTAATAATCTTCTATAGCAAAACTGGCTGAGGATTCCATTCAGAAATGGTCAAATTATTAACAATCAGTAAAACTAAAGTTAGCACACTTACATTCTTTTCCTTTACTCTAGCCTGACCTATATGACAGAAAGGAAAACAATGCAGAAGACACGAGGCTAGAGCAACTATAAATACTGTATAGTGAGTCTTCCCAAATCAGGGCCTGGCACCCTTTGTCAGCACCTCCTACCTCAGAAGTTATAAACTAGCTAACTGTACACATATATTTGATCCACAATGGGGAAGCCAGAAAGTATCTTTTAATTTTTGAACTTGTGATTTTAAAATCAGGATATTGCATATAAAAATGCAGATTTCCAGCTTATCTTTTTAAAAAAGTGTGTGTGTGAGGAGAAATCTTACCAACGTCAAGTCCATTTTTTATTTGTCTGTAATGAGCTGAATTATAGTATAACCTTTAAAAGAAATATCATTAGAGAAAAATTTGATCTAGAGAGGGGACCTGCGAATATTTTATGCTTCACCAAGAGGCAAAATTAAGACTATTATATAGAATCTTAGATAACCATTTTTAAACATAAAAGGCAAAATATACTGAAACTTTTTGAATGGAAACAGTATTTTAGGTGTGGCAATGAAAAAATAAATATACACACACACACAATTAGTTCACAGGCTGTAAAATAACCAGGAGCTTTCCAGATTTGTCAACCTGCTCTAGAGAATCTTTTGTTTATGTACTAAGGTATACAGCCGATGATATACATATAGGCTATGTATATTGTGTGTATGTATATCAAATCATCATGTTATATACCTTAAAAACATATAATTTTTTAAAAAAACGTCAATAAATACAAATAACTACCTGGGAAAAGAAAAGTTGTTTTTGAGAGGCTGAAGAAAATTATTTTTATAATTGTCAATCTTTTCACTTCTGTGTAGTTACTAAAATAAATTGCCAAGAAATATAATGTAAGGAGAACATAATTACTAATTCAGACATCACATATTAGAGGCTAACAGAATTCAAAATTTTTAAGAGAGAAAAGTATACATAATAAATTAAAATTAATTGTTTATATCTATGAAAAAACAAGGTACTAAGCAAATTACAGAAGAAACACTATTTCGGAGAAAAGACTTTGGAGCTCATCTTCTAACTCTGCATGCAGAGAGACTCCTTGATCTGACCCAGGGAGAGATGGGACTGTGGCATGGCCAGGTTTGAGAACCAACAATCTGAATTCTTATGGACCATACTTAAAATTGCTTTCTAGGATTAAAATCATTCAGAAATAGCTATTTAAATATAACCAGTGATGTGCTAAATATAAATATCTCTCCATTAAAAAACTATCTAACTTTCCTGTTAAGAAACACCGCCTCTCATCGGCTTCAAAGTGCTTGATAATCAGGACAACCTTGGTCCATGGGTAAAAAACAACAGTAATTCCAGCCACAAAGAGGACATGTCACAGAGAGAAAATGAGGCTGGCAGATGTTCAACCTTCAAAGTCTAACTAGAATCTTATAGATTTGCCAAAACAAAAAGGGAACAAAATTTTTAAGATCAGGAATATCTAAATATGGTCTAGGTATTAGATGATTTTAAGAAATTATTTTTAATTTCATTAGGAAAGATAATGGTATAGGGAGCATGAACAAACTCTCATAGATCCATACTGAACTATTTATTGGGAAATAACATGATGTATGGGATTTGCTTTAAAATAATTAAGAGGAAAAAAGCGAGTGCAAGGGGAAGAAATAAATGAAATTTGCAAAATATTATAATTGCTGCAGCTGCTGATGGGCTCTATGGGAGAAATTTCCATAGGAAAAAAGTTTATTTAAAAATCAGAATATATCAATATATACATTCTAAAACAAAATTACTATTTTATGCTCCTATGTTTAAATAAATACTTCCTAGGCAGTAAATTAAGTTCCTGATTTTAAAATAGCTAATGTATTAGCTGTTAGTCACAAGCCTGATACAACATAACCACCCCATGCAATACACTCACACTGGTCAAATCTGGGATACTGACATCATCCACCTCAGAGACAACGCTGCCCCTCCGATTGGAGCGGCTAAAATAATCAGCGGCAGAAACCTTTGTCAGAAAAAAATGAGATGATTTAAATTAAGAAAAGAGAGCAGAAAAAGATAAGAACATTGGCATATAGGAGGAAAATTTTTTTTGGTATGTGATAAAGTATCATGAAATGAAAGAATTGAATAGCAATTAAGCTACTCAAAAAAGTTTTAAAAAATGTGAAGGGATTCAGAAATGAAATCACAGCTCTCTCAGATAAGCTGTTATTCATCCTAACTAGAGTTCCACAGAGATCATTTACTGCCTGAGGGCCAGCAAAGTCTCCTATGTTTAATACATGCATTGTCCCCACCAAGAGGGTTTCTAAGATAATATATACCTACAGCGCCTACTACTTTTCACAAAGTTTATCATTCATTTTAGCTACCAATTCTGTTAAGCATATACATGCTGAATGCAGAATTATTTGCTGGGTATTTACTGGACCTATTACCCAATTTCCACAGTTCCCTCTTTTTTAAATTCCTCAATATCAGGAACTGTAGAACAGAAAAATCAAAGAACTATGTTGGACTCTTTCTGGTTCCCCAAACATACCCAGTCTTCCCAGCTTAAGACTCTGGCAGGGGCCTAAAAGCTCTGCTCCCAGCTCCTCAAGTACCTGGCTCCTCACATTTCAAGTGTCAGCTCAAAGGTCATGTCCCTTGAGAAACCTTCCCTAACCACCTCATCCAAATGGACACACACACCCCCCTCAATGTTGACTAGCTTATCACCTGCTTTTTCTCTTCACAGTCCCAGGGTTACTTTCTTTTTGTTCCTTTCTTTACTAGTTTATTTTCTACTTCTTTCACTGGATATGAGCTCCATGAAGTCAGAAATCTGGTCTGTCTGGTTTACCACATTACTTCCAGCACTTAACAAAGTGCCTTGCATATAATAGGTACTCCATAAACGTTTGTTGAATTAATAAATAATGGACATTTTTACCTCACTCATCCACAATTCTTTACTTCAGCTCTTCTTTACTTCAGCTCTGATTACCTTGCTTAAAAACTCTTCCCTTCCAGGAAGGGAATCTGAAAGCCCATCCACAGAGACGAGACTTAAAACTATAAAGTTTTGCTAAGGGCTAATACGATCAAGCAACAGTATTTTTACTGACAGTGACAGTAATACAACTTATATTTACACATATCTAGGATTTTATTGGTACCTGTTTCAGAATTTTGATAGTTATTTTCTATATAGTAATTCATTTACTCCACATATTAAGCCTACCTACAAAGATAGTAACACTTACATTGTAAAAATAAAGAAACTGCCATTAACAGACTAACTAACGGGTTGTAGAAGTGGATCGAGCTCAGGCACCGTGACTTTAAAGTCCCTGCCTTTCCAAGATGCTTTCATGATAGTGGCTTGTTCTTTCTCTTTCAGCTATGGGTATGAGCATTCGTTGGCTTGCCAATGGGTCACAACTGCCTTACTTAAATCATTGGCTTTCGGGGCAACAACTCTCACAAACACTTGGTGCTCGCTCCTCTTCTCTATGAAACGTCGGGTTGACAATCTTTCACAAAACATGACTTGTATTAAAAAGCCTTCTATTTTTCTTAAAGGAATTGTAGCCTCCAAGTTATTGGGCTCTTTGTTTTGACTCTGAGCTGACACACCATCCTTACCAATGTAATTTTCAAATCAGTTCTTAAATATAGCAAAAATGTTATTGGCTCTCTGTAACGTTTCCAGCTTCATCAAAAGAATAACCTGAAATTATATAATTTGTATTCTAACATAGCTATTAGTTGCCTCTACAATTATTACTCCAGTTGAATTCTAAGACCAGAATTTTCAAATTTTGCCATTGGAAACTCTGAAAATATTCACGTCTTAAAAGATGTATAAGCAATGGTTAAACTTAAATACACAACAAAGAAAGCAACTAATAACATGACTTATAACCCATAGTTATAAGTTTTACACAATGTGGGAGCCTTAATTTTGCTTAAAATGTTTTGTTTTTGGTGAATTGTGCACATAAACATATGTGGGTAAAACAGCAACAAAAAATAAAAAGTGAAAATCTTTCCAATACACAATGACTAGCACACAAGAGGTGTGAAGATGCAAGTTATTATTAATGAAAGCTTACACAGACCACTGAGAATATATTTCCTCGAGAACACATTTTGAAGGCTAATTATTCCTATAAGTTAAATGTGAGAAAAATACTCGTTTTGCCAAATGCAAATTTCACTTTCCTGTAGATTTCAAATGATCACACAGTGCTGCCATTTTAAAACGCATTTCACGTGTTTGCATGCAAACCACGCTCACCACACTCTCCCTTCGCCCATGACTGGAACGACCAGAAGACGCAATGCTTGCAGTGTCATCATCGATAAACTATAGATATTAAAAGCAGATAATGAAAAAAAATTCAATATCACTACAGGTCTAACATGACTGTAAGCATATTAGGTAAGGTTTGGGAAACATGCAAATATACTACAGAAGTATTATAATTGGCACTGTCTGTTGCACATCATTAAATACAAAAGATGTTTCAAGATATGATGAACTATCATTAAAAATCAAAAGATATTTCCAAAAAGCACAAAGAATAAAATAGTACTTTAATCTTTTAAGTTAAATTAAAGAAAAAGGGGCAGGAGCATGAGTAAACCAGCCAAAACTAGCTAGGGATTTCATGTTTAAACCTCTAGGCTCTTTGGAATCCTATTAGGGGTTAATAAATATATTTACTGTTTCCGTTAGGGAGAGAAAATAAAAGGATATTTTAAAGTGAACTAATATAAGTCAAAGACAGAATTTCCTACCAGCAAGGACACTGAAATGATGATTCTTATTTTCCTTTATTCATTCCTATGCAACTAGTGGAGATATTTCTAACATCGCCCTACAGTTTTCTTCCTGTTTCACCAGCAGTAAAAGACTCATCTTCAGTACATGTAGGTTACCTCCATTCTGACATCACTAAGAAACCATTCTGGCATCACTAAGATAATAACTCTGAACCCCACTTGCAAATGAAAGAGCATCCAGCCAGGAAACAAGGACAAGATTCTACACTTGACTGAAAATATATCGCAACAATTTTGTTTGCAAAGGCCATTATACTTGGGACATTAAAAATGCTACCAGGCTCAAGACCTGCCAAGTGGAATTTTATTACCGAGTGGATTAAAAGTAAACTTCCTCCTAAGGTGAAAAAGCTGTTACCTCCTTAAACATCTCTGAGTAATTATTTGTTAACTATAAGAGTGGCATCCTTGAGAAGTGCCACTTGGAAATGGCAGGAGGACTGAGGCAAACATATATGTAAAAGAAAGCCCACATAGCTTACCTGTCCCACGCCACAAAGTAAAACGTGTTGACTATTAAGAAACTGTTTTAATAACTTCTCTAATTTTGACTTCATCAAGAATACCAAGGTAGCTCCTAAAGTCATAATTTCCTATTGGAATTATAAATTAGCAGTCTTTTTTGGTGGGCAGTATGGCAATATACATCATAATTTAAATGTACATATTCTTTGATCCCCCCATTTCATGATTAGCAATTCACCTTGAAGAACTACTCATATAATTACACAAAAATATACTTGTATAAGAATGTTCATTGTACGAGTGTGTCTGTAGTAGCAAAAATCTGATAATCTCAATGTCCACCATTAGGGGAGTGATCTTTGAAATGTACAGCACATGAACTAATGGAATAACTTATAGCCATTAAAAAGAAAGTGCAGACATAAACTATCTCCAAGAGGCATTTAGTGGAAAAAGTAAGGGGCACGGTTTACTTTTCAAAAATCTTTTAAATGTCAAAGAATGAAATAAATCCTTATGTATTAATACAAAAATATACTTTAACAAGTGAAGAACAGTATGTGTGAGTCCATATACATACTGTTCAAATAAAGGACATTCACATATGTCCTGTGAAAAAAATGCTCAAGTAGAGGCTTCCCTCAAAAAATGGAAATGGGAGAAATGGTCAGGAGACTTTTACTTTGGACTTTCCTTAAACTAATATTACTTTTATAAATTAAACATAATTTAATACTCCAGAAAGATTAGGTGATTAGAATTGTCCCTGTTTTGTCTTTTATGTAACAATTTTTAAAAGCTGATTGGTTTTATTCTTCTTCCACTCCACTTGGAAGAGCTGGCAAACAAGTGAAATGGCTCACTACAGGAAACAGAGATGGCACAGAGAAACACAAGGTAGCCAACTCATACACTGAATCGTGACCACTGAAGAGACAAGAAGTTCCACACGAATGACAATTACATATAAACTTTTAAAAAATTCTAATGATATCGGTTCCAGACTCATTTAAGAAATTACATGCTAATTCATATTCATACAGAAACCACTAATTAGGACAAATTAGTACTCTGAGTTTGTGTACTTAAAGAAAATGATAATCCATGCACAAGAGAGTGAAACACACCACATTCTCAATATTCTAAACTGTGAGTACAGATTAATGAAACAACCAAAAGTTTCCATAAAGCATGCGAAGAGACTAGACTGCTCACCACAGGACTGCTTCGGGCTGAACTTGTCCTTGATGAGTAATAACTATATTCAGATGGCTATAAAGTTTCCAAGAAAAAAAGTTTTACAATAATGATCAGCTCTTTGTCCTGCTGGGAATATATTAGTGACCTTGGATCTAACATGCCCCTGGCTCCCAGGGTCAAGGTAACTGTGACTCCCTAGCCTAAAATTCTACCTCACTCCCACCCTCAAGCCCATGGCAGGAAGAAAAAGAGAGGAAGTAGATGCCCTGAGAAGGACTACTCTCTTCCTGAACAAGAAAAGAGGTTCCTCTATTTATACTCCCTCGTATTTTAAGCCATGAGTTCCAGCATGCATTTTCTCACAGTTTGGGTGAGTCACTATTGGCTAGCTGATGGATCACAGCTTGTAGAGTATTACAGGTCAGATGAAATGACTTTTTCAAATTTCTTAGTAAACTGTGCCCACCTACACATCACCCTCCTCACCATCTCCCCCTGGGTAGACTTACAGTTCGAGAACCATAAGGGTTATATAATCCACCATCATACAATGATACCTAAAGAACAAAGGAAATACCATTTATCTATTCAGCATCAAAGTTATTTTGAGAATGTTATAACTTCTTTGCAGTATTCAGTTCCAAAAAAGTTTTGACGAGTGGTATAAGTGAACAGCCTCCCAAGGTAAAGTTTCTAAAGGTGATAACGCTCATTTATATGCATAAGTTCATATATCAGTCTCCTTAAAACTTCAAACTCACGCTTCATTTAAAAAGCACGTTACAGTAGTTCCTTTAATTATCATGTTATCGAACTAGGAGAACTAACATTTATGAATTTATTATCTCAAAAGAGGAAATAGAGCAGGAAAGTTAAGTGAAATAGAAAGCATTTTGCCCGCTGTCACAATAGAATTAAGTTACAAAGCCTCAGGTTCCCAGTCTACTTGAACAGACCATGACACAACAAACGACAGCTTGAAAGCAACCAACTTATAACTTGCACATTACAAAGAGCTATTGTTCTGCTTTCTAGTCAGCTTGCTTTACTACAGCTTAGTATTAATGTGGCCGAGGCCACAGCTGTCCCAAATAAAAATATGACATCCTGACCACAGACAAGCCATCTCACAAAAGTATGCAAGCGTAGTGGGACTCATGCGAAATCTATCTTCTTTATAGGAAACCAATTCTAAGCAAGGGCCTACCAACAGCCAGCAGTATCTACCGCCATGAAGAGAATATGCTCATTTTTACTCCCCTAAAGTTTTGTATTTTAAGCAAAAGCCACACACTCTGCAGTACACATAGTACTAAAGCTATGTGTTCTTGACGATTTTGGAGGGAAGTTGTCAAGCCAGAGTCAGCACCCTGACAGTGGCCCCACCAGGAGTACACGTGCTGGAAGAGGAAAATACAAACCAGACTGGTGCTTCTCAGCAGACCAGAATTTGCAGTAGGTAAGGCCTATGAAAAAAGCACATGATTTAACCCAAAGGAAGGCAACTGGTAGTTTTGAAGGCAACATATTTCTCAGAAAGTACTAACCCTGTTACTCTTAGATGTTGCCAGAGGGTCACTGTAGAGGGAAGAAGACTGCTAAGAAAGAAAAACAAAACAATGAAACGAGAGAGAAAGAGAGAGAGAGAGGGAGGGAGAGAGGGAGGGAGGGAGGGACCGAAGGAGGGAGGGAGAGAATGAGAATAAGAAAAAGTATGAATTGATCTCACCGTCATGCGGTCAGAAGACTTATGTTTATTTTATACTCCAAAATTCATTAGCAATTCCTGAGTGCTTAAAGTACTTAAGTTACACATGAAGTGAGAGAAACTTAATCATTAGAAATCTTTTCAAATACCAATTTTAAGGGATAAGAAAGAAAAACACTTGGAATAGTTTTCTATACATTATTTACGTTCTATTGGTCTTTGAACATTAATGTTAGGAGATGGGACGGCAACCTAAGAAAACACTCAGGAAAAGAGGGCCATGGCACAGGGAGTGTGGCCAACTGTGGCCACATCCCAGTCACCAGCAGCTCTTGTGATATTTTCAATGATCTCACGTCAAATTCCAAATGGCCTTAGCCTGATTATTGGGGACCCAAATAAGTAAGCACTAAGTTATCACTGTAAACACTCTTGTGTCTGGAAAAGAACAGGAAAAGAACAGAAACACTCATGTGTCTGGAAAAGAACAGAAAAACCTGTATTTCCAAACAAGTATGGACAAAGTACCTTGTTTAATCAGGTAGAACGTACTGGTCACAATGAATCCATGCACTACCGAGGCACACCATTTTTTAAAAAGGAATTAAATCTTTTTTTCCTGACATCATTTGAAGACACACTTTTCAATTCCTTTTTACCAGGCTTAATCAGACACAGAAAATAATAAGAGTATCTAATTGTGTGCGTAGGTTTTGACAACCGAATTATTTTAAGTGTACTGTGTGCTATATTTAATGCATTTTAAATGTATGATGTGCCAGATGCCTTGAAAAAAACAAAGGTTTTAACATTGGGCAAATAATTACATTCTTCTCATTCCACTTACAGTTTAATTTTTCACATGTAAGCTTTTATTAAAAGGGCATACACATAATATGTACTGATGCCTACAATTATTCTGAAATGCACCCCCCAAAAAAGATGGATTGATGGATGCATAGAGGGACAGATAGATAATTAATAAATGAAACACAGTAAAATGTTAATTGTAGAATCTAAGTGATAGGTACTGGGTGGTTACTAAGCAATTCTTTTAATTTTTTTGTATGTTAAAAATTTTTTGTCAGAAAAAAATTTTTTAGTGGTACTCACAAATATGGTAATTCAATAGTTTCCACTGTTTAAATTTACTCACATGGAGTATATGAATTCAGTTACCACAAACTAGTATAGTCTAACCAGTCATTCACAGATTAGTTCTAACTATTCAAAATGCAAAATAGGACATTAGAAATGTGTTAAAGTTGGATAAAACAGGAAGCCAAAAAACTCTAGACAAACCCGAGTGTAGTAGGCAGAGGTGGGTTTGCTATGTCTAAGACTGCTATAGCTTCTCTGGTCAAAGTAGAGGCCACTCTGCAAGAAGCAAAATCAAACACATTTTTCTTAGGTTAAAAATGGTTAACCTAACAGCACACAAAGGCAAAATCTGAACACACAAAAGCAAGATCTGAGATTGCAAAACCCCTTGTCCCCACAAACAATGACTTTAGAGCATTAAGTAGTACTGAATAAAAATCAAAATAATAATTTCAATCTCTCAAAAAAAGATTAATATTTAAAGTTAACTGTTTTCAAAGAAATTACTTTTTTTTTACTTTAAAAACAAGAATATAAACCTCAGGTAAAATGGAATGAAAATAAGTGATTTATTTTCATGTTATACATAGGCATGTCCTTAAAAAATCCAGGACAACTGAATAATTGCCACTTTTATAATCCATTTGGCAATGTCACAGCTATTATTAAACAGTCATTTTTTCCAAACTTCTCCTAGATCTATTATTTGTCAAAATAAACTGATCAAATTAAATTACCAAAGAGAGAGAAAAGAGAGAACATACCAAATATGGTCTGGTCTAAAACATCTATGGTGGTTTATGTTCAATACACTGTACAAAATAGTAATCCTATATATTGTGGGGGTTTTTTTGTGGGGGAGAGGGGGCGGAATTCCCTTCCTAACTTCTACAGCCATTGTTTTTAACTCAAGGTTAAGGAAATTCAGGCAATTCCTGACTGAAAGCCTCCTCCACTGTCGACACTGTAATCAGGGACATCTTTACTCCTACCCAACCCCTGCCTCTCCTGGCCCTGCCTTCCTCCATATACTCACCCTCCATGAGGCACCATGAGTCATCTCTCCCCAGAGTCCCCAATACTCGACCCTCCGAGCCTTCTTACTAAAGTCCTCTCTATTATATTCTCTCCTCCCTCCTCCTTTCTACAAGCCAAAGTCTCCTGAGCCTCTCTCCACTCCAGCAATGGTCAGAGCCCCTACTGTGGGAACCCTGAATTAGCAAGGAGTTTGGGACTGCACGTCCTTTGCCAGTACGGTGGCAGCCTAACAAGGAACAGGTGTTCCCAGCATCACAAATAGGCATTCTGGGCACATTTGTTTTCCCCATAGAAATGTTGTTTAGCAAGGTGGCTGGAATAGAGAGCACTATTAGTGCTGCAGTTTAATCACATTATAAATCAAAGAGTCTTCTGCAAGACAGCATGGGAACTCTGTCACTGAATACCTTAATGTACCTACCAGATAATTTATTCCAAGTTCTCAAAATCAGACCTACTAACAAACTTTTAGGATGAAGCCTATTTGTGAGTTTGATACTACCTATAATACCACAATTTAATCTATTTTAATTTCTAAAGGATAAGAATGTCTCACTTAACCTATTCTTGAGGTATATTCTAAAGGACAGTTCATATATGAATATACATTGTTAATGAACTTCTTTAGAGGTTGTGACACCGTCCAACCTCTAGCCCTCAGGATTAGTGTATATTAACTTAATATTAAATTTTATATTGAAAACAAAATTATTTTTAAATAAGGTTCTGGCAAATCATGTTCCAGTATATTATCAAATCGCACATCAAAGCAGTCATAATTCTTAAGTTCTCTAAAAGTAATCAGCAGCACAAGATAATGTGATACGAGACACAACGGAACTAACCAGCAGGTCTTTATGAGAACCAGCTCTCTTCTTCATTCCATAAGAATGATTCTGAAAGTAAACATTTGAAGTTAAATATATGAAGAATAATAATTATGTAGTGAAGTTTTAAAACTAATTTAACGAAATTATACACAGAAAGGTCCATATGAGTTACAGAGTAGTCTACATGCAATCTAATTTCCAGCTGTTAGTAAATGATTCACTGTACTTGACTGGCTAAGATATAACACCTCTTTGCACATCTGCACTTCCTCTTACCTACCCCTGGGCCATCCAGCTCAGTGTCTAGCCAGCTAAAAAACAATTAATTAGGACACAGCCAGGCAGGATATTTGTGGGAACTTCACTCAACACCTCATTTGAGTCGATCTTTTTTATAAAGGTATGGTGACAAAGAAGTCCATTTCCTTCTATAGTCTTCCTTACCTAAAGGCCATAAAACAATCCTTTGGATCAATAAAAAACAAGGTTGAGATAACAAAGAACATGATATTGCACTGCCCCAGACAGTATTCCTAACCCAAGTTAGTGGTCCCATGGTATGTGCTGCTCAGGAGGAAAAAAGCAAAGATGGTATGGCTGTCTCGCACAGCAGCAGCATTATTAGACAACAACCTTATACATGAGCCCTTTGAAGATAGCACTGTCTTGATACATAACTTCTTCTAGGAGTACACAGCCAAGTGTGTATGCCAGGATAAAGAACAGCGCTACTACTAAACTGGTCAATTGGTAGACAAGAAATCCAATCTAGGTAGGCTCTGCTTGCCTGAAATAAGGACGTGCAGCTAGAAGCGTCCTACCCATGAACAGTCTGCTCTAGGCAGTCTACGACATGTGCAGCTGGAACCCAAATCAATGACTACAGACTCATTTCTCTTTCATGAGATATCCATCTTTCCTTTTGTACATTGCCTGAGCATTTTAAGAGATGTCTATACAGCCTAGAAACTCAGGCAATCTATTGACATAATATTAAAACATGCTATAGCTTAACTTCCTTGGCTAAAATGACATACCATAAAAAACAAATCAAACTAAGCAAAAATGAGTGGACATAACTGATGTTTCAGGTATCCACTGTCACTGCTGGAAATTTTCTGTTTAGCAAAGTCACACCTGCTAGCTTGTGACACCTAGCATGAAATACAGTGGGCCTGTGCTGCTATAGTTCAATGTGTACCAAAACTCTGCTAGAAACATGGCTTCTGGGGGCGACAAGTAGGTGTCAGATGGGTGGTTCATCATTCTAAGAAATGATATTGCTACCAATCTTAGTCCTGAATAGGAAGGCAAATAATTTTTATCTGATCCTAAAATTCTAAAGGAAAGTATTCAAATGTTAATCATGCCACAACTGCAAAATAATAGTTTTTGCTTTGTTAGTCATGTTTTCCCCAAACATCATAACAAACCTGTGAAAGTTAGTCACACTCTATGATTAGTATCATCAGGTATTTATAAACTAAAACTACATTTAACACAAAGTCATGCACTACATACTAATGATGAAAGTCTCGACGATTTATCCTTGAGAGGATCATACTGGATTTCAGAAAAAGATGAAAGTTGGTTGTATTTCCAAAATCAAATATAAAGAGGGAAAAAAGTAACATTTGCAAAGTTATTAAAAATCCAGCACTACTTAAAAAGCCCAAAATTATTAAACACAAAGGCTATTACAGTGAATTAAAGAATATTCTCCCCCCCCTTTCCTAGTATAAGTTATTGCTAAACTATAATGTAAAACTGCATGTTCCCTTTCAAATACAGACTTCATAATCAGTAATGGTGAGATGATTCAATCTCAGTACACTAGGAAAAAACACACTAAAAGATGGCTTAAAATAAAAGAAATAAGTATTCTGAAGTCCAGATATGTTTTACTTTTTAGTGTTGTGACTGTTACCATCATTTCCCATCATTTAAACAGGATAAAAGCAAGGCAAAGACAGGTAGTGAGGCGAAAGCTCATAACTAATCAAGCTTACAAGAAACAACTACAGCATCAAAATAGGGGTAATTCCCTTGGATCTGCTTATAGACACACACCTGAAAAAATGCCCTCCCCAAGAACATTCCCTATTAAAAATGCTGAACAAAACCAGAAAGTTGCTCCAAGCATAGTGTGGAATGCACAGTATACATAAGTGTGGCGTTAAGTATAAATCAAAGAAAAATATATAAAATTTATGATAAAAACAGAAAGCCACATTTCAGGTAGGGTCTTTAAGAAAATAAGATAATACACGGATCACCACATTTCAAACCCAAAAACTGAATTATATTGGTGGTTTCCTAATTGTTTTTAAAGCATTCTAGCTTATATTTTTTTAAGCAATCTTACCCAGAGAAGCAATGTATACAAAAATAAAAATAAAAACAATGAATAAGTTCTTCAGGTAGTTTGGTGTATATATACATATTTCTTTTGCAACTCTTATACCTAGTTAGGATAGTAGGAAACACTAATGAAAACCTGATCTAGAGTAATGTTTTACTAAGTGCAGGTTGTAACTCATGAGTAGTTCATGAAATCAGTTTGCGTTCAACCAGAATTTTTTTAAAAAAATGAAATAGAAGAAAAATATCAGAGTATATCATACACAGTAAGAGTAAATATTATTTCATGAAACTTTGTTTCATATTGTATTTATTGAAACAAAGACATATCTGCAGGTGTATACTGGATCACGGTATAAAATGCATTTCTTGTTGTAAAATCTACAATTTTAAAAAGATTAAAATATACTAGAAGACAAAATTATACAATCTAGTTCTAATAAAACATTAAAATAAGAGTTCAAGCAGAACAAAGGCCCTCCCTTCATGCCCAATGAGATGGTCATTTATAAAAGATACTGCAGAAACCCCCAGAAATATATTTCAATAGTATAAGGCTAAGTAGTACAATTACACCACTGGTATAAATTCAGTGAAAACGATATTGTAATAAATCCAAAAACTATTGGAGCAAAATATCTGCATTTGCATGCTTTTCTTATATTATCCTGAAATTAACAGCAAAGGCAAGCAAAAAAGTGTTACTATGTGTGTAAAAAGATAAATCTTGTTTATACAAAATTTTCTAAAGTGCCTATAGGTGTGCATTTGGTAAATGATGTGCAATGGTAAATGCCACTGTATAGTGAGTGACAATTCCTTGAAAATAAAGTTCTTTCTCTAAAGAAATTTCATGTACTTCTTTTATCAGTTAACAAATTATCTTTTTTATTTTAAAAACACCACAGCCAAAACATGTTATTACTTAAGCCAAACCTTCTAGCATACAAACTACTCCATCCTCTGAACCAGATAAGTTCATTGAAAAGAACAGTCATGTCTTATTTCTTTTCATCCTTTCTGTAGCGCCAACGGCATTTTACAAAGGCACAGGATTTAACAAAATGAACAGAAACTAACCTATGTCAATTTTCCCTTTCCAAAATATAATACAGAGCTAAGCTGGTTTTAAAAGATTGCTGAATCTACCTAGTAGGAAAATCCATAACTTGGACACCCCAATCGTTACGAGAACCACTGGGTAAACAAAAAGAACTAATACCCCCCGCCCCACCAAGTGACAGTTGTATTTATGTTGTTTAAAAACAAAATAATTCATCAAAGGAAGGAGAATTGAAAATATGAGGGCTCTAGCTAAAACATTTCCAAATTTGCTATTATAATCTATCAAAATGAAAAAATTTTAACTCTCAGAGAAACTTGCCCAAAGGTTTTCATCTGGAAATAAAATCAAATGTATAGCAAACATGTTGGAAAAAGAAAGTTCAGGAGGTATCAATTTCTATTAGAATGTACCAATTACTCAAGCCCCCAGAATTCCGAGTGTCAACAACAAATGCATAACACTAACACTGCACATTTTTCTGGACTACACACCATGATGTCTTTCCTTTTGAGTGTACTGCCTCTGCTCCAATGTGTTCCGGTTATATCCTTCGATGGGCTCTTCAACAGAATTAAACAGTGTAGCAGCAGTAAATGACAAAAAATAAATTGGAAGCATATTAAAATTGAATTCATTAAAATTATACAAAGGCCATTGACATATAAACAGGAACTAATATATACAAAAAAAAAAATCTCCACCAGTGAGAAATAGCAATGTATCCTTACTGTTCTGATTCAAGATCACCTCATTTTCTAATTTTGGATGGCTATCTTATAGTCTTCTTGTATTTCAGTATATAAAGCAGTGACCAAGTATTTGTAAGATGTGTGTGTGGGGTTTTTTTTTTTAAGACATACTGTTTTTTTAAAGCAACATATTGTTTCAATTCTAAACTTGGGGTTTTTATTTAATCCTCCCTCCCCAAAACTTATCACTCACAGTCTTAAACCATCTTTGCTCTTTTTATTTTAATACAGAATGTCTATAGCATTGACACAGTTTCCAGCCCAAACAGCTCTGGCAGGCCACCTTTCAAGAGGGCAGTATCTGAAAGTTAATTGCACGAAAGGAAAGATCAAAGTCCTAAGAATGAGGTATAAACCATAAATACATCTGTTTCACTTCCAGGTACTGCTAATGTTCATACATCAAATACAAGGTCCAAAAGTGGTAGGCTTTTAAATACATGGCTCATAAGTAAAAATAATACTTTAAAAGATAACTGGCAGAGAAATACCAAAACCCAAAAATTAAACAGCAAACTCCAATAAAATCTAGGTCAGTGTTTTAGGCCACCACATTTATTTTTACAGAGAACAAATGTTGTCTGCATACTCAGCTTAATGTAAATGGTAAAGGAATTTTAAAAGGCAAATAATCTGATGAAAACTTAGAACTCCTAATATTATCTAGTTAAAAGAAAAGAACTAATCTCAATTATACTTCTTTTAAACAATGTTATTTCCAGGGAAGTCTAAATATTTAAAATGTGCTGGATATAAACCTACACATGGTAAAGTACTAGAGTCTCCTCTAGGGTGTAAAATTTTTATTAATACTTTAATTCACACACTGATTTTTTTAAATATTGGGAGCTTTACTCTTTTTCCCATAGCAACAAATTTTCACAATTACCATAATGAAATAAAATACTGTGAGAGTTCTGGTTATATCTTAAATGTATTTAATGATATAAGTCCCATAAAAAGAAAATCAACTCATATAATATAGAATAATGAGTTGATTTTCTTTTTATGGAAATTATATTCTATGTGTAACAATTCCTTATTAGCTTACTTACAAATTTCTTTTTTGTTTGTCTTCAGATTTGTTTTAAAGACTCTTGAATTAGGTTGAACTTCCATGGTTTTACCATTAGGTTAAACTAATATACAATAACCAAGTTTTCCTGAGGCCACATACAAATTTACAAATAACCAGCTTAATAATAACTGTGAAACTTCATACTGTGAACATTATCATAGAAAGCAAAAAACAAAAACAAAAAAGCCATACATTTTAAAAAAGTGTAGAGAGGGGATTATTTTCAAAACCCTCAAGACACTCAGCTTCTAAGCTTTTATTGACTAATTCCCTTTATGATTCTTTTCAAAGTGTTTAAGAAAAGAATATATATATATATATATATATATATACACATACACACACACGCATATATATATATATACACACACACACATATATATCTAGGGAGAAGGATGACAAATTTATTGTCCTGAAGTTTTTCTCCAGTAAAATTCTGAAGCTGCTGATTAGATTTCTGCAAAGGCTTCTTAATATTCTTATAAATCTAAACTTTTGTAATTAACCATCATGTTTATGATTCAAACACTAGTTTACTAACTTACTCTAAAAAGACAGTAATTATATTTCTTTTAAATGTCATTAGTGAACTTTCAGATTTATTTCCAATAAGAAGTATAACCAGAGTAAATAACTATTTAAGAATACAAACACATCAATAACTAACATACCAGAACATATTTAGTTTCATTACAGTATATTTTTATACAATATACAAGATGGGAAGAAAACCAGAGTTGGGGGAAAATTAACAAATATAGAATTTAACATAAAAGATTACTTAACCAATGAAAAAAGCTGGATGTGAGTATATATATAATATCATCAATGTGCAAATTAAAAGTATTGCTTTAAAGTTTAAAGCACAATTCTTTAAGAAGAGAGAGATCAGTGTCTTGGCACAATATGCAAGCCTTTAATGAGTGACTTCTCATTTATCTTGATTTACAACAATGTATGCTAAAAACCTGAGGCACACTGCAAAATGTTAATCAAAATGTTGAAGCATGATAATTTCTATAAGTATGACAAGGGAATTTTTCAAATCAGTAGCTCAATTTTCCATGCAATAAAACTATAATTAATCATTCGAGCCTCAAAAAATTTCCCAATTGTTATTTTTAAAAATATGAAAACAGGAAAAATCTGAAAGTTAGAACCATGCAGATGTTATTCTATAAAATCAATCTTATTATTTTGTGACTATTTTCTAAAATCAGAGGTCATTTTATAGAAAAAGAGTACATATGATAATAGATGAAAATATTCATGATTTTAAAATTGATTTACTTATAGCAGTAATTTGAGAGAAAGTATCACTTTGCAATGGAAGGACTCTGCCAACATTTTCTACTTTAAAAAAAGGCAAAAGAATATATGAACATTCTCAGATTGCTTAGGAAATGGTGTAGTAGCTTTGCTACTGTGGTGTAAATAGCTTAAAGTACCAACCCTGTGACTGCCAAGACTTCGAATGGACAATGCCTCCTCAACTCCCTGATAAAAATAAAAACAAAAGTTTGTGAGTGACTATGTTAAGTTAATGAGGAAAAGTACTAGAGGCAAGTTTACAAGATATTACAAACCGAATAAGGACGATGATGACTGGACCGGTGGGAATACCTGGCCCTTTCCGAATCTTCCTGGGAAAGGAGAAAGTACACGGAGAGTTAATCACTGAATAAAGGGTTATCTACCAGAACAACCGAGCAAAGCACAGTCAGTTAAGAGCACAGCTGTGTCTTCCTTACAGCAAGCAGGTGTGGACTGCTCAGTTTCAAAAGCTAAGTTTGGGGCAGTCACATGCTTCAGTTGGAAAGAAAGTGGAAATAATCTTGGTAATGTTTTTTTATTTCAACAAGTTTATGTATGTCTGACCACTTGTAGAATGTAATCTACACATGACGAAGAGAATTCAACATACCAAGATAAAAATAAGCAAGCATACTTAACAAAGAGAAATTGAGTTCAGCATTCAAAGTCAACTTTTATCTATATTTTTCAATGTGAATGTTAAGTTTATGCAAGGAAAGAAGAAATGTTTATTTTATTGGAGATGTATTAAGGAGACAGTTTATAGCTTTAGAAAGATTTGAGTTATAATTTTCTGCTCACTGAAAAAAATGTCTTTCACCATTTTAACTGGAAAAGAACAACTAAATGACCCTGAGTACTGTTAATATGAAAAACTACTAAAAATCAGAAGACATTGGATAAATATTTTAGAGCTAGTAAAGTTATTTCAAAAGTTATGCCTTCTGAAGAGAGCAAAGAAAAGTGACTACAACCTAAAAGTTGACAAATTAAACGCAATTCTAAATTTTTCCACGTTTATCTATTAGCAATGGAGCATTAAGTCCCAGGTCATGTGAAACCAAACACCTAATCCCTAGAACCTAATCAACTGAAACAGTAAGAAACTTCTGCTCTTCAGAATTTAAGGTCCAAAGTGTTAAAGTAAATTGCACTAAAATTCTAATACAATTGGTTCAACTGGGGTCATGACTGATGACAGTGATAAATCAATACCTACAGCATCAGCATTACAGAAGTAGAATAGATGTGACTGTACCTGTTGATTCATTGCAAATACAGAAAGAGTAATTCGACTGAAACATCACATTTAATGTCTTATTTCGTCATGATCTTTAAATATAATTCCAAAAAATTCATTTGTCATCTGCTGTGTACATCGATACATTTGATCAAATCTCTTCAGAAGTCTACTTATAAGCACTACTATGATTCAATGAGTCAATGTCCAATAGGGTGTTCTGATCATTAGGAATTCATTTACATTTTTGTTATATAAAAGACACATGTAATATGCAAGAAGCCAAGCAAATTTCTTTCCTTTGACTATCAGGTGATATCACAAAAGTTCTGGGGACATATGCATTAGCCCAGAAGGGTAGGTACAGTTAATTAAGGGGTAGCCGCTTCTAAGCTAGTTAGCTTGATTAAAGAGTCTTGTGCCACAAAGACAGGTTAATTCTACATGCCCCCTCCCAGGATTATTTGGCGGATTAGAGTGATACACATGATTTAATGTTAAATCTTCCTTTTATTCTGTCCTTTCTTTTCACTCCATCTACCACACAAAGGCACTTTTTAAAAATCTACCTCTAAAAAACACATCCCATTATAGATGCAGCAAAGACAAATTAATTCACATTTATTTTTAATTATGCCTATTGCAAAAATTATAAATAAAATACCTTAAGTGTTAATAGACCTCTATGTTTAAACAGCTCTTTTAAGGCCCATTTGAAAAAATAGGGCTAAAAAGACTTCAGAAGACCACTGAATAGAATGTAAACCCCATACAGATCAGCTAATTTGAAATGAGAGGATACAGTTTATTTCAGTCATAAACTATATCTTAAACCAGCACTGTCCAACAGAACTTTCTGTAACAATGGAAATGTTCTATGTTGTACTGTCTAAGAGCTTAGCCACTAACCACATGTGGCTACTGAGCACGTGAAATGCTAGAAGTACAACTGAAGAACTAAATTTTTAATTTTAATCAATTTCACTCTAAATCTAATTACTCACACATGGTTAGCGGGCTATGGTACAAACAGCAAGGCAAGCTCAAAGCAAATTACTATACCAAAAAGACTCAAAACACATGTTTTAACTAAGAGTATGCCACACAGCACCACCACTCGTATAAAAAGGCAGGCATTTAGGTAGTTTTTAATTACTCCCCCCTACCTTGAATACTTTTGCATAGTGGTACATATGAAGGAAATAGAAGGAAACCTTGTATGAAAGAAAAGACCCTAGCACCAACCATAGAATTATTTTTAGAGCTAGAAGGGTCCTCAGATATCCTCTAGTGATCCCTTCATTGTGCAGTAAAAAAAAAAAATTGCAGCACAAAAAGATTAAGAATCTACAAAGTCATAAAGCTGGGACCAGCATTCATATCTTTTGACTCACTAGTCAACTGAACCATAAAGATTCCATCCTATAGCAGCTAAATCTACACTGATTACATTGAAAGAACATAAAGAAAACAGCAAGGTATTCTGGTTTTTACAGAGATTTCTCTTTATCTGGAAGAATAAAGAGCTTCATTTCTCAAGTATTACTAGAATAGTATTTAAATTGCCAACTGGTTTTCCTTAAATTAATAACACCAGGGGCACATAGAAAAAAATTCAGCAAACTTTTTTTAGGTGCCACTCACAAGGCAGAGCATCGCTCTCTTCCACAGTCAGGAAAACATAACCTATTTGTTGTCCTGGGAGTCCTTATATTAGTATAAAAGATCCAAGGCTGAACAAGCAGGACAATGCCTTAAAAGATGGATATATATTTGTTTAAAGCTTTTTGGAAAATTATGTTTTGCTACAGTTAAATTAATGGAAATGAAACCTACTGTTTTTAAAAATTCACTTGAAATGAGAAAAAAGTGATTTTATTTTTTAAAAACCCACAGCCCTATGAATAAATCTGGCCATCTTCTCTGTCAACAAAGAATATTTAAGTCAAAGCTGGAACCATTCCCCCAGTTTTAAACTAGGAAACTTCAGAAACTGCACATACTCTTTCAGGTCACCAACAACTACTGATTAAGATATCCAGTTTAAAAACAGAATCACCAGCTAGACTGTTTATTTGAAGGCCCAGAAAGACTTAGGCCCTTTTCTTGCTGGTCTTTTTGCCTCCCAATCCATTAGTGGATGTGGTACTCTCTCATACCTTCAAATTCTGGTTCTGTCAAAGACTAAGCAAGTTGTTTACTTCACCAATCCTTTAACACCTTATCTATAACATGGAAATAGTGGTATCTTACAATGTGAAATGAAAACATATGTAAAAAGCACTAGCACAGTTGACATACAGAACGCATTCAAAGTTACCTTCATTCCTGAGCCTCATGCCCCTGCTTTCCCTATTCAATCCCAACATCTCACTCCCATACAAAAAAAAAGTATTAAAATTAGGAGAAAATTTTAATATGGGAAGATTATTCCTTCTAATAACTGACAATCCTATTGTTTGTATATGCATTATTTATTTTATCATGAATTTATTAGTAATTTATATTTTATATTGTGACTATCACATGCCAACTTCTACTACAGGCTCATAGAAAGCAGCCAGAGAGCCAAGAATAAGATAAAAGTGAGATGAAATAATCAGTTTGAAAGGAGTAAAAAGCGAGTGTCAAGGGGTTAGAAGTGATAATTATTCCCACCTGAAATTAAACCCTACCTTCTCTGCACGTCCAAGTCCTAGCCAAGTCCTAGTCGAGACTTGGGTTAGTCACCATCTGCATTTTAAGCCTCTACTCCAAATTGCTCCCCTTTGCCCATAAAAATCTAGCACACTCACTGCCTGAACTGCACACATGTCAGAGATAAAAGTATGTTTATCTTCATGGCCTTTGAACATAGGACTCAAATATTAGATTTTAATATAGGCTTTTCTTCTTGTTTAATGTTTTGGTCTGTCTTAAGATATTAAAATCCTAGGGAATTTAATTTTAAAACTATAATACATAATTAAAAGAAATTTAATATTTCTATGGAAAATTTACAAGCAAAAGTGATTTTTTATTTACACACAAGTTTTTGTTTTTGTTTTTTAATTGCTGCAAAAAGGTTTATTGTTTCAATTTGGTCCAAGGCATGGGAGAGGGCTCCAAGATGGTTAGAAGGCTGCCTATTGGTTGCAGGGAGAGGCTCAGGCACAAGGCCAACACCAGGGGGATGCAGAGGGGTCCCTCAAAAGCCTCTGGGCTCCAAAGGCTCTTAGTCATACTTGAGGGTGAGCCTTTCAAAGAGATACTCGCCCAGCGGAGCCTGGGGTCCAGCCAGCCTGCGAAGGTTAGTCAGGTGGTCGTCCATCTTTTTGATGATTTTCACTTCTTCATCTAGGAAATAGCTCTTCAGAAAGTCACAGAGATGGAGGTCTGTGCAGGCAGAACCCAGGGCATGCAGATCCAAAAGGGCCTGGTTCAGGTTCTTCTCCATGACCATGGCAGCTTCCACTGTATCCTGCGTTTTACTCCATTCATCTTGAGAAGGTTTCTGCAGGTCCTGGAAAGGAGGCACGGCCGCCACACTGGTTTTGCATCTTCAAGAGACTCTGGGCACCCTTGTGTTTCTCCTTGGCCAACTCATGGGAGAAGTAGCCCACACTCTCCAGAGCCACATGGTCGCAGTTGAAATAGAAGCCAGAGAGAGGCAGGTATAGGAGGCCCGCAGATGTAGGCCAACCAGGCAGTTGACAGCAGCCTCCACCTCGGTGGAATAATTCTGAAGGATCTGAGAGCTCACGGTTGTTGGGCAATAAGAAATTAAGTTCAAAACACGGTGTTGGCTGGTCTCGGAGGCCAAGGATAGCTGAGAAGGTTCTGAAGTTTGCGAATGGAAAAGAGGTTGGAGGGTGGCCGGAGGCTGGAAGAAGGGGCGTCCCTGGGTCTGTTCCGTCCAAACACTGTTGAAGCAAAAGATAGATCCAGGGAACCCCCGAGGGCACTGCCTAAAACATTCTTACTATATCATTAATAATGTTAATCCAGTTATATGCAGAAGACACTTTAAGTAAAACTAATTAGCTTTAGTAATAAGAAAGGATAGGTTCTATTCCAAAGTAACAAACACATCCATACAGAGTTCCTCAATTTTAAATAACCAAACATATCTTTCCCCATCTCTTCTAAAATATCACAATGACAAGTATTAAAACAACAAATTTAAAATTTGTAAGTCAATACAGTCATAAATATTTTAATTTCAGTATACTTTAAAATACTGCTATAGAAGGGATCTGCTAATGAAAGTTGCTTGTTTAGCAGCAGTTAGACAGTGGTTCTTAACCCTTTAGAGATCACAGACTCCTTTGAGTATCTGATAATAAAAATACCTGTGGGCATTTCACATAAAATACACATATATACAAAACTTTATGTGAGTTTTTAAGGCTTCATGCTCCATCCCCCAAGACTATATTCACCTATCAAATTAAGAAGCCCTGCAATAAGAGACAGTTGGGGAACATAAGTTGAAAAAGTTCAAATTTAGGAATGATTCACATTAATATTCTACTGCAGTTTGCTCTCGTAGCTAACAAATCTGGGAGTGATGGTAGAAGACTTGAAAAGGAACTGAGAGAAGTAAACAAATAAGAGTAATTTCCAAAGGAGATGAAAGAACAACTTGAGTCATCTAAGACTCTGCTGACTTAATTTGTTAAAAAAAAAAAAGAGAGAGAGCGAGAGAAAGAGAGAGAGGAGGAGGAGAGAGAAAAGAAAGAAGGAAGGAGGGAGAGAGGGAAAGGTGAGAGGAGAATGCGGGAGAGCCAAATGTAAAGGAGAGAAGGACAAATCCTTAGAAAGAAAACATCTTCATCGACTCAATCTTTCTTGGTCAGGAGCATTCTGAAATGAGTGTGAGGCTGAAGACTACAACAGAAATGGTTAGACTCCAAGTACACATTTAGTCCACTACAGACAGAAGAGACACTCTCTGACCTTTAGGTTCAAACATGCCAAACACTCCTACTTTGCAAACTATTAGTCAATGTTTTACTTCAATATTGCATTATTTCAGCAACTGATCACAACATGCAGGACAGGCAATCATGGCCTACCAGCCACTTCTGAATCTGTCCCCATTTCCGATCAAAGGAATGATGAGAGTGCTACAAATGCAAAGGTTTCATAAACTGAACAGTTTCTAAAATATCCCATTCTCTGAAAAGCCTTAAGTTAATCATATATACTTGCCCTGAAGAACAATGATTGTTGACTCAAAGTAACTTACGCATTCAAAATACAGAAAATTAGTAAGCAAAATATGTTTAATAAGAGATACATGGGTCTCTGTAAATTATAAGGAGAAATTATGGTTTAGAGAACCATAAATAGAACTTATATTTAATAATTATCTCCTTATAATTTACTAAATTTTTAGGAGTATAAAAGAAAATGCATTACAACATTTTCATTTCAAGCCAAGAAATGCATTCAATATTTGAATCTATCTATGAGTTTAAAAAATATTAGCATCATATCTATCAACTGTTTTGGTTTTGAGCTGTGACAATATGGAATCTATACACATTTTTAATTTATTAGCAGAGGCTCTACCACCAATATCAAAATAAAGTGTTTAATACTATCCTGGTTTTTTCCCCCTTGTACTAATAATACAGCATCAGAAATAGTTTTTATGGGGATTTTCAGAGCCAGGTCAATGTCAGAAGGGTAAAAAAAAAAAAAAAGTTGTTTCATTTTCAAGCAGCCTAATTTCTATACGTCTATTTAAAATTTTTTTGTTTTTGCTCTCCTTTATGATAAAAACATATTGAAATTTATAAAATACAGAAAAGCATAAGAAAATAAAAATCAATCATAATCCCACTATAGACAAACTGAAGTATTGATAGTAACCACTTCTTTGTAGTAGTTTTTGACCCTATATACGGGCAAATATAGGTTTTGTGTCACAAAATTAGAGTCCTACCAGTCTTTGTTTTTTATTTTCTTACATGAATATTTTCTTCCATTATTAAATACACTTAAAAACTGTGAGGTTGAATGACTTCACAGTGTTTTACTATGTAGATATTGTAATATAATTAATTGAAATTCTAGGACCTTTAAGTCTATAATAAATAACTGTCATCTCTAAGCCTACTTTAGCTTAGGGCATCAATTTTACTTCAGAATTAAACTAGCTAAGTACTGATTTTTCTTTAGACTAGCATGACATTAGGGTTATTCCCCCAAATTACCTCTTTTTGCTGTCGTTCCAGTTCTCTCATGCGTATATCTCTTGCTTCTGCCCGAGCAGCCCGTTTTGCTGCCAGCCTTGCTTCTGCCTGAAAAGTAACATAAAGATTCAGCTTGATTTAAAAATAACAAACACCACTACCTCTATACCAGCTTTAAGGATAAGGGGCAAATGGGACAGTACCTTCCATTGGCCACAAGATATTAATCTATCAGCAGTTTGACTGGCTTCTTCAGTCAACTACACACTCATTTCTTTCTCTAGTCCTAGAGTCTCCTGAAATCTGGGCACCTTTAACTGCTTGCCTTGATTACACATTCAAAACGTTTCACACAATTCAAACTTGCTTTTTCCAGAATTTCTTTCCCTATCAATTCAATCATGGAAATTAGAAACTTCAGAACCAGCCTCTATTTAATTTTGGACATTGCCAATATTCAGTCTCCAAGTATTGTCAATTCTCTATCACTGAGTTTTCTCCAACTCACCTTGGCCTTTTTTTAATTGTTTCTACGTGTTTCAAGAACTCTTCATCCCTCTCTCTCTCTTTGAGATATAATTCACACTATCAAATTCACCACTTAAAAATATACAACTCAGTGAGTTTTTAGTATATTCACAAGATTACACAACTATCACTACTATCTAATTCCAGATATTTACATCACCTCAAAAAGAAACCCCACACCCATTAGCAGTCACTCCTCCCAGCTCCTGGCTACCACCAATCTACTTCTGTCTCTATGAATTTGCCGATTCTGGACACAATAAGAACTCGTCCTCTCTTGTTTGAATACTGCAATTGCCTCCAAATCCATCTATTTGCCTCCAGAATCTGCCCTATAATTCATCTTCTACATGGTTACAAGACTGCCAATCTGCCTTTCAAAACACATTTCTGATAGTCATTCTGCTCTATAAAATTCTCCATTGGCTCCCCATTACTTATGGTTAAAGCAAAAATTCCAAGGACTAGCACAAAAAGAATAAAGAGAAGAAAAGCAAAAACAGAAACAAGGTTCCTCCCAGTCAGATCTCTGCCTAATTTTCCAGTAGTTTGCCCACATGTACCAGCTGCTCCCATCTGCCACAATTCCTAGGCTCTACTGTCATCTATTAAGCCACTCTTCTAGACTGTTTGCTTAGCAGGAGGTATTCTCACTTCTCTTACTCAGCTAAAACATGACCTTCTATGAAGATTTCTCCCATTCCCTCTTTCACAGAGTAATGCTCAATGCACATGCCTCTACTATCATTGTGTTAAGCTGCATTAAAATTACATGCTTCTGTCACCCCACAAATTTCATGCCTCAATGTCTACTAAATAAACAAAAGAATTTCAGGCCATAGGCCAAAGTACCAAGAAAATGAGACACGGAAATAGCTTGATATACCACATGAAGCAAAAATCTTTTCTCTGGTTTCGATCTCATAGTGGTTTCCTCTGTTCTTGGCCACATCCTAACTCTGATTTCAATCTCCCCCTGTGATAACTGCAATAGTTGCTTCTTCTCATGTTGTTATATTTGTGCACAAGTCCATACTAAGAAGTGACTTGGCCAATGTTTAAAATGGTCTACTGTGTGTAAGCAATTATGCTAGATGCTGAAAATACACAATAAGATATGACATCTCTGCCCTAAAAAGTTCACCATCTACCTGAGGGAGACAGAAACACAATGGTTATAAGGAAGCAAGCAAGCATGCAGGAGGGAGCAATTAATTTTGCTTGGCAAGGTCAGAGTAGGCTTCTAATAAGAGGAGACAGTTTAATAATTAACATTTATTCAACTAGCCCAATTTTGGCTATTTCCCAGCCTTTTAGTATCAAAAACCCAGCAAACTGCAATCTGTCAATATCAAGCTCTAAACACTGACATGACCAGAGCAATTTGTCTTCTCACGTGAATTTTACATTGGCCTCTATCTTTAAAAAACCTATACTACATCTTCTTAAAACAAACAAACAAACAAACAAACACCTGTGCTCTACCTTCTTTATCTACTTTCTTACTAGGTACCACTTTCTTACCAGGGTTTGTATTTTACAGAAAAAGACTACAAGGCTAAGTTATGTTTTGGCAGATAGCAAGTAAACTTTTAAATTACAACGTATTATTTTTCTGGGAAAAATTTTCAAACTTCTTTTATTTTAAGAAAGCCAAAGCAATGTGTAGACATTTTCATTTCCATGTATATTAACTTTGTACTTGTAGCCTTCCTTAGAAATTTATCAAGAATGCCAAGTTCAACATCTAAAACTAATATTGATTGTATGTCAACTATAATTGAAAAATAAAAAATATTTTTAAAAAACATTACACCAAGATTATAAATTTTACTGATACAAAAGATATGACACAATTTATAAATAATAAAATATACAGTACTTAAAAAAAAAAGAATGCCAATTTCGTCCTTCTAATATCTGTGGCCAATTCTGCACAATCAATACTAAAATGGGACTTCTCTCACTAAACCTGAATTATAGATAAAATTTCTTTCATAACAAAAGGGGAGGGAACCTGACTGCTGTGTAACAGAAAGAACATGGACTTCGGAGCCACAAAAATACCCTTTCCTTTGTTACTTAGCCAAATTTATCCAAACTCAGATGCCGCTTCTCTTGGAGATGGTCCTGAAGGCCACTAAACAAGCTTAAAAGAGATAAACAGAATTTAAAACTGCTTTATCTGGTTCTTTAGATACATTGCTACCAGAAGCCTGAGGCAACACTGATAGTAGAAGTAGCAAGGAGCAAATGGGATTCCAATCCAGTAGACAAAACATGTGCTCTAAACTTACACTGACATATTTTTAAACAGGCAAATTACAATTACACGAAGCATACTTTTAGGCAGTAATGCTAGTATCTTCCCCACAGAATACAATTGCATAAAAGAGCTGCTACGGATTCAACACCCACCTCACACATATATACAATAAATGGGGCCTAACAATAAAGGACCACGAAGATTTAACTAAGTTCAAAACAAAGTTAGTTTAAAAATTAAACACAGAATTACCATTTGATTCAATAATTCTACTTCTGGGTACATACACAAAAGAACTGAAAGCAGAGATCAACAGATATGTGTACGTCAATGTTCATGAGCAGCATTATTCATAACTGTCGCAAGGTACAAACAACCTAAATGTCCATCAATGGATGAATGGATAAACAAAATGTGTTATATATGTGGATGAAAAAGGGGTGCTGTAATAAATCGTAAATTCCTAACTGGGCACATCATGGTGGGTAGTCATGCCCAGGGATATAACTTCTTTAGTGAAAGGTTTTTAAGCATATAGGTGAACATGTCTTTGAAATGCCAAAATAAATACCCTCACAGATGTGACCACCCACAAGAGAGAACAAAATCTTGTTAATTATCCTATAATCCAATGCCCGCCTTGCTTTTTCTCACCTCCATGTACTCTTCCTTACATTCCTTCCTTAATTTCAAATGCATAAAAAGAAACTGCAAAACTTATTCTCTGAAGCATCTGTCATCAATTCTGTATCAAATAAACTCTTAGAAAAATTCTCTATAGGTGGACATTTTTTAAGTCAACATACACATATTATGGAATACTATTCAGCCTTACAAAAAAGGGAGAATTTGACACATGCTACAACATGTAAGAACATGAAAGACATTATGTTAAGCGAAATAAGCCAGTCACAAAAGGACAAATATTGTATGACTCTGCTTATATAAAGTAACTAAGAATAGTCAAATACCATGGGGATAGAAAGTAGAACAGTTGTTGCCAGGAGCTGAGGGAAAGAGGAAATGGAGAGTTATTACTAAACAGGTATAGAGTTTCAGTATAGGATGACGGAAAAGTTCTGGAGATGATGGTGGTGGTTGCGCAACAGTGTGAATGTACTTACTGCCACTTAAAGATGATTAAAATGGTAAATTTTGTTATGTACATTTTACCACAAAAAAAAAGTTAGTTAATTTAAAGTTAGTATTAGATATGAAATCAAAAGTATTCAGGAGCCTAAATCATTCAATTACTTGTAGAATTTTGGGGCCGATATGACTCAAACTCTTAAAGTTAATATGAGAGTCCAGGAACTGGAAATTCAGGTTCAAAAGTTACCTGTGAAGTCAAGTAGGTGATAAGACTGGGTTTCTAAAAATGATTCTAACAGATAAACTTTCAAATATTAAGCACATTAAAGCAGATTAAAAAATAAAATCTAATTGGATAGGTATAAAATTTTATTCTTCCTAGAGCAGTGAAAATGATTTCACAAAAAGCATAGCTAAATTTGGATAGAATTAAATCCATTTCTTACTAAATAGTTGGGGCAAATTGAAAAAAAAAAAAAAACAGCAAAAATCATGGGCTTTGATCTTCCCTGAAACAAATGCTTTAGGTTATATTAACTCATAAACCTTCTGAATTTGTAGAATGTTCATTTTATCACTAAACAAGTAATTAGGAATTATATAATGGTCAGTAAGAAACAACTTCTAGGAAAAGATTAAAACTAAATATGTAGTATAATTTGAGCATGACTACATTAGGAATTTTTCCTTCATCATCAGAATTTTGTATTTATGCTCTTTTGGAATTTTAGAAAAAAACAGATGAGATGCAGTAAAAGATAACTCCATTTTAAAATGAGCAAAGGATTTTAAATAGATATTTCTGTAAAGGAAATATACAAATAGCTAATCGCCACATAAAAGGATCTTCAATATCATTAGTCATCAGGAAAATACATATCAAAAACCACATTGAGAAAAAAAAAAAGCAAATTGAGATACCACTCAGGCTTACTAGGATGGCTATAATAAATAAAAAAAAAAAAATTTTTTTAACCAAAAATAACTATCGTTGGCAGGGATAGAGAAAAATTCACTGCTGATAGAAATTTAAAATGGTGCTGCCACTATTGAAAGCAGCTTAGCAGTTCCTCAAAACATTAAACATAGACCACAATACCTAGCATGTACTTCTAGATAAGTACCTAAGAGAAATGAGAAGATATATCGACACAGAATCTTATACATGAATGTTCTTTGGCAGCATTATTCATAATACTCTAAAAAATGGAAAACAACCAAAATTTTCATCAACTGATGAATGGATAAACAAATTGTGGTATTATCCATACAATGGAATATTATTCAGCCATAAAGGAAATACTGATATAGGCTACCATATGGATCAACCTTAAAAACCATGCTAAATTAAAGAAGACAGACACAAAAGGACATAAATTGCAAAATTCCATTTACATGAAATGTGCAGAATAGGCAAATCCAGAGGCTGGGGCAAGGGGGAGATGGAGACTGGCTGCTAATTGTTATGAGGTTTCTTTTTGTGCTGACAAAATGTTCTGCAATTAGAAGGTGGCATTGGTTGGACATCCTTGCAAAATACTAAACACCACTAAAATTGTATACTTTAAAATAATAAACTTTATGGTATGTGAATTATATCTCAATTTAAAAATTTGTAATAGATATCGGGAACATAAAAAATACGCCTAAGATAAACTAACAGTAAAATATGTAAAATTCCAATATATAAAATTCAATATATAAAATAAGAAAAAAGGAATCTTATGATCTAGTAAGTTTGGAAAATGCCAGGTTAAATTTTTTTTAAAAATCATAGTCTTTAATAATATACATTATGACTCTCCAAGAAAAAGATAAAAAAGCATTTCTCAGACTTACTTGCCCATACTACCAAATAAACCCTATATAATTCTTCAAGGATCATGCTCCAAGGAATGCATTTGGGAAATAGTAATTAAATTCACAGCAGTATATCAGGGTCCAATTCAAACTGTATTAATTTTGTTCAAGGGGAACCTTACCTCTGATCTTAATATTTATAAAATTAAATCATGTTATCAGAATAATCTCTTCACAATCAAAACTCAAATTTTCAAAATAATGGGAAGACGAGACCTCACAATAACTATCATCATTTGAGCATTTACTTAGCAAAGCTACGTGCTTATTTTCCTCTAATCCACAAAGAAAAGTAACCCCTTGAGGTACAGAAAGGTTCAGTAAGTTGCCCAATATCCCCTGGCCAACAAGTGTGGCAGCTGAGATCCACATCCTAAGAATGTCTCCATTAAATGTTCTTAACTATGTTGCCACAACCTGTATCTTTAAACGCCCCCCACCCCCAAGCATAAGAGCAGATCCTTAGACAAATAATAAAAGTTTACTTTAGATGAATTATTCTAGGATTTTCAACCTAGCATAGATTCCCTCTTTTCTGTGAAACGGTACCATTCTGGTTCTTATTTCTTTGACCATGACTTTACCGCAAATGTAGATAATCTTCTCCCTTGCTGTACGCACCCTTTCTTTCTATCTTTTTACTCCACATTTTTAACTATCAGCCAATGAAAATGACTCAAATCTAGTACCTCAAGCTTCGACCAAAATCAAAGCCTACATTTCTGTCTGGTGGATCTCTTCTTATAAATTTAAGAGTGAATAAAAGCAACCTCACCTTCCCTCAGTAAATAGGCTTTGCTTCCCTATTTTCCAATTTCCAGAAATGAAACCCCTGTTATACTTGTTCAAAACCCAAGGTCTCAGGGCCTCCTACTTCCTGCTAAATCTTCCTTTACAATATCCCCTGAATCCAATCTATAATTTCCATTTCTACAGACTCCCCATCTTTCAAGCAGGCTCTTACCACTTTCACCTAGAATACTCTGTTATCTAATTCTAACTCCACTTTCTCCATTTCAACTTCTCTCCCATCCTTTCTATTCCATACTGTTGATATTAATCTGCCTGAAACAACAAGGAACAAGAGAGATAAAACACCCTAAAGTAAAATATGACTAACCATGATGTATTTTACAATGCTCAATACACAAAAGCTTCCTTATACCTTCTGAATTTTAAATTTGGATTCTGTTACTGCTTTAGTTAAATAAATGCAGGAGAACAGGCTAAAATAGACTTGCTACAGCTCCCAGTGGTCAGAAACTCAACCGAGGCCAATCCTATTATAAATCTTCCATCTGTCCAATGGGTCTACAAGTAAGGCAGGATCTATCCAATGCACTGGGCAGTGCTGCTTCCTTGGAATATAATCCACAAGTCAAATTTCATTTGGGACTTAGTTGAAAAAGAAAAAGGTTATGTTTATTTTAAGTTTGAATCCATTCTCCTAATTCAAAGGCGAGAGAATTATACTCTATAACAATATAAATATTAAATACATATATATACCCCTTCTGACACATACACACATCTGCCATGCTATCCTGTAAATTCCACCCCCTCCCCATGGACTCTGGCCCATCTATCTGATCTCCTTTCTCTGCCTTCACTCTATTCTTCAATTGGTTTGTTCTTCTCATTGCAAGTAGGTTCAAAGTCTCTCTCATCTCTAAAAAACAAACAGGCAAAAAATCCTTCCTGGTTCAATTTGGCCTTATCTTCTCTTTACTCACATGTCCCTCTCAGTTCTCTCTTCAAATGACTACATTCCAGCTTCTGCCCAAATCACTTGATTGAAACTGCTCATGCAAAAGTCACTAATGACCTCTAACTACCAAACCCAATAAATTTTTCTGTTCTTATTTCACTTGTCCTTTCTGGACTTCCAACATCATTGACCACTCAATTCCTTTCTGGTTTTCCTCTTGACTCTCCGACCTGTCTTAGAATCATTCATGGGCTCATTTTCTCTGCTAGCTCCCTAAATTTTAAAATAAAGCTTCCAGGCTCGATCTCACTCTTTTCACTCTATATTCCCTTCCTGGGTGATACTGGTAGTCCACAAATTTCTGTGTCCAACTCAGACTTTTCTCCCATAGTCCTAATCCAATTAGCTATTAAACACTGGGGCCATCCCACTGGAACCTCTGGTTCAATATATCACAAATTGACTTTATAATCTTTCCCTTAAACTTCCTCTCTCTTTATAGTTCTCATTTGCTGTCTTATCACCCAAAAAATGAAATGAAGACTCATAAGGCTTATTTTTACCCTCCTTCCACATTCAGTCACTAAATCTCAACTACCTAGCTCCCATCAAGATTCGCTTTACTATTTCTTCTATCCAAACTTTTCTCTCTTCCCACTTTACTGCCTTAATTCATGCTCTCGTCATCTCGCACAAAGACAACTAACTATAGCAGCTTCTTTACTAGTTTTCTGCCTCCTACCAGTTACACGGTAGCTAAAGCAATTATACTGTACCTCAAATCTGAACAAATTTTACCCTTCAATGGCTCGCCACAGCTTTCAAAATCAAATTTGAACTGCTCAGCACACAAATTCCTTCATGAATGCCCCGTACTTTCTCTCCAGCATCATCTCCTCCCTTTTCCAACCTCTCTCCAGTCATAATGAGCTATTATTCTGGCAATTCCCACACAGTTCCAGTTTTCTCACACCCCTGTGCCTGTAGAACGCTTAAGAAGCAATACACAAAAACTCATGAAAGAATAGAGATATGTATTAGAACTTTTAAAACATGGACAGGAAGCCTATCTTATTATTTTATTACAGTAGTTCTCTGTTAGCAGGGGAAAGTTTAGAGCCTTAAGCTTGGTTTATAATGTCTTGTTTCTTCCTCATATCTTTTAAAATAAAATATCTGAAACAATTGTCACAAAACGTTGATGTCAGTTAATGCTGGGTGGTGGACTCATGGATACTTACATTAAATTTTCATAATTTGACAGAAATGCACTGAACTGAGCCAAGACTAGAATTGCAGCTTGCATGTATATCCATAATATAAAATCTATGCAACTGGCATGAGTTAAGAGAGATAAAATACAATCTGGACTTTACAGACTATTCTTTAATTTCAATAAATTTCAGATACATAATTCTAGAAAGTGAAACATTCAAGGAAAATGACTAAATCGCACAGCTAAGACTCAGAGTTTACTGTTTAATTTTGTTTATTCTTCCATGACACTCATGCTAAAAGAACCCTGAAAAACAAATTGAGACATAATATTTATTGTGTTTCTATGGTTTCCAAATTAACAAATAAAAATTATTACTTGATTTCCTAGCAACTTCTCTTTAGTAGAAAAATTTTAGGTACCATTTTTCTTCGATCTTACAGTGTAATTATGTTTAAGCACCTTTTTAAAAGTTTTTGGTAGTTGAAGACTAAATATTTAAATTTTTCTAGGCATAAACATCAATGTATATTAGACAAAATCTAGGAATTTTAAACCATTTTCTTCTGATGTCAAACAACTATATCTTCCTTTTATTCAGAGATCTTTTAATAGCAAAATATTCTTTTGGTATAAGAGAGGAAATTTAAGATTACAGACTTTATAACTGAGGTCTGAATACAACCTAATTAACAGCACAGCAGAACTAGAAACTTTAGATCTGTAATGATATACCTAACCAAAAGAGAAAATGTGAATCACAGTTCTAGTAGAAATACCCGGGGTGGAGCGGGCGGGGGCGGTGAGAGGGTATTGCCAGTATCATCTTCACATTTAGGTTAATGATGTTGTCTATTTGATTTTTTCTCCATATTCCTGTGACAGAAATAGTGAAGATTATGACAGTGAATGTTATTCCAAATATCTTTCAGTTACACTGACATAAAACTAAGTCTTAAGGTTCAATAATCCTCCCTTAATTCTGGTTAGAGGGGCAAATCAAGGGACAAGGTGATACCAAGAGTAACACCGGCCATCACAGAGCCAGGGCAAGGGGTGGGGGTGGGGGTGGGGGGCAGCACACAGCACCAAGAGACTGATACCCCAACCACATCTCCCACTCGCCTTTGCTTTAGTTCCAGTGAATAAATGGGGAAAAAATGAAGAAAGGTCGGCACTGGACAGTACTGGCTTAATTAATGCCAATAGAAAGATCCTCTAAATGACTAAAAACAATAGATTTACTCTTTCAAAGGATTTGTCTAATAAAACCAGTAAGTACAACGGAAAAGGGTTTGATTTAACTGGGTAGAAAAGAAAAACATTCATTTTTTTATAACTGAAAAAATAACTCATATTCCATAATCTTTTATAAATTTTTACGTACCACCACTGAGAACACTTAAAAGTACTGAATTAAGAAAGACTCAAGACTTGATTTTGAAATTTTGGAGCTCTTTAGGCTCCTCCCTTAGGATTGGTTACCTTCAACTCTATACTTTCTCCCTAGACAATCTCACCCACACTC
>NW_011888782.1:19994559-20009902 GCF_000151845.1 Pteropus vampyrus
TGAGCAATTATGGTGATCATTCCATATTGTATAAAGCAATAACACTGGACAGTATCTTTTATTTATTTATTTTCTGGACAGTTTCTTTTAAACTAAGCATAAGTATAATTCTTCCTTTTGTATCCTGCTAATTCATAATCAAAAACCACAATTTTGGTTCTCACTACTAGATGCCTAAAATGGCCATTACCTCCTTAGACAGCAAAATGAAATACAACCAAGTGTCATTAACAAATAAATGGATAAACAAGAAGTAGTATATACATACAATGAAATATTATTCAGCCATATAAAGGAATGAAGTTATTTAGAAGGGGAGAAAAAGAAATGAAGTTCTGATGCATGCTATAATATGGATGAAGGATGAATCTTGTAGACATTATGCTAAGTGAAATAAGCCAGACACAAAAGGACAAACATTGTATAATTCCAGTTATATGAAATATCTAGAATAGGCAAATTCAAGAGACATAAAGTAGATTAGAGGTTACCAGGGGCTGGGAGAGGGGGAAGTTGGAAGTTATTGCTTAATGGTTACAGAGTTTCTGTGTGGGATGATGAAAAGATTTTAGAAATAGATAGTGGTGATGGTTACGCAACATAGTGAATATAATTAATGCCACTAAATTGTAGACTTAAAAATAGTTAAAATGGCAAATTTTATTACATGTATTTTGACAACTTAAAAAGTTTATAACATAATATACCAGAAACTATTGACTTGTATGCTTCAAATGGGTCAATCATGTTATATGAATCATAATCTCAAAAAAACTATTTTAAAAAATCCAAAAGTTTCTAGCAGCCACGAATATTAAACAGTCATAGAACTTCCTTTCTTCCTTATTACAAGTAGGTTTGAGCACCGAATATGTATACATGTAAATTCTGCTCAACATAAAAGTCTCAGAACACTCTGTTTGCTAGAGTCTAACTTCTACAAAAGATGATCAGTTTCCATGCCTGTCACTGATTCTTTAAATTGAACAGAATTGTGCATTACGAGCCACAATTTTCTTTGGGTCCTGGACCTTTAATGAAATCACAGAATTTCAGAGTAAGAAAGACTCTCAGATAATCAGGTCAAAAAAAAAACAACATTCTGATGACTTCCATTTAAAAAAATGTGCATAAAACATGTTTTCTGCATAATTTCCTCTATAAAACAAAGAAAGCAGTACTATTCCAGGTTTCAGTATGTCTTTTTAAAAAGTACTTGCAAAACCCTCAAGAGGCTTCAGTTTTTCTCATAGAATAGTCACCTTAACATTCACCAAACTATGGTAAGGCAGCATAACTGGCTTTCATCCTACCCTCATCTTTCTCCTTTTGAGAAGCTAGCTTCCTGTGTTACCTGTTGTAGAGATGGCTCCGACTACTGGCAACCCTATGAATGAGTGCTGTCCACAATGGCCTGTCTTCAATAGCCCTGCTCAGCTCCTATAAGACTCATGCCTATGGCTTCTTTTATGGATTCAATCCATCTCATATTTGGTCTTCCTCTTTTCCTGCTGCCTTCTCTTTTTCCTAGCATTACTGTCTTTTCCAAAGAACTCTGTCTTCTCATGATGTGCTCGAAGTAAAACAGCTTTAGTTTTGTTGCTTTTGCCTCCAGTGACGTTTCAGGCTTACTTTGCTCTAGAACCCACTTGTCTTTCTGGCGGTCCAGGGTATCTGTAAAGCTCTCCTCCAACATCAAATTTCAAATGAGTCAATATTTTTCCTTTTGGCCTTTTCACTGCCCAACTTTAAGCTAGCTGCCTAAGGCTCCTCAATTTGAAATTTTGTGCTTTCAGGTAATTTTCACTGAAAGCCAACCCTCCAATTGCATTTTCTCCAAACATGTGAAACAATCAAAGCCAAGCAAACAAAAAAGACAAGCATCCAGATCGGTCTTCTGATACTCTAGAGAACTTGCTGGTGACCCCTTCCGACACCTGCTCTTCTGAGCTCTTCTGAAACCTGTGACAGCCCATGCTTCCCCAGCAAAGCAGCAACATGCCTATTACTGACAAAACATGACTTCTAAATACATCCACGTTCCCGCCTTCGCAGAGCAGTCTTTGAACTTTTCAACATCTTTTTAAAATGCACTCAAGTTGTACAAAATGGAAAGAATTCTGGAGATCATGGTACAGAGGTTCTTCAAAAAAGTAAAAACAGAACTACCATATGATCCAGCAATTCCATTTCTAGGTATTTATCTGAAGAAAATGAAAACACTAAAAAAGATATATGCACCCCTATGTTCACTACATCATTCTTTACAATAGCCAAGATATGTCAATCAATGAATGAATGATTAAAAAAAATGGTATGTGTATGTGTGTACACACAATAGAATATTATTCAGCGATAAAAAAATTATGAAATCTTGACACTTGTGACTTTAATGGCATATGATCTCACTAATATAAGGATCTGAAAAAAAAAAAAAAAAAAAAACCCAAGCTCATAGATAAAAAGAAGAGACTGCAGATTGCCAGAGGCAGGGGAGGTGGGCGAGTGAAATGAGTCAAAAGGTATAAACTTCCAGTTATGAAATAAATAAGGCATAAGGATGTAATGTACAGCATGGTAGCTATAGTTAATAATACTGTATTGCATATTTGAAAGTTGCTAAGAGAGATCTTAAAAGTTCTTATCACAAAAAACAATTTGTAATTATGTGCAATGTTGGATGTTAACTAAACTTACTGTGGTGACCATTTTGCAATATACACAAATATCGAATCATTATGTTGTACACCTGAAACTAATATAATTTATAGATCAATTATATCTCAATTTTTAAAATAGGAACATCCAGGATAGGATCTTCTGTGTATTTTGGTTCATGGTTCCCAAACCCGACTTGCCATCAAAGTGCTCTAGGATGGTGTGCGGAGTGTGGGGGGTGTGTGTGGGGTGCGTGCGGGGTGCGTGCGGGGTGCGTGCGGGGTGCGTGCAGGGTGTGTGTATGTGTGTTTTTAAATAGATTTCTGAGCTGAATCCTATAGATTCAGATTTAGCTAAGTATGAGGTATAGATTAGGAATCTATAAAATCTGAAAATGCTCCCTGGGAGATTCTAGATGATCAACCATGTTTTAGAACACCTACCTTAATAAGTTTCTTTTTACAAAAAGAGACTATTTTACCTCTAGTCTCACTTTCTATTTCTATTTAATAAGCAACAAAATAGCTTACTGCAAGCCTAACACTGCACTAAAGGTTTACATGCATTATTCCTTTAGTCATCACAACAGCCCTGTAAGACAGGAAGACAGTATTATTCACATTTAATAGAAGAAGGCACCAAAGTCTAGAGTAATTACTTAACAAAATTATTCAACCAGCAACCAAAAAGGTTAGAATTAAAGCCACAGTCTCCAAAGCCCACCTCTTCTGGAAATATGGTACAGTAAAATAAACAATGGCTTTAAATAGCTGAATTCGAATTCCAGTTCTGAAACCTTTTTGACAGTTATCTCTCAGCTTCATCTGTTTCTTCACCTATAAGTGAGGCTAATAATAATACCTATCCTGTCTAACTCATGTTTTTGTAAGAACTAAGATGTGAACATGCTTTCAAAAGTTACAGAAAAACAAGCTATTAATGAAGGAGTTGGAGAAGATTCAGAAACAGTATAGCAGAGTGAGTGGTTAAATGCTCAGACTTTGGAGCCGGAGTTCATGTGTTTCAATCAAAGCTCTGCTATTTCCTAGCTATATGACCTTAGGGAAGTTACTTTTCTAGCTATATGACCTTAGGGAAGTTTCTTCATCAATAAAATGAAGATAATAATAAAACCAATCGCAGAATTTTGTGAGAATTAAACTGATTAATGTATTTTAAATACTTAGAATAGTGTTTGTCACATAGTAAGCACTGGATGTTAAATAAATACTGGATGTTAGAATATTATCCAAAAAAGGTCAAATACTTAATGACAGTATAAAATGAGACTAGAAGGTGCTGGTATTTTCTCCCCTTATTCATCTGGTTATATCCCTCCAAATTTGGAAGTAAACATTTTGAGTAGTTTCAATTTTCAACTAAAACTATGTGGCTTCCAAAATACTTCATTCATGCAAATACTTTAGATTGTTATAATGTACTATTATTTCATTTTTAAATATCTTTTACCTTTTTATCTAAAAATATCTCCCTGATTTTTTAAAGTAATTTTGTTAAAGTAATATAAATTTTGTCATCAGTTTTTATAACTTTTCTTTGTTTCAAATATCCTCCTACAGAATTTGACTTCTAATTCAAAAGCTAAGTAGCTTACCAGAGGAAAAATATAACAATGAGCTGGGTCAAAAAAGACTGTGTAATATGTCAAAAGGAAACAGCACTAGCCCTAAATGAGTTAGTTACCAAGAATAACAAAGAGGAAGTGACAAAGGAATAATTCTCACCAAAAGAATATAATTTAATAATACAGTACTCTAAGCAATTTGTATCCTAGATTAGTTTATGGTCAGGTCTGGAACTGTAGATAGAATTAGAGTCTGAAACAAAGTTGGCACCCCACTAAGAAATCACAGCTGAGAGTTACCTTAAATTTCCAATACGCAACAGGAAACGTTGCCAGTGATTCAATAGGTGACAACCCTTTCTTTCCCTTTTTCTTTTTTCTGAGTTGTCAACAAACTGAAACAAAAAATGCTTCAAAAGCCCTGTTACTAGCTAAAAGTTAAACATAAAAATTCTACTGCAATATTTAAAAAGAAAACAGAAAGACACTGAGCAGATACCAAATAGGATTGTTTCTGTCCACCTTTTTACAGTGCCCCGTGGAATAAATTAACCGTATATAGCCCAAAAAGCATTTCTATAAAATATTTATCATATCTTTAAGATTCTCATTACTTTACGCTTCAATGCTAAAGATTATTTATAAATTTCAATACTTGTCCCATTAGGACAAGTACCTGGAATTAAAATAATCCACAAAAGTAAAATGAAAAATTAATTTTAGATGAGATAGATATCCAAGTAAAAAGATAATAACTATATTTTATTTTAATACAGTATTTTAGAAGCCAGATACAACATTTTATTCACAGTAAGCATTCTGAAACTAGCTCAATGAATGTCTGTATTGCTCTCACAGAAAACATTCTCATCTGTGCATGTCAGTGTTGAGAGGGAGTTTTCCACACACCTCTCTGGCAATGTTACTCAAAGCTTCATCTTCTGCAGAAAATCGGTCTTTCACAGGTGTTCTTTTCCTTCCTGAACCAGGAGTCCCCATCTTGTCTTCTTGATCTTCTTTTAACTCTGAAAAGTGATTTCACTCTTGTCAGCCCTGAAATAAACAGAAACAGAATAATTTAAGATGTTTCTCTTTGTGCAATGTTAATGCTCATTTATAGATTGACTTTTAACAAAGAGAAATTATATTTATGTATTTACATATAAATTAAAATTAATCACGAATATTTGTTCTCATTATCAAATTATTCCAATAGATTTTAGAATATTTAAATTTATACTAATACTAATTACTGAACCTCCCAACTCTTTTACCATAATGCCCATGGAAGCTTATGAGAATATGTTATATTACCCTCAGAAAACTGCAGCCAACGGTGATTCTACTTGTTTAAGATTACTACAGCTATTTCTAAAATCTATTTCCACTCCAGAGCAAAAAAAAACATTTGAGAAAAGACATTTAACCTAAAACTTGGAGAGAACTTATTCAAAAATTTTTAATATAGTGCCTTAGTTACAAAGGTAACTTGGTTTTTTAGTGTAATTTAAGAAACAATTTCAGTTAAACTATTACCACATAAAAGGTTAAATGAAGGTTTACCATACTGCAATTAACAGTAACCAACACTGTCCATGCAACAAATATCTGAGTGCCTGCTATTGATAGGACTATGGTAGGTGAATATACAGGAATGAACAAAACTGACATAGGTTCACGATTAAGAACATATCTATGGATCTATTGTTGTTGTTATAATTGTGAAAAGTTTATTTTTACAATAGAGAAGAAGAATTAATCCTTTAGGATTAAATAACAAGGATGATAAAGACCATCTAAACTTTCTAACATGTGGTACATATTTGAAATTAAAGATTCTCATGAGAGAATGTATCCTAATTTGTATGACTCCCTCTCTCCTATAGTCTTAGTACAGCTAGCTCATTTAGCTAAATATCCATTAACTTAAATTTTTTTCGTAGCTTTAACAAAAATAAACTGGCAAATTTCATTACACTATGAGTCACAAAGAGATTCTCAAGTAAGTTTGTCCTAATATATTAAACTATATTAAAACTATAAGTGAACTTAATGTACTAAAATTTACTTGATTTAGGCAAATAAAACAGAACCACTCTGTCATTCTATTCTTCCAAAAAGGTTTTCTCCAATAAAATTCAAGCCATTCTCAACTCTTACCTGACACCATTTCTTATTCTCACGGAGCTAGCTTGTTAAGTTTGTCAATCAGAATGAAGACTGACTCTGCCATAGAAAATACATCTAGATATAAGTATGAAAAAAAACTTATAAATGGAAACAAACAAAAAAACTGATGTCTGAAAGCAGCAGCTGATAAATCCAAGCCATGAATCAGGACAATTTATGAAAAGCACAGAGGAGTTTTCTCAGAAGTCTCCCATCATCTCCATCCTCAGCATAATTTAAAGATCATTAATCACTTAATAGTAATGGTATACAAATATTAATCACCTATTGAGAAAAAAGCATCATGCTCAAAGTTCCCTTTCAGACTAGTGACAAATTAGCTAACGCACTTGTCCTTCAGCCAGTTTTCCAAGGACACACTGAAAACCATTTCACAGAAGTAGGATACAAAAACGTAGGCATTTTCTAATTCTAGACACATAAAAATAATCACAGAAGAAAAAAAAAGAGATTCGGGGGAAGAAAAAAAATGGCATAGATGATAGAGGCTCTGTTCCTCCCTCTGGCAACCAAATCAAAGTTGTGACAGAAACAAGGAGCAGCAAACAAGAAAAAATCACCTGGGATCTAGATGAAGAAGCCTTACAACTAGAGAGAAACCCAAGAAATCATCTTGCAATGGCAGAAGGTAGGACGGGGCGAGGATGCAGGGCTGCCTGGTCCACAGCAGCTGCGTGAGACGGAGGCTGCGGCAGCGGCTGAAGCTTCTTAAAGGGGCTGCGGCCACGAGCGGATTTTCCTGATAACAAACCTGCTCACTCTGAGCACCAGCGCCGCTATGGCTACACGCAGGGCGCACCAGGGTTTTACAGGGAGACATTGTCAGAGTGAGGGCCTAGGCAAGACTCGCTCTATACAGAAGTGCCGGCAGTATCCACTGTTCCCTGTTGAGCCCTCCAGGTCCCAGTGTGCGGACATAGCACCACCATAGCCTTGATGTCATCAAACTGGATAACAGAGGTTGCTCCGCCCAGAGGATTCCCTGAAACCCCACCTCTCCCAACTCAAGGCCCCACCCAAGCTGCATCCAGGTTTATCCTCAGCGAGTCAGGTGCTCCTTGCTGAGCACTGCCTAGACTCACACTGGAGGCAGCTGGCCTCGGTTTCTGATGTGCCCTTTTGAGGCAACTATAAGCACAGCATCTGTGGACTGCTTGCTGAATCATGACAGGTGGCCCCAGAAGAGAAGAGGCTTGGGCTAAATTTGGCCTGCAGCTGAACTCCTCTCAGGACTGTGCCACTGGACACCTACTTCACAAATCCACACTAATAAGACCGGGAGACGCAGGAGCTTTGCTTAGTACATAGAAATAGACACAGAAAGGCAGCCAAAATGGGAAGACAAAGAAGCAGAAACCATATGAGAGAACAGAACAGAGATCCAGATATAATGGAGTTAAGTAATCTAACAGATGCAGAGTTCAAAACACTGGTAATAAAGATGTTCAATAAACTTTTGGGAAGAGTAGATAAATTCAGTGAGAACTTCAACGAAGAGATAAAAAACATAAAAATGGAAATGAAAATTATAAAACGTAACCAATATGAAATGAAGAACGCATTATCTGAGATGAGAAGTATATTAAATGGCATAAACAAAGGAATAAACAAAGTGAATAAAGAAAAGGATCAAATGCCCTATCTAGAGGATGAGAAAGCCAAGGACACATAATCGGAATGGCAAGAAAAAAAAAGATACCAAGGCTATAAAAATAATTTAAGGAGCATATAGGATACTATTAAGGGTCCAAATATCCATCTGATGGGCATACTTGAAGAAAATCAAGATTTTGAACAGCTGCTTGAAGAAATACTGATGGAAAACTTCCCTCACCTGGTGAAGGAAATGGACATAAAACCCCTGGAAGCTCAGAGAATTCCAAAAACCAGGGATCCAAAGAGGCTCACAACAAGATATATTATAATTAAAATGCCAAAGGTTAAATACAAAGAAAGAATATTAAAAGCAGCAAAAGAATAGCAGATAGTTACCTATAAAGGAACATCCATAAGACTGGCAGCAGATTTCTCAAAAGAAACTATGCAGGACAGAAGGGCTTGGCAAAAAAATATTCGATAGGATGAAGACCCAGGATCTACAAGCAAAAATACTTTATCCAGCAAAGCTATCATCTAGAGTTGAAGGACAGATAAAGAGATTCCCAGACAAAAATAAGTTAAAGGAATTTATCACCACCAAGCCAGTATTACAGGAAATGTTGGAGGGACTTCTTTAAGAAGAATAAATATAAAAGACTCATTTCAGATTAAAAAAACACACAGAGACTAAAAGGAAAGGGATGGAAAAGATATTGCTTTGATGGACCTGGAAGGTATTTAAGTCAGACAGAGAAAGATAAACACTATATGATTTCACTTATATGCAGCATCTAAGGAATTAAAAGAACAAACTAATCAAAAACAGACTCACAAATATAGTGGACAATTTGGTGACGGATAGAGGAGAAGGAGATTTGGGGGGCTGGGAGAATGGGGTGAAGGGTTAAAGAAGTACAAATTAGTAGCTGATGGACGGTCACGGGAATGGGAAGCATGGCATAGGGAATGCAGTTAGCATTAATATATTGGCTAGGTGGAGGGTTGGGAGAGGGAGGGAGCAATTAGGCGTATCGTTTTATGAACTATATAGATGTCTAACCAATGTACTGTATACTTGAAACTAAGATAAATAACTTTTTAAAAAAGAAATAAGATTTGGCTGGAAGTATATGTAACAGTGGCTTCATTAGAAGGATAGGATGACGGTTGCATTTTTTTTTTTTCATTCTTGATTCTCTAAAATTTCAACAGCATTGGAGAGAGATGCATTTTAAAAAAATAAAAACATTCACATCCAAGGCTCAAAGAATAAACTGGCCCCCAAGTGGACTGCACTGAAATTAGGTACAAATTAGGTACAATATGCAATACAGCTGAGACACACTATCTAAAGCCACGGCTGGTGTCACTCTTTTGAATATATTTCTTTCTCCTCTTTCCCCAGAATCTATTTTGCTTCTTTCTCAACTAACACTCCCTTAGACCTTAGACCTGCCAGGATATTCCAAGCACACGGATTTACATAAAGAATTATCTTTTCTTAAAAAATGCTTCAAAACAAAACTATTTCAACAAGCTTCAGGCTAACCTGAGAGAAATGACAAGAAAAGGAACACAGGTAGAGGCTAAGTAGGAAATGGGAAAAATGTCCTGTCTTCCTTTCCCTTATCCTATCTATAGGTTCCTACGTGTTTACTTGACTGACAGGCCAGGTCCTATCACCTTTTTCAACTGTACAAGAGGCAGATTAACTATTACTTATTTCAAAAAAACAATCTAGTGCTTTTGAAAGAATTATATAATTTGTATTCTGCAGGCAGGTATCCTTAAAGGTTTTCAGCTCCTATGCAAACGATCTTCTAATAATTCCAGAACATTCTATATCAGTGATAGAGAGAATCCTTAAAAGAAATAAGATTCCTGGCATATCCAACGGAAAAGTGCTTTTCAACAAGATGACAAAAATAAGGACGTAGACTCAAATAGATTATTTCCAGTTTCTGATCCTGATAGAACTTTCAGTCAGGTTCTATCCCACGTCACATTTAGAAAAGAACCCTTTTCTTCTGGAGCTATGTTCTCCTCTTCCAGCTTTTCCTTAGTGGTACTGACTAAACCAAGAGCTAAACCTTCACATCCACTGAAAAGAACAAAACTGCCTGCTTTTTTGTCAAGTCCTTTACCTAGGCAATGTCACACTGATTTTTCTCCAGATGGTTTCGCCATTAAGTATTTGTCTACCTAAGGGAAAGAAGGGAAGTACCTTCAGAATGTTGTGGAATATAAACCTTCCAAAATAGACAGATATATCAAAAAGGCTTTCTCTTCCCCAAGGAGCTTCTAATATAACACATTTCTGAAAAAACAGGCATTTTGCCACCTTAAGTGGCACTTTAATCATGATATTGTTCCCTTTTGTGAGAACAGAATGTGTATGTAATGCCATCATGTCACATTCTAAATACAGCACACTTAATTCTGTCTGGACACTGATAGTTGCAGTTCCCTTATATCTAAGTATTTCATCATGGAAAACTCAGAAAACATTGGCATGGTCTTTCCATCGGAATTGTAATTAACACCGGCCTGCACAATAAAACACTGGGTAGTTATTCATAAGCAAACTGCAGTATCTGAAATGGTACCTGAACTAAAGACTTAGTGTGACTGCAGTTGTTGCCATAGGATGAAATTTCAAGTGAGAGAATCTGAGTTCAACTGACTGCACAACCAATTGCCCTTCCTACTGCCTAAGCTTTGGTTTCTTCATCTATAGAGCAGAAACAACTATCTCGACTATTTAACATGGTTAATGTGAAGCTCAAAGGAGTTAAGACAAATGCAATCACTTAATAAACTTATACAACACTTCATAAATGTTTAAAATATCTTGAATTAACTACTTCTTTTACATATTTAGCTAATAAAGTTGACAAAAGAGCAATCCTTGCTTTTCTTTACAGTTTCATACTTTTACGTAACAAAAATATCTTCAAGTTATTTCTTCCAGCATGCATTATGTGATATCATTAGCCACATTAAGAATTTTTGCTGAAGCATAGAACAATCTGGGGAAAATAAAAATGCCTTTAACTATAATCATTATACTATACAGCGCATTCACACAATAAAAACAAAAATAAAGAAATTTTTAAGATACTTTGTGGTATTCAAAGTCTATTTTTGAAAATTTAAATGAATACACAAGTTTGGGAGTGTGGACTTATAATGGGTATTAAGTCCCCTTATTAGAAAACTTGACTTAGAAGGAAAAAGAAGATAGAGGTCATTAAATGGTACACTTAAGATCTATGCATACCGTTCTATGTAATTTTTACCTCAAAAGAAAAGACCTCTAAACTAATATTGAACTGGAATGAAGTGTACTGATATCTGCTGCTTATTTTGAAATGCATCTCCCAAAATGTGAAATAATGGATAGAGGAATAGATAAAGAGGATAGATAGGTGATAAAGTATAATAAAACATTAATAGTAGAATCCAGGAAGTAGATACATGAGTGTTCACAGTAGAACTTTCAACTTTTCTGTATGTTTGAAAATTTTTATAAAAAAGTGTTGGGAAAAAAATGGTTGAGAAGGGTACATGACTAGGTGAATAAAAGGCACAGGAACTGGGAATTGCAATAGAAAAATATTATTTTCTCAATTTTGTTCCACAGTGTTTTGGGGTTTTCAATAAACAAAGTAGGATTATAAAAATTTATGTTAGTCATCTTTGGTAAAACTATAATTTTCTACCAGATTAACATTAACCATCACTTTTAGAAACAAAATAAAATTCTAAGTAAATGAAAAACACATTGCTAATTTTAAATAAATGAACACCATTGAATTAATCTTTAAAATTAGAAATCTGACTCAAATCAACAGGTCCATTTAGAACAAAGAAGCAAACACTAATGTCCCCTAAGTCCTGGGGAAAAAAACACCAATTTTCAAGTCCACAAGTTTTTATCATTAGAGCAAAATTCTTTGAAATTTTCAGGTTTCCTTGAAGACTTCTATCATTCCTTCCACCCATGTAGCTCAATCATTAGAAAAAAAAAATAGTAGTGACATGAGATACTTCTGTAGCAGAAAGGAAGAAGCCAACATTTTCCCTTTCTTGAGCCGTGTTTATTGGTCAGGTTCAGGTAGGCTAAACCTATCTTAAATAGAAAGGCAAAGTAATGCCCTGAAATGGTAGGCAAGATACCAGTCAGGCCCATAAAAGATAAAAGTCAACAAGATAAAATGCAATATAAGTACAATGTTCACGAGAGAATGAGTAGAGAAAAGAGCACAGCTGAAAACACAGCTGTCGGAGACGCTAATCCAAGTGCCAATACAATCTAAAGACACATGCAATGAGTTCCCCCTTTAGATACATGTACTTCTGCTCATAAAATACCTAATACCAACACTGGTGGCTCCTTTTTAAAAAATTAAAGAGAAACTGACCCTCTCCATTCCCATGCCTGCTCGTCCTCCATCCTCACCCCCACCCCCCACATACACACATACCAGAGAAACAGAGAGAAGATACCATTAATAAAATAACTTTCCAGAAGTTAACGACTAAGTTGCCAGAGTCAAAGAAACCACAGAATGCTCAATATAAGTCTTTAGTTTACACCAAGGTATTTATAGTGAATTATCATAATTTATCATGAATTATCATGAATTTCAAACAGTGGGGACAAGGATGATTTTAAAGCTTCCATGGGTGGGAAAATCAGGTCATGTATAAAGGATTAACAACTAGAATGGCTTCAGATTTCCAAAAGTAATTCTGGAAACAAGATCATAGAGCGATTCCTTCAAACTTCTGAAGGAAAATTATAGACAATCTTTAAGCAGCCTACGTCCAAACCACTCTGTTCTCATAATACTTGATAACTGAAGACATTTTCAGATATGGTCTTAAAAATTTACTCCTTTTAACCCCTTTGTCAATCAGCTACTAGAAGACATACTTCATCCAATAAAAGAGAAAATCAAGAAAGGAAGCTTAGCGTTCAGAAAATAAATCCCACAGAGAAGAGGGCCAGAGGGCAAGATAGATATTCCAGGAAGAAAGCTACAGATCGAAGCAATGTGATTCGAGAAACATAGTGGAAGACTGTCATCACTAAAATCTTCACAGCCTTTGTGATTTTTTAATATGAGGTGAGCCTTGTCCAGGTTTTTGTCTGAATTTAGTTTGCCTTGACATAATGTTGATGAAGTTCTTGCTGTCCCTTTCCCTGGTGCCTAGACTGGCTGAGGATTTATTTCACACCACAAAAGTGTTTTGCTTTTACCTATTCTTGAGAGCTAGAGCATGATGAGTATAGAAGCAAAAACATATAGAGAAGCATACTCCCCCAACCACACTTCTAGATTAGTACCTTGTAAAGACTTCAGCTCTGCCTGATGCCCTGATTTTGGTCTTAAGGTTTCCCAGGACTAACAAACTTTCCCAGTGACTTACCAGTAAGGGCTCAAGGAAGATTCTGTTCAGCTTATCTTCTCCTGGGAGCCTGAATATAATAGTGGCAACATGGACATATCCTTTCACAGCTAGGTTTATGCTTGCTATTCAGTTTTTCAAAACCAAACAATATAGGGCTTAGGAAGACATACTATGGCAGAGACTGGCTTATTGTTCACCAAGCCATTTCCCTTTTCTGCCCACAGCTATGCTACATTTTACGGACTTCCTTGCCATTACATGCAGCCATTTGAGTTCTAGCCAATGGAATGTGGGCAAAAGTGATGTATGCCATGTCCAAGCCTGGCCCATCAAATTTTCCACATAATCTATCACTGAGGTCTTTGCCCTCAAATCTGCCAGCCAGATGCAGAGAACTCAGTGAATGTCTCTGAGGCCACAGGGGATGGCAGAGTCACTAAATAGAAGGGGCCTGGATGACTGTGCACAACAAACTATTCCTTTGCCACTATTTCTAACAGCAGACAGAGATATGAATGAGACATAAATTTTGTGTTAAACCACTGAAAGTTGGGGGTTGTTTGTTAAAGTAGTTTAGCCAATCTGACTGATAAACACAAAAGGGTGGTAGAGCTATTCAGTTTTTCAAAATTAAACAGCATATGGATTAGAAACACATATGGAAGGTGGGATGGATTGCAGGGTCGGGGGGTTGGTCCCAATGGATGATTAATACGTAAAATGGGATTGTGATCACCTGGAGAGGAAGGGGTGCCACTAAAGGATATATACAGGGAACTTCTAGGATAATTGTAATGATCCATTTCTTGACCTAAGTAGTAAGACCATAGGTGCCCATTTTATTATTCTTCCTGAAACTGTATTATTTCGTATTTGCCTAAAATACATTAGATAGATAAAACAAACACTTGAAAAATCTGTTGGAGCATTTGGGGAAAATAGGGAGAATAGAAAATTAAGCCAAAAACCAATTAAAAAAAAAAAAAAACAAATAAAGTAACTCTTTACCCATTGGAAAAACTGAAACTTAAAAAAGAAAGGAAACAATCATGATACAATACTTGGCTAAGCAGTAAACAATATTTAGTTACAATAAAAATACCAACTTAGTGATTTAAAATTATAAAACTGGAATGTTGCAGGACTTCAATATCCTCCCTTCTTCTGTGCACACCTTTGTGTAAACACCTCCCTCCCCAAGAATGTGGGCAGGACTTGTGACTTGCTTCTAACCAAAAGAATATGACAAAAGTTATGAGATGTCATTCCATGATTATGTTACATTATACAATACTGTCTAGCTAGCACAGGTCTTCCAGACTTTCCTTGATGGTTTGATGAAGTGGTCATATCGGAGAAACGCCATGAGGCCAGAAACTTCAGGTTGCCTCTAAGAGCTGAAAGCAGCCTTCAAGAGCTTGACCAAGTAATCTCTAGTAAGCAAGAAGCCTCAGTCCTAAAACCACAAAGAAATTAATTCTGCCAAAAATCTTAATGAGTTTGGAAGCAGATTTTTATCAGTTGTATCTCCAGATGAGAATTCAGCCCAGCCAACAACTCGATTGCATCCTCGATGAGACCCTGAGCAACAGACCTAGCTAAGTCATACTCAGAGTCCCACCCCACAGAAACTCAGGGATAATAAATATGTGTTAAGCTGCTAAATTTGTGTAATTTGTTACATAACAATAAAAAAATGAATACAATAGCTTTTTAAAATGTCGGATGAATAAATTTAGCAAAGCTGTAGGACGCAAAATCAATTCAAAAAAAAAAAAACTCAATTGCATTTCTATACACTAACAATAAACAATCCAAAAAGGAAATTAAGAAAACAATTCCACTTACAAAAGCATCAAAAAGAATAGAATATTTAGGAATAAATTCAAACAA
>NW_011888782.1:20010202-20075501 GCF_000151845.1 Pteropus vampyrus
AATTCAAAAAAAAAAAAACTCAATTGCATTTCTATACACTAACAATAAACAATCCAAAAAGGAAATTAAGAAAACAATTCCATTTACAATAGCATCAAAAGAAATAAAATACTAAGGAATAAATTCAGCCAAAGAGGCAAAAGATCTGTATACTAAAAACTATAAAATAGTGCTGAAAGAAATTAAAGGAGATTGAAATAAATGAAAAGCCACCCAATGTTCATGGATTAGAAGATTTATATTGTTAAAATGCCAATATCACCCAAAGAAATCTACAGTCAATGCAATCTCTATCAAATCCCAATGACATTTTTTGTAGAAAAACTCAACCTAAAATTAAAGTTCATATGGAATCTCAAGGGACTTCAAATAAACAAAACAATCTTGAAAAAGTATGAAGTTGGAGGTATCATACTTCCTGATTTCAAAACTTACTAGAAAGCTACAGTAAACAAACAGTGTGTTACTAGCATAAAGACATAAAGAATATGATAGAGAGTACAAAAATAAACGCTGGCATATATAGTCAAGTGGTTTTCAACAAGATTGCCAAGATCCAATGGGGGAATGGACAGTCTTTTCAACAAATAGTGCTGGGAAAAATAGATATCCACATTCAGGATAAGTTGGACCTTATCTTACATCATATACAAAAACTAATTCATAGTGAATCAAAGAAATAAATGTAAGTGCTAAAACTATAAAACTCTTAGAAAAAAAAAACATATGCAAAAAGCTTCATTGGATTTGGTGATGATTTCTTGGATATGGCACCAAAAGCCCAGGCAACAAAAGAAAAAAAACTTCATCAAAATTACAGTTTTGTACCCTCATACATTGCCGGTGGGACTGCAAACTGGTATAGCCACTATGGAAAACAGTATGGAGGTTCCTCAAAAAAATAATTGATCTACCATATGATCCAGCAATCCCTCTACTGGGTATTTACCCCAAAGACTTGAAAATCCTTATCCGAAAAGATATTTGCACACCGATGTTCAGAGCAGCATTACTCACGGTGGCCAGGACATGAAAGCAACCGAAGTGTCTTACGATAGATGATCGGATAAAGAAGCTGTGGTACTTATATACAATGGAATACTACTCAGCCATAAGAAGAAATGAAATATTACCATTTCCAACAACATAGATGGACTTCGAGATAATCATGCTAAGCGAAATAAGCCAGACAGAAAAAGTTGAAAATCACATGATATCACTTACATGTGCGATATAAACCTAAAAGCAACAAATGAAAAGGACAAACAGACACTCATGGACATGGACAATAGACTAGTGGTTGGTTACCAGAGGGCAAGGGGTGAGAGAGGAGCGGGGAGGTAGATGGGGTATGGGGGGGTCAAATATAATGGGGTAGGGGAAGGGTGAAGTGGGTAAAGGAGATCAAATATATGGTAGCTGAAGGAAACTGGACTTTGGGTGGTAAACACACAATAGAATACACAGATGTCAAATTATAATGTACACCTGAAAATTATATAATTGTATTAATCAATGTTACCTCAATAAACAATTTAAAAAAACTTTTAAAAAAATTAAAGTTTTGTGCATCCCAGGACACTATCAGCAATAAAAAAGCAACCCACAAGAGAAAATATTTGCAAATCATGTATCTGATAAGAGATTAATATCTAGACTATATAGAGAACCCCTAAAACTGAGCAATAAAACAAACGACCCAATTCAAAAATGGGCAAAGGGGTTGAATAGATATTTCTCCAAAGAAGATATACAAATGGCCACTAAGCACACAAAAAGATGTTCAAATCACTAATTATTAAGGAAACAAGGATCAAAGCCACTAAAATGGCTGTTATTAAAAAAAGAAAGAAAGAAAATAAGGGTGTCAAAGATGTAGAGACCCTGAACATGCCCAATCCCGTCTGATTTCAGAAGCTAAGCAGGGTTGGGCCTGGTTAGTACTTGGATGAGAGACCACCTAGGAAGACCAGGTGCTGTTGGCATTAAAAAAAAAAAAAAAAAAAAAAGATGGAGAGAAATTGGAACCCTTGTTCACTGCTGGTAGGACTGTAAAATGGTGCAGCTGTTGTGGAAAACAGTATGACGACTTCCTCAAAAAATTAAACAGAATTGCTCTATGATCTAATATTTCCATTTATGGGCATATACCCAAAAGAAATGAAAGCAGAAACTTGAATAGTTATTTATACACTTGTGTTCATAACAGCATTATTCACAATAGCTAAAAAGTGAAAGCAAATCAAGTGTCCATCAATATATAAGGATAAACAAAACATGGTATATACATATAGTGGAATATTATTTAGCCTTAAAAGGAGTGAAATTCTCATATATGCTACAACATGGATGAACCTTGAGGACAATGTGCTAAGTGAAATAAGCCAGACACAGAAAGAAATATTATATGACCCCACAGATATGAGGTACCTAGAGTGGTCAAATTCATAGAGACAGAAAGTAGAATAGTGGGGAATGAGGAGTTATTGTAATGGGCACAGAGTTTCAATTTGGGATGATGAAAAAGTTCTGGAGATGGATGGTGGTGACAGTTGCACAACAGTGGATGTACCTAATGCCACAAAATTATACGTTACAAATGGCTAAAGTAGTACATTTTATGTTATGTGTATTTTACCACAATTTTTAAAAACTCTGGATGGACAGCAAACGGTGAGTTTGAAAAGACAGAAGGACAGTGACCCTCTCATTTCCAATATACCAATATCCATGACGGAGGAAGAAACATCTAATCTAAAATTGAATTTTTTTCTTTCTATCTTTAGTCTTATAATCTTTGGGTCACATAACTGAAATACTTTTAATTTTTAATAGCAACAACATGTATGCTTATTAATTGTACTTTCTGTTGTTATGATTTAAGTTATTTAACAGGGAAATAAATATTTTAACATCCTAATCCTCTGCATATAGTATACTATACTTAGAAAACAGCCAAAAGTTTGCTCCCAGCTGTTAAAACGTTTCTACTTAGGAAAGTGAGGGATGTTGAAAGAATAACAAAATGATCAGATCAAGTAACTGAAAAATTGCTTCCTAAAGCATTAAAGATATGTCATATTAAAACTAGTTAAAATTTTGCTGTTCATAATAAAGGAAAACTAAGACATACGGGCTCAAAGTGAAAATAGACAAAGATTAAGTATGATTATTAAGTAAGGGTTTTAATATACCATTTCTGAGAAAATAAAACACCCTCTTATGCATTTGTAGTCCAAGGCTTTCTCTACCTCTTTTTCACTCTCACCTGCTTTGTTCTAACTTCACTTCTCTCTCTTTTTTTTTTTTTTTTTGAGGAGGAGGAGGAGAAGGAGTGGAAGGCTGAGATAGGGAAGGGAGATAACAGGAATAAATCAGATAATAGGAAAAGAGAAGAAAGAAAAATTCTCTGGTTTATTTTTTTCTCCTCACACTGAATACTAAATACCTCATCATCATCGAATGCTAACAATCCAAATTTCTCAGGGCAGGGGAAAAGCTAAATTTCCAGGAGTCACAGGAAATTTAGCTTTGTATCTATAAATTAAATCTACATACTGAATTCTTCAAACAACCTTGACTGTAATATAGCCTTTGGTTAATTATGGTGACATGAACCTTGGTCCAAAGGGTGGAGCTCTGCTTTTAAACAGCTTTCCTAAGAAGTGAAATGAGTTAAAGAACTTTAAACTCAAATGCTTCATTCACTAAGCATAGAAAACACCACGGTTTTCATAAGAAAGCACATGGTACAGGAAAGCAGGGAGACAGCATCTAGTAATAACCAAGAGTATAAAGACATAACTTCATGAAATTATACACAATACTGTAACAGTTCTATGGGAAGAAGAAGATGAGAACTTGGAAAGAAGCTAATTTCTCTGTATGAACTCAAAATAATTCTGTAAAACAGCCCATCATTCCCAGTGTCCTTTTGGTCCCAATGATAAGTGTGAAGGTCTCTAATTGAATTAGAGTATTTTAACTAGGGCATGGCCTCCCTATGCCAGTAACTGTAATGTTTTTCTCATGTTGTAAAACATGCAGCTGATTCTTGGCAAACACTCGAAGAACCAGAACATAACATCAATATTGGTACAATTCTGTGCTCCTCGTTGTGCACATTTTTCTAAAATACTTTCATTAGTTTTCCTTAATCATAGTCTTTCCTTTAAAAAGGAAGACAAAACACTGGATCCTAGGATATACATGCTAAGCTGATTTTCACCCCAAAACTGGGCCTTAATCTTCTGAAAGCAAATGTCCTTTATAAGCTCCCTCTTCTGTGGTTGCCACTTTTCCCAAACCTCAGACCTTCTTGACTCGCGGTGGGGCCAGGACAGATTAGTTATGTGGTAGGTTCTGTCAGGCGAGCTTTGACAAGGCCTCAAAATAGACCCTGGGCACCAGCCAGGGAAACTGCCACTCACAAGTTCCAATTTCATCATAACACGTTAGCCCCTCAGCACTTTTTTTTTCTCTAGTCTCTCTCATTTTAAAAGGACAAAGATTCTTGAACCTCCTCCTGGTCAAGAATGAGCCGTATAACACAAAAATTTAAAATTTAAACCTCCCTTATTCTGCTCACAAACGCTCTGCAGACTAAAGACTCGATCTGTACCCATCTCCTGCCTTGGGAAATTAATCCATCAGTAGCACTCTGGCTTGCAAAAGGATTTTTGTATTTCAAACTCCACAGAGGTTTATTTTATTATAAATAGACTAGGATATGGAAGATAAAGGAAAAAGAGGTAGATTATTTATTTCCCTCATGACTAATAATATAGTAGCAGATTTCGGCAGGATAAGAAGTTAACTATACATAATGTTTTTCATTGATATTGGTCATAAAATCCTAAAACTATCAACTTACTACAAAAGATATTCATTTAACTATTACCAAAATACAAATGAAGTGGTTTGTCTACAACAGCACCACTCTTCAAGCTATACAGTATTTTAACCCTTACCAGTACAAATAAAATTATGTGTCTCTCTAAAATATTTTAAATTGCCTTATAAAATACAGTTGCGGTTTTTTTTTTTTAAATGAAGAGGAAGATAAAGAATACAAAGTAATTAAGAGCTCCTTTCTCCTTATACCACGTTAAGAAAAAAGTTAACTTGTTATAAAATAAAGCCCAATATGGAATTGAAACAAAGTTTTAGATTTTCACAACTTAAATCCCAAGCTTACAATCACACTTTCAGAAATAAATTCCATATACATACTTATGGACTAGGGCAAAGGCTTATATATGAGTTGTTCGATGTAGGAGAGCTTGTAGAAAGCTAAAAACAACCTCAATGTCTATTAAAAGGAATTGGTAAAGTAAATTATGGAAAATAGATAAATTATCGTTCATCTCCACTAGGCAGATGAACATACGTGCTAATACAGAAAGATCTGTAAGACAGATCAAGGGTAAAAATGAAAGGTACTCCTAAACGTGTGGAGAGGGACACACCAGAAACCATTAAAAGTGGTTGCTTGGATTAGGGGTGGAGGAGTGAGGAAAGAATATAAATATAAGTTTATTGTGGAAAGGAGACTCCTTTTTCACCATATAACATTCATTTTCAAATGTTTTATCAATTTTAAAAAGTCCTGTAAACATTTACTGAACCCATGAAGTGAGCACTCTCCTTTCATATACGCCATTTCTTCCCTCTTCATAACCATTTCCACTTTTATCTATCGCCATCCCTACCACTGGACCAAAACAAAAGCATATATACAAAGCAAACCTCAGTTTCTCCAAGAATTCTGTCTCCTCACCAAAATAAAGAAATAACAGGCCAAATGAAAAAGTATAACATATGATAAACCCTGTTTTTAGCTCATTGTTTGATTCCTTTAAGTCTGGCCCAACTTGCTGTAGGCCAAAAAGCTTCAAATGTGGAAGTACAATGTGCAACAACAAAAAAAAGATGTCTTATCAATTATCTTAAAGGGGAAAATGAGGAAAAGGCAAAGTTATTTTACTCATAGAGTAATTTTGTTCAATTCCTCCCTTCTGAAGTTTAAAAGTTGAGTTTTGAATGATGGTATAAAGTCTATCCTTTATTTGCAAACTGGACAAAGTAGTACATTTTCCCGGTTAAAGGACCATCTCTCTACTCAGATTCACCACAGAGAAAGCAACTTCCAAAGAGGAAAAGGCTATGAAAGGGCCTCTATTTTGTAGGTACAATGATCTTATGGTGAGGACAGAAGAATTTTATTTCCTCTTAAGTGATCCTCATCAACATTTCCAGCACACTGCAGTGAGAATTTTTTTTTTTTCTTTCATCAATTCTGTCCCTTTTCACACTAGGAGCAGAGTAAATAAACAATTCACAAAGAGCTTTGCAAGAAACTGCTCCCTCCCTCTTATTTCTATCTAGTTTTTGTTTTGAGAGAGAAAAAAAAATCTACTTTGCTAAATATATTCTCCCTATCACTTTTTTCTTTCATTATGGAGATGCTTAAATCCTGACCTTGGAAGGCTTCTCTAGCATATCTACCTATCAAGACTGTCAGTGACGGTGGTTTCCACAAGGGATTTTCCAAAAGGGAATCTCTATTCACGGGGAACTAAAACTCTTATGTCACTATTAGCTGGACAAAAATCAAAAGCAGCATTAGAGAACACTCTGGACATAAGATATCCAAGGAAACAAAATGCCAAAATTTAGTCTAAGAATTAAAGGAATTTGGTAAGCAAGACCAACAGGGTAAACTTACCATTACATTATAACTGATAACTAGTTAAAGTTCTTTGTAAATGAAAATGAAGGTAAAATATGCTGAATTCAAGAAAGAAAAAGAAAAAAGGCTAAGAGTATCAAGAACTCTTATGATTCAAAGTCATTTTGCTTAACAACACTTTAAAGGCCAAAATGATCAAGTTACATTTCATCAATAAGAAGTTATTTCTAGTTTGAAATGAATTCATTCCAATAATAACTTTGATATACACGTTCTTCTATATCAGAACTTAAGTAGAACTCAGTATACATCATCTCATTCCACATTTTAAAGGATAGATTCAGCAAAATAGGTGAGACCTTTCACTCAAAAGACTATTTTGAATACTGCAGATTCTTTCAGTGAACTTTTCCCTTAAAGATGACAGTTCTCCTTTTCAATGACATTTATTTCCAGACCCCTTCATCTTCCGTTCTTGGGCAAAATATGCATAAAAATCACAACAATCCACCTAGGAACCAACAAACAATTCTAAATTCAAACATTCTACAGAAGTTCAGTTTTTATTTCCTTACTATACTTCATGACAATAAATATACAGCAACAAACCTAACCAAGTACAATACAACACTCCTATAAAATGAGTGAAGGCATCTAATTAAACAGGCTGTAACAAACTTTTAGCTTTCCTCTACTTCAATCTTAAGCTCCATATCAATGATTCACAAAGTCGTGACCTAACTTCCTAAATGAATCACACTTTCCAAATTCTTATTCTACATGAGTATAATATTATGTCATCATCTCTATATTTGTTAAACAGAACAGGATGTTGGTAAAACAGGGTTAATTCTGCAGACTTTCAAACCACAGCAAACCTCAAGTCCCTGCCAACTCTTATCTGCAAGACTTCGCATTCTGCAAAACAGATTTATCCCCCAAATAAAATGTTATCTTGAAAAAAATGTTATTTTAAACATTAAGAACTCATCCATCGATACCCAGCTCTCCATCTAATGCCACTAGTGCATCCACATTCTCTTCCCATTGTGTTAACATAAAAAATTAATGGGCATTTTGCTATCCTTCCATATATCTTTTAGTCGATTAACTTACTCTACAGTTTTTCTGTTTACGGCAGAAATGCTGAGTCATTAAATGGAAACTCAAAAGAAAATGAGCTACAAACTAAAGTTTAGGATACAATATTTCCTTAGCTGTATCTCAGCAGCTTGATATTTGTATCTCTCGTGGTAAAATAAAATTAATTTAATTGAAAAAGTAGAGCACACTTGAACTTCTCCCGTAAATAAGAGGTGGGCTTCCTTAGGTCCTCTTGCTTCTTGCTGTATATCCACAGGCAAGAGAAGCAGGCCTGACTGGACTACATAACTTAACAATCTGGGTGTGAATAACATCCCTTATTAGTCAAGCATTTACCCTGACACTCCTAGCAAGTGCCTGTTATACCCGCGCTTCGGTTCGGGTCAAGGAGGAAGAGGAAAAAAAAAAAAAGCCATAAAAATGCTACGCCCTCCACCGGCCTGACACTGTTCCCTGGGGTGACTGCCTGAGGACAGAAACGAGGCTATGCAGCGTCTGGGAAGGAGAAGAAGGCACCCCGAGCACCCGAAGCAGAAGGACAGCAGCCTAATTTAATTTCTCATACAATGGGAGTAACACCTTCCCTTCGCGCGGACGGAGAGTTAGAAATCAGGCGTGATGCCGGGGACCGCGGCAGGCAGGGGGCGACCCCGACCCCGGGGCCCGCCAGGGCACTCGGGCAGCTGCAGGGAAGCCCAGCCCCCAGAAAGGGTCAGCGGCGACGAAGACCTCCTCGGGCGGCAAAGTCTGGGAAGGGGGCCCGCGCCCCTGCTCTCGCCCGGGCCGGCGGGAAGAGCGGCCCTTACCTGTCTCTGGGCGCGGGCTGTGGCTGCGGCGCCGCCCGCGAAGGGTCTGAGCGCGGCTCACCCGCCGGGAGCCCGCCGGGGCGAAGAGCGAGGAGTAAAGGGCGCGGGGCGCAGAGGACTAACTCGGTCCCGGGGCCCGGCCAGGGGGGCCGGGCTGGACGCGGCGGCACAAGGAGCCGACGACCGGTCAGCCAGTCACGCCGGTGTCCCCTCGGCACCGCGGCTGAGACAGCGGGAACCGGCCCCCGGGAGGAGCCGCAGCCCGAGCGGCAGGCGAAGGAGACGAGCGAGGGGCGGGGCCACAGGGTCGGTGACCCGCTCACCCGGAAGCAGTTGTAGCCGCGGCGGCGCGCGCTGCGGGTTGGGTCTAATCGCGGTCAGGCGAAGTGCACCCGGCTTTCCCGCGGCGAGCTGTGCGCCGCCCGGGGGACGGTTCTCCTGCCACTCTGCCCCGCCACTGAGAGCTACTGGGGCCGCGCTGGACGGAGCACAGCGGGGCGCGACCGCCGCTGGGGCGGAGTCCCGAGACGGCCTAGAGGTGGCTCCTCCTGGCCTGCGGTTCCTGCCTAGCTCCTCCGCCCCCGGGAGCTGGGCCAGAGATTTGAATTGATGAGTGTGCAGGTTCAAGGCTGCATCTTTCCTGGTCACCTCTAAACTGTCCAGCCTAGTGGTTTTGGGTAAGTGGCCCGGGGTGGCAGTGCCCACTGTAGGAAACGAGTGTGCGAGGGTGAATGGGTGTGGCTGAAATGCTAAAAGCCTTATTTTCAAAATGAAAACGCGTGATTTTTTAAATTATTTCCGGAGAAGAATGCTTGGGGTGGGGGCGGTGGATATAAAGTCCATTAGATAGCTGATACACAGGGAACTGTCATTCGTTTCAGAAGTATCTTGCGAGACCCACCAGGTGCAAGGAACTGGAGAAAGACCAGGATCCTCCTTTTGGGGAAGCTTACCTTCTAGTGTCGTGGTAGACGGATTTAGCAAACAAACAAGGTAATGACAGGTTGTGTAGGCTCTGCAGGAAATGCGCAAGAATGATGAAAAACATTATGTGCTCTTTGGTAGAATAGGATGGCTAGAGAATACCACGAGAAGGAAGTGACAGTTGAGCAGCCTACTGAGAAAAAGGCACAACATACACTTAGACACAACTCTACATACAGGGAGTGTAGGTTCCAGAACCCCCTGAATAAGCCCACGGATTCCATGTTAAGAACCTGTCCCTAAAGCCCTCTAAGGGCTGTTTCTGTACTTCTGCAGTTTCAGGAGCCTTGCTCGTCCCTTAGAGTTCATAGTGGGGACCATGGCACTGATAAAAGAGATTCAAGGCATGAATTAAGGAACTTTGGTTTCTAGAGTGTGAGACATAACAGATGCTTGATCGCAGGGAGAATTATACCATCAGCTTGAAAGACAGTTTCTTCAACCTTTCACTGTTTCTCTTTCCATGTCACTATTTTTCTCAGACCCATGAATAAAATGACTTATACGGGGATCAAGAGGAGCTTAATCTTCCTAGAATATCATATTATATTATGATCTGAACAAAGGCTTACTGACATGTTTTGCTAAATCAGTTAAAGACGGAATAAAAAGTCGACTTGCAAGAGAGAGAACCTATTCAGATAGTAATGCATTACCTGAGTAATACCAATAAACTCAATGATGTTTATTAAATATTAGTTTATTTAATTGCATAATTATAGAAAGCTTGTTTGGATAATATTAGGATGATATTCTCCTGCCCTTTTTATTTTACTCTTTAACTACTTGTTTTGGCTCTTACCAAACTAACAAATATTTTGTTGTGTCTTCTGGGAAAACTAGGAGGGAGCTCACACTGAGTACCTACTATTAGAGCATTGTGCTAGCACTTAAGTATATTACCCCTTTCAATACTAGAACCCACCTTGAAATATGGGGATCAGTATATGGGTATATTGGTAACAAAGACATTGAAATTCAGAGAGATTGTGACTTGCCTAAAGTAACAAAACTAGCATCTGGAAAAGCCAAAATTTGAACTCAGATCTTTTTGACCCTAATTCCCTTTAGGCCATGTTGCTGTACTTTAATATTTAAGAGGGAAATATAAGCAAAGTGGGCAAGCAGACTTCTATTTTGATTTTAGAGTTTTATTATGAAAATATACTTTAAGGTAGAGTGTAAAAGAGGCAATTTTGGAACTTCTCTGTATTTTTACATCTCCCCCTATGAGATATTTGCCATCTATTTAGCACCCAAAACCCTGCGTCACTTGTTCTAAGAGTTCATACTGTCATGTGTCCTTTGAACAATTTCAAGAGTGTTATAAAGTACGATGCTAACATTTTACTGAATGCATCACTATGGATTATTCACAAGCAGTCTTTCCCTGCCCACTAAGTGATCTTTCTGCCAAAAATATGTGTTCCCAGATCTTTATGGAATATTTTGACATGTAAATGCCCCCAGGTCTGTGTGGGCTGGCTGCTCTAGGGACAATTTAATAGATGAAGGAAAATTTTGCAAGTATTTATACAGTTTTTAAGGAATGAGATGGTAAGATTTGTACATTTTTGTTCCTTTCATATCAGATCCTTCACATTTTTCTTTGATGATGTCAGGAAACAAAAATTTTCCTTTCCTAAGAGCAAACATTCATTTTTGTGGTTTTCACAAAATTAAGTTGTCTTTTGCAAATACAATACCATGTTTTTTACTCTGTACACACCTCTGAAAAACATCATTAGTTCAAACATTAAAAATAAGATGCCACTTTTCAGAGCTTAATATTTTTATTAGTAAATGTGTGTGTGTGTGTGTGTGTGTGTTTTGGAAGCATTTTTAAAATTTTGTCTAACTCCTTACAAACGTATATAAACCTGAAAACAAGTCTTCAACTATGTATATTTGTTTTAAATATAACAAATATTCTCTTTCTAAAAATTTCTTATCTAGATTTACTATTTTTTTCTTAATGTCTTCTTTATTCTTTTACTTTTTGTTTGGAAATAATGTAGACTCACAAGCAATTGCAAAAAGAGTAGTAAGTCCTATGTACAATTCACCCAGTTTCCCCCATTGGTAGTATCTTACATACCTATAATACATTATTAAAACTGGGAAATGACATCTGACTATCTTCTTCAGGTGTTTAGTTTCTTTGCATTTCATTATATCAAAAAAAAATGACCATTTGGCAACAATTCGTTTCTATTATGTTTGATTTGGCTCTTTTCCTAATTTAGCAGATGACAAAGTCAACAAGCTTTCCATAGTGCTCGTCTGGAATTACAAGTTTACTAAAAAATTATGTGGGTCAACACACTTAAAAATTATTCATTTGTAAGATTTTTGCTTTTTTGCCTCTTATACTGTTCCATATCATTCTGCCCTAATAAACCTGTAAATTTATACAACCCGTGTATGTGTGTGTTTTAATTCGTCCTCTGACCACTGAAATGTTTTCAAAGAGATTCCTATTAAGTAAAAAGAAAAAAGAATGCAGAGCTCCTCATTTGACTGAAGAAAAAAAAAAGTTTCTAAACATCCAAATGAGAGTGCCATGGTCTATTGGTTCAGAAGTCAGATCTCGTTTATGGCTAGTTCTGGCTCTGCATGGCTTCTAGCCAGAGCAGCTCATGCTTTACTCCACCAGAGAGTAAACAAAGGAAAGGAAAGGAAAAATGTGGAACTTACTTTCTTCTGTCTTGAAGTGATGAGGAAAGGTTGATGAGAGGGGAGAATTTGAGATTTTGTGTAGGTATCAATTATGTGTGAATGGCTAATCACAGATAATCAAGTGATGGCTCTTCTGCATTATATTCTTATTATAAATGAGTAATCAAACATCTTTATTTTTTATTATGGCTCATTTAGAAACTTATTCATCTACTGTGTACCAGACACCCAGTTAGGCACTAGTAACACAGGGACACAACAGGGTCTATTTTTAAATGAGTCTTAAGCTCTTACTATGTGCCAGGTACTTCCTAGATGCTAAAGATCTAATGGAAAGTAAAAATAAAGCTGTTTCCTTCTCTTATGAAACTTAAGTGTCTGGTAAGGGAGACAAATGATCACACAAAAGTAACTTTATAATCCTAATAGGTATTACTAAGAGTAAGTATGTGGTACATGAGGGCATTAAAGTGGAACTCGGCCTATAAATGGCTTCTCCCAGCAAGAGGTGCTTTTAGCCAAGATTTAAAACTGCCTCAGAGTGAATTTGATGTAGAGGTAGAGGAAGAGCAAGGAAGAATGTAAAAACCTCATGATGGAACCTGCAGGGTTCCAGAGTCTGAAAAAATGAGGGGGATAATGTAAGATGAGTCTAGAGAATTAAGTAATGGCCCACCATGCAAAGTCTTATAGCCTTGGTAAAGATCCCTATCTTTGGAAACACTGCAAACCAATTGAAGAGTTTTTATTGGGAATAACATGATTTGTGTTTTCAAAAGATCATTCTGGCTTCAATGAGAATTCATTTTTTAAATAAATATGTACTGAGTGCCCACAAGTGGGCCAAGTACTAGTTTGTGCACGAGTACACAGCAGTGGAAAAAAATGGAAAGAGCCTCTATTTTTGAGGATCTTGTAGAAAATACACCAATAGTACACAAGATGATGAGAAGTGCTACACAGAACCCAGGTAAGAATAAAAGGGTAGGGTGGTCTTGCTATTTTATTAGTTTGAACGATTTAAAATTACTGATCTTTTTACATCATTTTTTTTTAAACCTCAGAACGACATTAGAATAATAGGTCAACCTGATTGGATGACATTATTAGAGTTTTATTATTCAACCTAATACTTGGAAGAGTCAGAGAAGACCTCTAATGAGGTGATCCAAAGAAAGATAAGTCATACAGATACCTGGGGGAAGAGCATCCCAAGCAAAGAGCCAGCAAGTGCAAAAGCCCTAAAGTAAGAATGCACTCTGCCATATATGAGCAACAAGGAGGCCAGTGTGGCTGAAGAGTAATGGACAAGATGGAAGAATAGTAGTAGGGACCAGATCGTGCTGGATCTGGTAGACCATGGTAAGAAGTTGGCTTTTCCTCTTTGAAGTAAGCTGTTGAAGAACTTTCAGCAGAGGAGCTATACAATCTGTCATTTTTTTAAAAGGACTCTTAATGGTAAAATCTAGATGATGGGTATACAGATGGATCACTTAAAATTCTTTCAACTTTGCTGTATATTTGAAATACTTCCTAATAAAATGAGAAGGCTGTTTTAACTGCTGTATTGTGAATAGACTTTAGAGGAGGCAAGGGCGAGGTTGGGAAGACCAGTTAGGCTATTGCAATAATTCAGGTAGCAATGGAGGTAGTAATAAGTGATTAGAGTCTGAATAAATTTTGAAAATAGAGCCAATAAGTTTGCTTATGGAATGAATTCGAGATGTGAGAAAAATAAAAGATTACATGTAAGGTTTTAGACCCAAGCAGCTGAAAAGTGGGATTGCCATCTACTGAAATTTGTAAGGGAGTCTAGATCAAGCAGGTTTGGAGGAAAAGACTTTTTGGATGAGGTAAGTTTGAGGTACATGTTGGACATCTAAGTAGAGATATCAAAGAGGCAATTGAATGTACAAGTCAGTAATTCAGAGGAAATATCCAGGTAGGAAATACAAATGTCTGAATCCACCTAAAGATCGGGAATACAAGTACCAGTGACTTGAGAATGAGACAGAGTTTAACCTAAAGCCTGTTACTCATGCTTTTATTCTAGGCTGACTTTGTAGAGAGCTATCAGTTACTGTATATTGCCTTTCAGAATATTTATATGCATTACTGTCTGCAGTTCACTTATGTTCTATAGACTTTAGGTTTCTATTGTTAGTCTTATCTTCCCAAGCAGATTATACATTTCTTAAGAAAAGATCTATATAATGCCATATTCTTAAAAGACATTTTACAATGTTCATATAATAAACCATGCTAATATAGAGTTTTTTATTTTTTTTATTGTCATAAAGCATCAGTTTTCCTATAAGTCTTTAAGTACTCCTAGCTGTCCTACGAAAATAAAAGTAGAGTTAGAATTTTTGATCTTTTGCCACTCATGCTTATATCATCAGACAAAAGAGACCTTAAGAAGAAAAGGCTCAGCTTTCCTCTTCCATATTGTCTTTATACTCAGACTTCATGTCCAGCAAGACTTTAGTTCAGCAAGAAAGTAGTCCCTAGATTCACTAATTGAACCAACATGGATGACCTGTCCATCCCTTAAATTTAGTGGGAAAATTCTGTACTGTGATTGGCCCAATATGAGTCATATGCTTCACCTCTGATTCACCCAAAAAACACAGGCTATAGGAGAGGAGTGGCTTCCCAGAATTAAAAATGGAGTATTGTCACCAAAATAAGGAAATAGAGATTGATGGTCAAAAACCAACACATACTACACCAGGTAACTCAAAGGCCTAGGTGTTGTTCCTTCCTTAAGCTTATAAAAGAAGTTAGTAATGCCATGGCACTCACTTTGAATCTCTTCCAATTCCATACACAATAGTGCATTTTTCCCTGAATCATTAGGCTGTCAGGTGTTCACTTGTCATTGATGAGTGAACATCACAAAAAAGTAAATGTATGAATATAGAACTTAACCAGCTGGAAGGATCAGTATTTCAGCACATCACTTTCCAGGTTACTCCCACCTAGGTATTGCAGGTAGTTTCTTGTCCTACAATTCTTTCTTATTGTCTGCCTGAAACATTTTTATTTGCCCTCAATACCCCGGGGGTAGGGTGGCTGCTAGCTAAGATGCCTGGGAAACCATTGTAGAAGCAAGTGACAGTGAATCAGCTTAAGTTCATCTTCCAGAAGGACATTTACACAGTGCAGAATCTTAAAAGCAAAATGTGTCTGCAGATATGTCTGTTTTCAGCTTTTTTTCAGCATCACCATTTCCATTTCTACACCAACAGATCACTTTCACCACAAGATGTTTGACCTAACGTATGCATTTTTAACATTTTAGTTCATTTTGCTGCAGGAAATGGATAACTTTGGTGTAAAGAGAATGTTGGCTCTGTTATTCTGGAATTTGGGATGGCTCCTCTAGTTCACTGCTTCCCTGAACACCAAACATAACATTCTCTGTTCTAGGACCTGCTTCAAGTTGGTCATAAGACTGGCAGAAAATCAAACCAAACTAAATGAATAGTTGAAGTTAATCTCACATCCTGGGGCTGTGCATGCCATGGAATAGCCCACTTTTCTTAAGCACGATTCTGATCAGAATCACTCCCCTGTGGTCCTCTTCATCAGAATTTTATGTGTGAAAATTGGGTTTGGGTCTGGTTACTTGAAAAATAAATATGAAATGAAATATAGCTATTAAAATTCTCTATTGTAGGATAAGGTGACATAGGATAGTGTTAACCATGTATTTCAATGTAAAAAGTAGGTTACCAAACAATAAGTTCTAGGTGATTCCAGTACTGTTCAATATTATACAGACATAGAGAAATACTGGAAAAGACACCCAAATGTTAACCTTAAGAAATGGAATTATTAGTGATTTGCTTTGATTTGATTGTTTGCTTTTCAAAACATTTCTGGATGGAATTATATCTGTCTTCAGATAAATCAATTTTTAAAGAAAAATGGCTTTATAATACCAATACCCCAGTCGAAACACACAAAATATATAACCAAAAAACTAGATCTAATTATGATTCTCAGTGCTCAAAACCGTTCTAGTTTTTTCTCTTACATATATCAGTTGTTAAATTGCATTTTAAAAGAAACTTACTGGATGCTGGGAGTAAATGAACAATACAGGTATGGCTTCTGCTCTTGTAAAACTGTCTTGTGGAGATACAGCAAGTAAGCTGGCAGAAACAATCCAGCATGTCATGGTTAATAACAGTTTGGTGCAGTCTCTGTCAGAACACCTAACCCTCCTTTTCCACACTAAATCTGGCTGCGGTACATCAGCTGAGAAGCACATTGCACTCACACAGTGACACTCTCTGTTAGTGCTTCAGTTTGAGCCACATCCCCATCTTTATCTACATAGTAGCATTCGGTTCAGTTATTAGAATAGTGTTCAACTGTTTGAGTATATATTTGCTCTTATTTTATAAAAAATGAAAGTGCAAATACTAGTTATAGGAATGTAGGTCTCATAAATGTAATTTGAATGCTATAAAGATTGAAATCATTAGGCATGCCAGAAGCAATATATTGTTATCCTCAATTAGACAACCAGACAGTCATGAAACAAAGGCCAGTAAACTGAGTGAAGGAAAAGAAGAAAATCAGATAACAAAAACAGAATCCTAGAAACATTTATTGTTAAAGGTGGCACCTAAAAATTTAGATATGTTTAGAGATTTTGATCTGTATAGTTCTCCATGAAAAGATTCCTCCTAAAGCATGTAAGTTTGTTGTTTGATTTTTAAGTAGATTTTTAGATATACCTAAGTTTTGAAAGTTGGGAACTACCTGTGGTGGCTCACCATTGCCTACTTACCACATCAATGCTGTTTAAATTAGTAAGTTTATAATGACACTGAGAAAAGAAAGAATTTACAAGTCTCCTACAGAAGTTGCTATGGTAACTCACTAAATTTTATGGTAATGATCACCTGTGGCAAATATTTTTCTACTCTCCAAAATATTTTGAGTTTGAATCCAATTAAGCCCCTAAATATAGGGAGAAGGGAGGAGAAAGGAGTTTTTAAGGAGAAGAGAGAATGTACAATAGAGGAAATTGTCAACACCAAGAATATGTAAAGTTCTATAGGACAAATGATAAGATTTCTTGAACAAATAAGTTACCTTAATAAATTAAAAGAGCTTTAAGAGACCTAACAACCAAACATAGTATGTGGATCTTGATTTGACAGACCAATTATAAATAAACATTTTTTTAAACAATAGGAAAATTTGACCACAGATTGGATATTAAATGATATTAAGGGATTATCATTAATTAAGGGTTAATGATTTTGTCAGTGTCATAACGACATTATGATTGAGTTTTTGAAGACGGTCTTTTGCGTATCAGAGACATATAGTGTATAATTTAAGGATGAAATTTTATGATCTCCAGGATTTCCTTCAAAATACTTCAGAGGGAAGGACGGAAGTGGCAGGACAGATGGAACAATATTAGATGAGGATTGATAAGTGTTAAAGCTGAGTGAAAGAAATATGGGAGGATGGGATATAATACCATATTCTCTATTATGTGTGTGTGTTTTAAATTTTCCATAACAGAAAGTTAAAATTTAAATCAATAAACACGTACATACTTACAGATATACATAAAAGCCTTCGGGCACCTTATTTCTACACCTGACTTGTGTCCTGGAGAATAGACTGAGTGAATGAATACAAAGAACTATAACATTGGGATCCCTGAGCCAGGTGGCGTGGGTGCACTTGTCTAAATGTAAAATCCTGAGGAAAGGAGCATCTCCTTTTCTTTGTTGTAAAACCACTGAGGGGAAGTACCACCATACCAGTAACAGCCACCATGAAGAAAGGAAGCTCAATTCAAGTCACTTCTTTCAGGTGGTCTGTGTGTCCACAGGTGATCAAAGTAGAGGTAGTTGAAGCTTTCACTGACACCTGGAGCTTAGGTCTAAGTTGGGATATAATTATCTCAACTAGGGCTTCATTAGGTGTAAGGACACTGTGCTTAAATCCTGTGGGTCAGCAGTGGAAGTTGACAAGGGCCTTGCTTTCCAAGGGCACAGCTTAGGAATGTTTCAGAGTCAGCAATGACACCAGGCTCCCAGATTCCACAGCAGCTACGGTACCACCTTCTAGAGCAGCCAGCTGTGATTGTGATCTCTGGGCTTCCTAGACACATGGGGGAAGTGGGTGGAACCAGAAGGGGAGATCTAGAATTCCCACTAATCCAGGCATGTGGAACATGTGTTGACAAACCAGAGACATCTCTATGGTGAGACGTGCATTCTTCAGCTGGTGAAGCAGAGTTTACTCATTACCCAGTTTTCGTATTGCACAACTGTATCATTATAGTTTATGGAAACAACTCAGACTATGATTCAGAGTTATGACCGGAGTATTTCTCTCACTCCCTTGTCCCTTGTGTAATCTCGGACAGGTTGCTCTTCTTTAAATTAGGATAATAAATACCTTGCCTTTCTATCCCCAGGGTTGTTGTGAAGATCTTATGAGATATGGAACTGTAATTTTTGTGAACTATCACATGCCATACAAATGTTAGGCATCATTATTACTGTAAGTGACTAGGTGATTTGTATCTGAAAGCCCCTTATTTTCTTTTGATTCTTTGTTAACAATAACTGTCTAATTAATACGTTATAAGATTAGATAATAAAAAACAACTACAGAGAAGGTTAGCGTATAGCATGATCTTCCTGCATTCTCCTATGTTACATAGGAATTCCTGGGAATAAGAAAATCTTATCCAGTTAATGTCTCATAGTTATATCCTTGAATACATGCTCATCAATTTAGCAGACAAATAAGGTACTATACATTCCATAAATAACGCCTATTACTATTTTATAAGTCAATATTTCCTCTGTTTAGCAATGCAGGAGTTGGCAAACTATGTCCCATGGAATGAATCTGGCCACCACCTACTTTGGCATGGCCTGCAAACTAAGAATTTTAACATTTTGAAATAGCTTTTTTAATTGAAAGAACAATATGACATATGAAAATTATATGAAATTAAAACTTCAATGTCTATTTATTGGAACACAGCCACATGCATTTGTATATGTACTACCTATGGCTGCTATGGCAGTTGAGTAGTTGTGAGAAAAACTGCATGGTCCACAAAGCCTGAAATATTTATTCTCTGCCCGTTTACAGAAAGTTTGCCTTTCTCTAGAATAGAGGATTCAAGGGGACAAATAAAAACTTTTTTCTAGGTTACTAGCTATCTCTTAGGATAAATAAACCTGGAATGTATGGACTCAAATTATGCATATGCAATAAGAGGAATTTAAAGTTATGATTTTAATATGCAATGACTAGTTTTGACCCAATTTAAAAATTTATATGTAGAAAATATAATAAATATAAATAGAATACAATAAATTTTTTAAAATTTTTCCATTTTGCTCAATGTTGGTGGTAAAGACAATAGGGAGTATAATTCTCTGATTAACACAATAGAATCTGACTCTGGCTATGGAAGAAAGAGAGTTTATTGGAAAAAAGATTCTTGAGCAGTTCCAGAATTGAGGGAAAAACTGGAGATCATGACTTTTGGAAGGACAGGAAACTGGAAAACTCCTAGGCCTTCTCCCAGGGCACTTCCACAAGGCTTCTAGAGCCTTGCATTTGAATTTTGGGGAGAAATAAACTAATGGGCCCAGTTTATGGCCCAGTAGCCAAAGAGATGGAGTAATATGATTGGGAGGCTCACTGGAATCCCATAGTTGGAATGGAGAAAGAACAAAGGGGAAGAAAGGAGAGAGAAGGGATGCCAGGCAGACGAGTACCAATAGATGTACTCACAGGGAGTTTGTCAGGAAACATGGACTTTAATCCTAACTTTAGCACCAAGTGGATGAATGTAATAAGTCATCTCCTTCGGCTCCAGTTAGGGGTATTCCCAGGATATGTTAGTATAAAAGCAGGGATACAATTAGATCCACTTGCCATAAAGCTACTTATTGGCCACAGTATGTAAAACTCATCCTCAGAACAATATTTTTATCCTCAGAACAATATTTTTATTGTTAAGTTAAATAACAATATCTTTCCAAGAATCAAATTAAAAGATAATTGTCCGCTATCCCTTCATTCAACATTGCACTAGAGTTTCAGCCAGCACAATAAGACAAGAAAGAAAAAAGACATAAGGAATGTAAAGGAAGAAAAAAGTTATCATTTTTTACAATGTGATCGTATACATATAATATTCAAAAGAATCTATAAACTATTACAATTAGTGAGTGAATTGAGTTATGTCACTGGATGAAGATCAGTATAAAAAAATTCATTTCTATACCAGCGACACAATAACAAAAATAAATGAAAAATTTAAATGCCACTATTTACAACATCAAAAAACATTAAATATGTAGGAGTAAATAAAATGAAAGATGTGTGGCCAAATTCATCAAATTATCTATAGATTAATGCAATCCCAATGAAGGTCTCAGAAGATTTTTTTTAGTGGAAATTGACAAACTGATTCTAACATTTGTAAAGAAATGCAAAAGGTAAAGAATAGCTGAGGTAATTTTGCAGAAGAAAAACAAAGCTGAAGGATTTATGCAACCAGATATCAAAACTAGTAGGGTGACCAATTGTCCTCATTTGACAGGGATTGGGCAGTTTCCTAGGATATATAGTTCTGCTTTAAACCCCAGAAAGTTACATATATCAAATCATTATGTTGTACACCTTCGACCAATACAATGTCATGTGTCAGTTATTTCTCATTCAAACTGGGGTGAGGAGGAATCAAAATGTACTGGGAAAAACAGAACGAGTCAGTCAACCTAAGACTTAGTATAGAGCTATAGTTATTAAGGCAGTGTGATATTGGCACAACTATGAACAACTAAACCAATAAAAGAGAACAGAGAGACCAGAAATAGACCCATTCACATTTTGTCATTTGACTATGCTAAAAATGGCACAGCGGTAGTCCATTTTGGAAAGGATGGTCATTTCCATAAACGATGCTGGATAATTGGCTATCCATATTAAAAACAAACTTAAGTCCTAACTTATAACACAAAAAATAAACTCCAGGTGAATTGTATGTCTAAGTATGAAAGGTAAAATAATAAAGATTTTAGGAAGAAAATAGAATATCTATATGACTGTGTTATGGAAAGATTTCCTAAGTAGGACACAGAATATGCTAAAATAAAGGGAAAAAATTGATAACTGGACTAAATTAAATTTAAATGCTTGTATTCATTAAAAAATATCTTTAAGAAAGTAGAAAAGCAAGCGAAAGAGTAGAAGACATATGTGACAATATGTTTATATATTATACATTATATACAATTATATGTATTAAACATAATTCATACATAAAATTAGATGTACAAATGCAAATATATGTTTATATTATATAAATATATTTGTATTAAAATATAAAATATATAATAAATATATCTTATCTATAAATTACATATATCTTTTACTCTATATGTGTGTATTTAGATCAATATCTACATCTGAACCTACATATATCATTTGTTAGATAAATATCTGACGAAGAACTCATGTAGAATATAAAAACAATTCCCATAAATCAATAAGAAAAAGACCTATGAAATGGTGCTTGACTTCATTGGTCACCAGAGAGATTCAAGTTAAAACCACTATGAGATAATACTCTATATCCAATACGATAGCTAAAGTGAGAAAGGCAGGCAATACCAAGTGCTGGTAAGGGGCAACTAGAACTTCCACACATTGTTAAAACAGTATCAACTGGTACAGCCGTTCCGGGAATGTCTACTAAAGATGAACACACTCATACTCCAAGACCTATAGAATCCACTTCTAGGTATCTAACATACATTTTCCTTAATGGGTTTAGAGTTAAGGTCACAAATTCAAATGCATACCAAGAGAGGTCAGGCAAGTCATACCAATTGCTGACCAGAAGGGCACTTTCAGTGGAAGTGATTTAAGCATATATGCTGGACACTTTGGCATCGGTGCCCTTCAATTTCATTTACTTTCCTCTGGAAACAGCCCCTGCTGCCATATCTAGACCTCAAGTTTCTGCCTTTCTTTCTCAGTGGCTGCTTGCTCTGGGTAGACACCTTACCCATGCCAGGTGCCATGGCTGGAGTTGGTGCCCTGCGCAGATCCCCTTGCGGGGGCAGTGCACCATCCCTCAGCTGCTGTGAATGTTGCCTGCAAGCAGCTCACGACTGCCCTCTTCTCTTGAATCACGTTGGCCCAAAATGCTTGAGAACCTGCTCTCCCCAGGAGGCAACCCACACCCAATAACTGATGGAAATGGGGGTTCAAAAGCCAGGCTCCATTGCTTCAAGAGGAGATAGCTGCAATATCATTTGCTCTCCAGACCCCACTGTGGGGCCAGGCTGAGGCTAGACTTGCCAGGCTAGACTTCCGCTGCATCTTGCTTTCTCCCACGAGCACTCCCCCATAAATCACTTGTGCCAGATCCTTCTGCTTCTAAGGAACCCAAGCAAAATCATAGAGACCATAAGATCTTTCCCCAAAGAGTTGGCAAGCCTAGGCACTGAAACCATCATATCAATGGCAACACAAACATGGACTGTGGAACTCCATTTCTTCCCTTACCGAGTTGTGCTTACTGGCTTTCCTTTGATTTCGTAAAAGCCCCCAGGAGCTTTCCAGTAATTCCCCTTTTGTTTAAAGTCAGCCCAAGTCCATTTCTCATCCCTGAAACCAGTATAACCTTAACTAATATGATAGGCGATCCAGGCCTGACCTGACATAGCTCTGGAGATATGACTCAATGCTTGGTGGGGTAACATCAGTTGGAATCCTGAGGGGAAAAGTTAATTTTAATTGATTACTCTCCTATTCCTTTGGCATCAGTGGCTAGAATCCTTCAGGAATTCGCCTTGCTGAGGAGCTAATTTGTTACCCAGAGCTCTTTCCCTGAGACCTTCTCCATTCCCTTGAGGCAAAGAAAGTTAAATTCCTTCCACTGATAATCATCCTCTTACATCTTTTTGTTTCCAGGCCTGTTCAGGAAGGCTCTAGAATCTCTCTGAGGCTTCTTATTCCTAAAATGTACTTTTCTCCATCCTCTTATTCTCTCCGTGTGTGTGCACGCATGTGCAGTGTGTCTGCACACGTGTGGGAAAAGCAGGAGTGAGGGGATGGGGGAGTCACAGGAGGGTGGTCAGATTTCAACTCACTCAACTATGGGTTATAACGAAAGGGTGACACGACACAAGCCTGGTTAGTTCCACTCAGAATTATTCACTGATTTGTCAGAAAATCGATCCTTCCGGCCCAGACTTTTCTCTCTCAGCTTTTGTTGAAGCCCGTGCTTGTGCCTCTACAGCAATTTTATGTAGTTTAGCCCAAGACAAGTTTCATCCCAAGCCCAATGTGGAAGATGGCAGGATAATATTTTAGGGCAGTAACCTACATTCTGTTTTCCAGCGGACATGGCCTCCTCTCTCCTTCCTCCAGTCAGGCAGACGTGCGACAGGGGAGACATGCTACAGAGTGGAGACTGAATGTTGACGAGTCTTTCCGGCTTCTTCCTAATGACAGGTAGGTACCATAAACTGATGGTCCACTGATCTTAGGGCACCCACAGATGAGGTTTGGCCCACACATGACTTTTTAAAAGTTCAATGTTGGCCAGTTTACCACAGTCCCCAACACTCCCTATTGTCTATTACAATTGACATTACCTTCTGTGTGCACCTCTCTGTGCACCAGGCCGAAACCCATCAAGGAAGATGATGTTAGGTTCCCAAGGAAGCAAACGTTCTCCTCTCTGAGGAAGAAGCAGGAAGACTCAGAGGGGAAGGTTTCCTTCGGAGGAGGGAGAGCCTGGGGTTATAGTCGATAATGAACCAGCATCTATTCTTAGCATCATGGAGAATAGGAAGCAGTAGATTCCACAGTTCAATTCTGGACTCTGGGGACTGGATCCCACTTGTGTCCAAATGCCTGAGGAGGTGGGGGAGCTACTAAAGGGGCTGTGCTGAAGGAGCAGTATTTCCAAGATAGGAGAGAGAAAGAGGGGTGTATGCGAGGGTCTAAAGTCACAGTGAGGAAATGCTCCCTCCCAACCACCCTTTAACTGTCCTTCCCCTTTCCCACGTGATTCATCCACTGAACAGATATTAAGTGTCCATTATATGTCAGGCATTGTCCTAGGGGCTGGGGATACAGCACTGAACAGACTTGTGGAACTCATATTGTGCAGAGTAAATCTCCCTCCTTCCCTCCCTCCCTCTCTCTCTCCCTCTCCCCACCCACTGTCTCTCTCTCCATCTCCTCATCCAGATTCTGGAAGGTCTCATACCTTCAAGAAAGAGGTTGGAAACGGAGACCCAGAGGAGTGAGTAATCTACTCCCTGCCTTGTAACCGTTTGCTGACTCTCTGATCCCCCACGAGAATATAAGGTCCAGTAGGGCAGGGACTGCATCTCTTTGGTCACTGCTGTGTCCCAAGTAGTGCCTTGAGAAGTGCCTGGAACATCATAGATTCTCAATACCTGCTTGTTGAATGAATGAATGAATGAATGAATGAGTGAGTGAGTGAATGAATGACCAGCCAAGTAGTTAGGGACAGAGTTGGCCTCAGATGCCACATGTCTTGAATCCCTGTCCAGGCTCTTTCCAAAATTATAGGTTAGCAGAGGGAAAGTCAGCATTTTTCACAAGGGCTTTTAACCAAAAACTAAGAGGGGAAAAAAAGCATAATAGGATATTCAATGACAGGAATAGTTTTAAAAGCACATATGACCATGGCAGAAGTCTAGAAGAGCCTGACCTAGTGGAGGCAGCCTTGAGCTTTGTGCAATTCATTCTCACCTAGGAATAGACATATTCCAGGGGTAAAGGGCTCCCCAGGGAAAGTGTCCCACTTACCCAGAGCACTCACTCTCTTGATATCCTCTTCCTCCACCCAACATGGAGCCAGTCTCTCTGCTGTTACCTGGCCTATGGTGGGGTGCTTAGCAAACCTACAAATTAAGAGCCTCAGTAATTGGCTCTAAGGAGTTTACAGACTTTGGGGGAAGACAACATATGTGCTTCTGAAACTTCAAAGCACAATGATGGCTATGACAGTGATTTCTCTGCACACAATTTAAATGACAACCTTAGGCAGGACAGATAGGTGAGAGGCCACCATGAGAGAAGACAGTAATGTGGGTCTGAGGCTTGACAGAAGGGAGGGGAGGCTCCTGCTCAGCATCCCTTCCTCTTCCTTTTGATTGCAGCCCCAACCCACTACATAGTCTTGGTGGGATTATCAGTTCAAGTGCTACAGCCAAAGGGTATGTGTGACTGAGTAACCCACACCAGACCATTCCCGCTTTTTCTTCCAGTAATTTGAATCTCGAGTATGGAAACAGAAGGGTACAACATCTATCCCATTGGAGGCTCCCTGAAGGGGCTGCCTATTAACTCTGCCTACACGGACTCCTCGGGTACCCTTATTCCTCGTCCTTCTGGGCCTGCCAGGTCAGATTCTGTAAATTCTGTAAGCTTTCCCATATCATTCCAATGAGGTCTTTTAAAGGTCAGTTTCTGTTGCTGGCAACCCAAGAACTCTGTACAAAAAAAGTTCCTGGAAAATGCGGGATACGAGTCTTGCATGAATAGCTGGGAAGGATGAGAAGCTTATTCCAGGTGAGGAGGACGTTACCCGCAGAGGCTCTCAAGAACTTTCCTTGGCCTGGCTCAAGAGGAGACTTCAAGGAAGTGTGAGAAATCAGATGGAAGATGTGGGGTGGAGCTAGAGTAAGAAAGTCCTCTCCTGCTTATCTGGAGGGTGCACAGCCTGTCTCCTACAGCAGAGGTTTTCGTGATGTTGGACACTCGTCTGGGCCACAGTGAGAGCGGCAGATGGAGTTAAAGCCAGCCAACAGCCGAAAGAGACGTGGGCAGGATGGGCCAAGGAAGTGACCTGTGCTAGGAAGTTATCATCCACTTGGTGAGCTGAGGCAGCAAAGAGTTAGGAACAATTACTGAAGAGAAACAAGAGCTACGGAATGGGGCAGGACAAGAGAATGCAGTGATTGTAAAGAATCAAATGGACCGTTGCGTCAGTCTGCCTGGATTTGACTGGTAGCTCCATCACCGACTTTAGATGATTGATTTCCTTACCCTGAAGTGCTCCCTACCTCAGCTTAATTTAGTGGCTTATAAAAAACAAACACTCAATAAATGATGGCTAGTGTTATTATTTTTATCAATAAAATTTTATTATATTCAAATTGTTAATTAACAATTATTATTATTATTACCAGTTAAACCTCCGATTCAGAGCCACAGACCACCCCTGCATGCGCACCCATTGGTACACAAAACATACAGTTATACTTCAGAAATAACCCTGGGGCCCAGCCTGTAATGACAGACTAATGCATCTGAGACAAAGCCAATAAGACGTCATAAAAGAAAAGATCCAACAGATGTAAACTTCTACCATTATGTTAAGGGGAAATGGCCGTCTGAGACACTGAGCTGTAGCATGGACAGGGACCCAGGTGACCGGCAATAACCTGGGATGTTTCCAGTTTTGATAGGATTCTTGGAAACTAGTTACAAACATAGCCCATACTGCTGAACAGAAATAGGATGGTCCATGAAGTACCAAATGAGCTGAAGGAATTGGACCTGAAAATGTAACTTGCATTATTAAAATAATTTCATTTATCACTCTTTAAGAAGATGGAGTGATGGAGAAAGCGCTGGCCTGGGAGTTAGGAGTCCTGGGGTCCACAGAGGGTCTGTCTATTAGGACTTCTAGAAAGTGATTCATTCTCCCGAAGCCTGGCTTTCCCATGTTCGTAGCCCCTGACCATGGCATGCACGTCCCTCCTCCCTCTTTGTGAATATGGCCCACTCTGTATGGATCACCCTAAACACAATGTGTCCTCCCCCAGAACTGATATATTATCACAGAGGACAGCTGGCAAACATGAACATAGCCCTTGGATGATAATATGCTAACGAGTGGGTCATTTTCCTGGGTCATGTGGCATAAGGATTTAAGCTATAAGGCCACACTCCCCACCACATCCTGCAAGGCAGAAGGGACAAAGATTATCAACTTCATTTTACAGACACAAAAAGTGAATCTTAGTGAGGTGGAGTGACTTGTCCAAGATCACAGAGCTGGGAAGTGGTCAGTCAGCCCCACATCCACCTTGTCTGCCTCTAATCCAGGGTGCTCTCCTTCATATTCAGTTATATCCTATTGTCTTATTTACTCAGTCTTGCTATCTCCAGGGTCTGAGGGACCTTCTGCATTCAGGATCTGGTATCAGGCCCTTTCAGTTAGAGGCGCGTCCTTGGGGAGAAGCCCAGGATGTGTCTGGAATCATCCTAAGAGGTGTTTGGATTATATCAGTGAAAAGGTACAAAGTTCTCCATCTCTGCAGAATTCTCATTACATTAGAGTGGGAAGTGGGCATCAGAAATTTCAAAATGGGAGGAAATGCTGTAATTTTAAATGGAGTGGTCAGGGAAGGTCTCATTGAAAAGGTGACACTTGAACAAAGACCAGAAGAAGACCAGAGACTGAACCATGGGCTATCTGGGCAAAAAGGACACTCGGGAGACAGAGGAGCCCATGCAAAGCCCTGAGACACTCCTAATGTGAACCAGAAAAATCAGGAAGGACAGGGCGGCTGAAGCGCAGAAGGCAGAAGCATCTGGTTGAACAATGATGGGCTGATAAATGTTTTATCAACTGGCTCTTGATAAAGCTCTGATTGGTAGTATTTGTTGAATGTCATGGTGTAAATACTCCCACCGTGGCTGATTTCAAGTTACCAATGTGACGTTGCTAAATACAGAGTTGGCAAGAGATGTGTACAATTGGCTCCGGCGAGTAGCTGTGGTGGATGTGAGGGTATTAGGCTCACAGTGGTGTATGGGCTGGAGAGATGGACTTGGTGGTCATCTGCAGAGCGATGGTCTCTGGAGCCGGAGGAGCAGCAAAATGACCCACAGAATTGGTTCAGGGTCAAAAGAAGGGGGAAAATTTAGACTCTGATGCAACACTAACATTTGCATGGCATGTGAAGATGATACCAGGAGGTAAGACTCAATGGGGAGCCATCTTGGAAGCTGGCTACCACCGATGGGACCCGGCGAGGCAGGGCTGTGAGGCCTGGTGGGATTAATTGTCTTCAGGATTGCAAACGAAACTCTGACATGCTTCACAGAATCACTAGGATATCTGGTTTCCCCATAGAGTTGTTAATCAGGCCCTCAGTGCCAGTACGTGTTCCTGTAGACTGTGAGGCTTCGGTAGGAAGAGACTCAGCAATGTGGAGATTGTCTTCTGCGAGGACCGTAGGCCAGCACAGTCCTAACATGAAGCCCCACTGTTGAGCCCGTTTCAAACACAGACCCCTTAGGAGGTACACAGTAGCTGGACCTCAAAAACTGTGGAACAACATAGAAGTAGCATCATTATCGGAATAGTAGAAGTGTATTTACCGTGATTCAGTGTAATCTTAAGGATCGGATTTTACCTTTTTCTACCTTTAAGATTCTATTTTTTCCGACAGTAATATATATGATGTGGGAGAAATATTATTATTTTACAAGCTTGTGTGTCCTAAAAAAGGGCTTGTAATGGTATACAAAACACCTCCTAGTATGCCGGAAGATGTGAACCAAATCTGTGTAAACAATTAGAATTTTCTATATAGTCACCTTTCCGTGAATTCTCTGCTTCTGCCATCTTGTGGCCACTTAGGGTAATAACTAGAGTGTTGCCTTTGGTCCAGTGAATCACCCACCAGGCAATGCCCAGAGTTCCTTCTCCTACATCCCATCCAATGGTCGTCTGGATTCTGGATGACTACTTTCCATTCAGGTCGCCAGTTTGCAAGGCAGTCTGTACCTATGTCATAAAACTTTGATTATTAGAAAGTTATTTTTGATACTGAGCCAAATTCAGCCTTGGTCTAATTTCTAGCCAACCTGTCCTTCTTTTTTCTGCTTTTTAAATATTTGAAGGCAACTGCTTGTTTCCACACATTTTTTTCCCCTAGACTAAATATTTCAGTCTCTTTATGTGATATGATCTCCAGAGCCCTCATCATGCTATGTTTCTCTCTGCAGTCAGGTTCCCTCGAAGGAGAGTCTGGGATGAGGATTCTAGTTCAAGTGATTGATGGGCCTCAGGCTGAGTGGCACCATAGAATTATCTCACCTTGAGACATGTGGTTCATCCTTTTGTCACTTTTGTCACATGGAGCCATCCTTTTGGCTCCATGAGTCTGGGTATTTAGGAGTAATCTTCCTGAGTCAAGTCCCATTTATGCGAGGGACTTCTTAGGAGCAGGGTACAGCTGTGGGCTGCTAGCAGCCAATAGTCCCAATGCATGGGGAATTTGTGCACAGGAAAGGGACTCCGTACACCTTATGCTAAGACTCCATCTCCGTCGTTATACCCAGACCAGGACCCATGTATCCCAGACGTGGTCTGAAGGGTAGAATTCAAGTGGACAATTAAACCCCCTTCTCCTTAGCCCAGCATCAAAGTCTAGGCTCACATTGGGGCTGTGCTTGGCTAAACCCCAAGATGTTTTTCATATGAAAGTGTTCTCAAGCCAAGTGTCTTCCATCAAGACCTACAGCGTAGCGACACCAAAAGAAAAAGTACTTTTATTACTTTAATGTCATATTGCTGGTTTGAGCCCACATTCTAGCCAGCTAGCTGAGCTCTCTTTGAATCTAGACTTTGTTGTCTAACTCAGCACTCTCCGCTGTTACCTGCAGACTTCGTAAGTGTAGCTCTTCAGCGACTTTTAATTTTCTTGTCTGTTCTTGATTCCTCATGGCTGGTCATGTCTTAATATCTAGGTCTTCTGAGGTCTGGCTCATTGCTCCTGCCAGACGGTTTTTCTATTGCTGCCACCCATTCAGCATCCCATTTTAACTCTGGTTAAAAATGGCTAGAAGCAGGCATGAGGCCAGGGCTCAAGAGAGTCAGCCAAGGTCTAACAGAAACCTGAGTCTGAGATAAGCAGACAGTCTGGAACCCAAGTAGTTAAGGAGGCAATGCCAGGTGACTGATACTGAAAACTTGAGGATACCACCTCGGTAGCCCTGGCCTTCTGGTACCTTGACGGGAGGTGGGGAGGTGTCTGAGAATAATGTAGGGAATGTATTCAACTGAGATCCAACTTATTTAAATGCTTGCAGTGTAGGGTATGATTGTCTTGAACTTTACAATTTGTAGAGACTTGTCCTTGATAATTGTCTTCATCTATCCTCTAGGATAATGTTTTCCACGTGTCCAACTGCAGCATCACTTTCAGTATCGGACCCAGAGGAGAGAGGCAGCATGATGCTCTCTCCCTGCCTCCATCCATCAGCTGGGATAGGGGAGGTCATCTCTCATCTTTGACCCTGATCGAGGTGACAGGCACAGCCTTCTGTGCCCAGGCCTCTCCATCGGCAGAAAGAGCCACCATCATCTGCAGTCCTGCAACCATACTCCTCTCTGCCAGTCTTGTCTAGAACTGGCAAACCCTTTCCTTCAAAGGGTGTGGGTGAAAAAGGTCTCCGTGAAAGGCAGGTCGTAGCAAAGGCCAGGGACCACTTCAAATCACCTCCTGTACCCCAAAGGTATATGAGTCCCACCTACCCTTTGGGGAACATTGACTCACAGCATGTATTCCAAAGTGGAGTATCATCTAATTATTCCATGGTGATTCCCACCCTCTCAGTCACTTCCAGACCAAAGACCTGAAAACCTTGAGAGTGATGAGACTAGAAAGTGGACACCACAGTAGAAACCTATTGCATTAGCGACCTGTGGACTATGAAATAACCTTTTTTTCCCCCCTAGTTAGAGCCATCAAGCTTTACATATAAATCCTCTCTTATTTGTTATTCTGTCCACCAAGTTCAATAGCTCTTTACATATTTGGACTCTTCACATGAAGTAACTTAAATTGTGGTTATTATATCAAGCGGAGATTCCAGGGATGAAGAATGCACGCCCCCAAATGTAGGCACAAGGTAAATTTGGGACGGCTCAACCTGCGTACTGGATTTCAGGGTCACCGTGTGTGTCTACATTCAAAATAGCAAACTATTTTTAACTAGGCAAAATCATTTAAGTTAGAAAAGGTCACAATGAAGAGTGAGTTCCCTTCTCATCCCTTCCTTCATTCCCGTTCCTTCCCCCAGAGGTAAGTGTTGTTATCAGTTTCTTGTGCCTCTTCCATCTTGGCTATCCTTCCAAGGATATGTCAATTGTGCTGTGCACATACTATATTCATAATTTCTTTAAAATAGTGTTCTAGTAATATTTTAGGAAATCCTTGTTCTTTCCTATCACCTATCTTAGTTTGGGTATCATCAAAAGCAGAGACTAAAGCAAGGGCTTAGGTGCAAGCAGTTTCTTAGGGAGGGGATCAGGGATAAGAAGTGAAAGAGTGACGATGGCCAGACAAGGAAGGGAGAGAAACTAGGGCAGGAGCATCAGCAATAAAGGTATAATTACGAATTTTATTTTGGATATATTAGAATCGAATGATTCTTAGCTATCCAATGAATACGTTGAGCAGGCCCTTAGCAAAAAGAGTCAAATTATCCACAATCAGTAAAATGGAGGTGAGTACTGTTTAGTTTCTCTAGCAAGTTGCCCCTCTGGCATGTCTGTCACAGCCAGGCTTTCTTTCCCCTGGCAATGGACATTGCTTAACTGGAGACCGAGCATTATATCAGACTCCATTTAGAGTTATCTAGAAGATAAACAGCTAGCCTTTACTGGTGGAGCAGCTGCTTTCCAGATGCCAAAATCACCCCCGAGCTCTTTTGTTGCATTAAAAATGGTCCCAGATGCTGCTTTCCGCAAATGTCACACTTATGTCTTCTTAGATGTTTTTCAATATTTTAGTCCACAAAGTGGAAGCCATTATCACACTCATTTATTTTTCACGAAGTGCCGTAACAAGAATCATGGATTCAGCGAGTGAAGCTGAAAGCCATATTAATAATGTACGTGAAGTACGACCGAAAGGCACTCTTGTCATCTTAACACCACTGAGCATGTTAGAGCAAAGAAGCACGCCTGTGGCAACATGGTCATGTACTGCCTCCCCTTCTGCTGGGAGGTTGATAATGAAGAGACTAGAGGTAAATCTTTAGCTTTCGGCTTAATTTAGTGGTCACCCAGCATTAGTGAGCAGAAAAACCATCTGAAGGTGATCTAACTCAATAGGTCTCTGTGTCTCTCCACCGCCTTTCTTCCTTTCAATAAATGTCTCTTAAGCTCCTGCCATGTATCAGACAATGCTTTAGGCCTAGGAATCTGCATATTCACAAGCCCGCTAAATGATTTTCATGTAGGTGGTTCACAGAACACATCATAGGAGAAGCTGGACTAAAGAAACCTGGGACCGATACTGTGGTTGTCTCTGTAACATCCATTTTATTCAGCTCCCAACCCATACCCACAGATGCTGTATTATTTTTAGGGATCCACCTTTCCCTGCTCACCCCTGCGCCTTAGAAGAAGCTGGCCGCAGAGCCACGGGGCAGGTCCTTATTGTCCTATGGCAGTCATGGTTTTTCCCATTCCTTTTTGCAGTGATTGGTTTAGACGTGGCTATGTGATGCAGTTCTGGCCTATGAAACTGAGGAGAAGTCTGCAGGAGGCTTCTGGGAAGACTTTTCTTGCTTCTAATAAAAAAAAAAAAAAACCCTGGAAAAGTTGGTTGTTTTCTCTGGAAATGGCTGTATCTAGATGTGAAGGCAGGCACGGGGACAGCCACATTGTGACAATGAGGGGGAAGCTAGCCCAGGGAGACAGAGCACCAAGATGGAAGAATTTCATCCTCGAGAATGTCATTGAGCCGCTGAATTATCCAACCCTGGAGCTGTCCTATCCTTGGACATCTAGGTACAGGATAATTCATTTTCTTGTTTAGCCAGATGAGTTTGGGATTCTTTTATCTCTTCTGCTAAAAACATTCTGGCTGGCATTGAATTCATATGTGCACTTTTGAGTCAAGGTTTAAGCTTTTTGTAATTTACTATTAAATAATTGGAACATAATATCTTAGGTGGATTCCCTAGAAGCAGATCCTGAGATAGGGGTTCACATACACACGATTTATTAAGGTTGTGCTCTCAGGAGAAGCCAGTAAAAGAGAGAGTGAAATAGGATAGGAAAAGAGAAAGAGATTAGTAAGGATGTCAGGCAAAGTCTGTCCTTGGCCTCCTTATTCATGGGAAATTCTGGATCTGCATTATCTAATATGGTAGCCGCTAATCACATATAGTTACTTAAATTTAAATGAATTAAAAGAAATTAAAATTTAAATTCGGTTCTTTAGTCTCATGTCAAGTGCTTGGTAGCCTAATGTAGCTAGTGGCTACCACGTTGAAGAGAGCAGACAAAAGCTTCTCTACCATCATAGAAAATTATACTGGATAGCACTGTGGAGTGTAAATCATAACACGGAGTTGCCCTGACCTGATGCTTTTGCACTTCAGTGATGATCAGTCCTTGGCTACCCGAGGAGGGAGTGCTGGTATAACTCTCAGAAAGATCCAGGGAGGTGGCTCCTGAGAGATGGCTCCTGTCCGCCAAGGGGAATTCCCCAGGGCAGAGCACAAGAAAAGGTTACAGTACCCACAACAGCACACCCACAGCAGCATCACATTCATGATCAGGTAAAAAGGTCCAGGTGGAGTACCAGCAGTGACTGCTGTCGTGGTGTCAAGCGGGCATGAGCTGGCATGCAATGCTTTTGGCAGAGTAAATAAGCCACATCCCTTCCACAATGATCCACATCGTGAATTCAAGATCTCCTAGGACTACTTCCAGGGAGCGGCTTTCATCCCTATGCATTCCTGTGGTTCAGACACGTACCAACTGTCGAAACATGTCTGATGGACAGGTCACTCCAGAGGTGCTCAGATTTTAGAGGGGACAATGGAGGCTCAGAGTGCCAACTCTAAGGGAGAAAGGGAAGTGGTCCAGTGAATAAGACCTAGATGAAGTGCCTAAATGTGAAGGAGCAGGGGTGACTCTGGACAGAATGTGGAGCTGCTGCTAGGACTGTCTCATCCAGCCTCTGAGTCCTACTAGAAAGGAGATGAGGATTTAAATTATTACTACGTGTTCATTATGCTTTGTAGTACATTTTCTTATGTTTTGTGTCTGCCTCCTCTTTGGTTACCTCTTCGTATGACACCATTTTCACAATGCCATCTTCTGTAAAGAAAGTAGAAGATAATTCAGTCTTTCCTCTTACATGGTTAGTCATCTAGAACCCAAGCTGCTTGCTGCTCCTTGTTTCCATCACAACTTTGATTTGGTCACCAGAAGAATAAACAGAATCTCTGTCATCTATGCCATTTTTTTCGCTTCCCTTCTTTTTTAACTTTTTGATCATGGATTACTTGTTTAGGGGAAGTCCTCAGATAACAGCCATGTGATCTCACTCTCCTTGGCCTCCCTATAGCTGCTGCCAAAGTGGCTATTCCAGCTCAGGTCAGGTCCTCACTGCCCTGGGGGTGGTGGTGGGTGGTGGTGCAGGCAGAAGTGGCATGAGCCTGCGTCATAGTTGTGCCTAAGCAGGAAGCAGAAGAGATTCTCCATCAGATACTTCTCCTTGGGATCAAAGATAGAATCCAGAGGCTAAATGACACTGGTGGTATTCTATTCATAACCCCACATTGCACACCAGCCCAGCTTTCCATTGCTGACACCTGCAACTCAGTCTGAAGGCTGTTCTCTGGCCACTGAAGCTCACTTTGCTTACCAGTGTGGCAGGCTACATGTGTCCAGGAATTACTGTCCCTCCCCTCACCCCACCCCCACTTCCCACTTGCCTTCAACCAGCAATGAATGGAAGTTAGTGTATAAAAACCAAAGCTTCTGATCCCTTGGGTAGGATACCTGAGAGTGGTCTACATTGGCTCCAGAATCATGATTGAGCTTCAGTTGTCCCCATGGTGTTCGGCTTGATAATGTCCAAGTCCTTCCTTTTTTTGTCTGCCTCTCCCATACTTTCTCACCTCCCCTCCTACTGGTGTTTCTGTAACTCCCACATGAACTACTTGCACTTGATTCATTGTCTCAGCATCTGTTTCTGGGGGAACCCAAACAGACTAAAGATGAAGTCTACCAGGGCAGTTGTCGCTGGAGACTGGATGATGTGGACACAGTGCTTGCATTCTGCTGCCCAGCCCGAGTCCTAGCACCATCATCAGGGCACAGAGGCTAGAATAGCACACCTGGCCTCGACCTCTGCTGAATAGTTAAATTCTAGAGAGAAGATTATTAAGTGTATGAGGCATACAACATGCCACTTACTCCCCATCACTCTTATCAGTTATAAAGCTGATACTTTGTTCTTCGTTTGTCTGGCTCCTGTGTTTATCTCTCAGTTGGCTCAGAACTTGAAAGGGGAGTAGCAGGTTATTAATTGAGCCTCTTGAGGCTGTTACAATAAGCATGGTAGAAAGATAGGAACTCAAATCCCAGGAGATGGGATGGGGGCGGGGGTGGCTAGATGCTGGCTACTGGTCTGAGAGAAGGAGCAAATCTGTAGTCCACTGAGGAGGCAGAATGAGGTACTAAGCAGGATACTAGAACAAGAATTCAGAAACAGAGACAAGACAAAAGCCAAATAAATTATCAGAACACTTGGGGATGCCGAGGATGTGATCCCATTGATGAGACCAGAGTTTAGGAATCGGAACTGGGTCACTGCAACCAGAATGGAGTAACATCATCTGTGCAGATGCACAGTTTGTGGGGCAGGAGCTAGTCAGGTGCCTCCTTTATCAGGCTGTGATTAGACCTGGGGGCAGGAGGCTGGACTGTAATTGTGGACAGAAGGAAAACAGCTAAGGAAACAGGTTGTTACTGATCAATTTTACAACCAAATATTTAAGACTAGCTCAATTTTATCCTCCTTCTTTGTAAAGGGGCAACACTGCTTCGTCAAGCCACAGAGAGGAAAATGCCATTCTTTAGTCTCTCTTCTCAGGTTTTGCAGACGTTAGCCTTAAAAGCCCTCCTGCCTAGCTTGCATCTTTCATCTTCTCTGTCAAGGTTCATGAACCGTGAGAGAACACCAGCTACTCTGAATGACTTCAAATTTAGCCCTATCCTGATAGGTTACATACCAGGCGTTTAAGTCAGGACTCCGTCAGTTATAAAGGGATCTGACTAAAACCAGCTTAAGCAGAAAGAGAATGTATCAGTTCAGATAGCTGGGAAGAATCTCAGACTAATTTAGAAGGTGGGAGTAAGAGCCGAAGAACCTAGGATCTCAGGGACTGGAACCGTGGATCACTGTCAATAGGACTCTTTCCATCCAGTTATCAACATAGTTTGTCCTCACTTTTCATTGCATGTTCATCTTATCCTCTCTTCGGGCAGATCTTTGCAACACTATAATCCCCCAGCAGCCCAGAGGGGAAGAGTCACATCCTCTCAAGTGTAACAGTGTCAACAGAAAAGAGATCTGTGTATGGCTTCCTAGAAAGGACACCATTAGAGCTGCCTAGATCTTTTGCCTATTTCATAGCCCAGCATGTGATAGGCAATTAATAAATACTCTTGAATGAATGAATAAGGTTATAATGGCCCATGTGACAGATAGAGCCTTCACTGTTGTAAATTAGTAAATTTTAGTTTATGTCTCTATCTAGAGGTACTGGTTCATGTGCATTGGCTTCTGAGAGCGGTCTGCTTGTCAGTGTGTTGCAGGAACAGTCTGAGACTGCAAGACTGAGAGCTTTGGTATATTCAGCAAGGCAATTAAATACTGCCCTGAACGACAGCCAACTCTACTTCCTCAGATGACCACCTGGACTATACTGTTGATGGAACATATGCCTTTCTCTACTTAAATCTCTACATTGAGACCTTAACTCTGAAATATGTATATTTTCAAACTTATCTACACAATATCTTTGTAAAGTAATTGTCTTATTGATCTTATTGTCTCCATTTAATAGCTAGGAAAGTCAAGGCATATATCAGGTAGGTCACTGTCTTCCAAGGTTGTTTTCCAGAACACAAGCACCCTAGGTGATTCATGAAAAGGGATTCTGTAGTCACTTATGATTAGGAAATCTAATTGATTCACAGTACACCTTAGTATATTAAAGGTTTGGAAAGAAATCTCAGTTAGGAAACCTATTTGACCTGAAATCTGTTTAATGTTGATTAAAAGGATCTTGCAAGATTGTTGTTTGCGAAGCCTCCTGCTTCTGCATACATCTTCTCTCTTCCCTCCTGTTTTCCATGGAGGATCTGTCTCTTTCCACTTGAAGCCAGTCCTTATCTACGACCAGCATTCTATCCCCTCCCCCAGCCTCAGGAATCTTCCATCTTTATCGCTTTCTGGATCAACACTTTCTCTTTCCTGGATCTTTCCAATCAGCATTCACACAAACTCTAGAGTCTCCCTAAATCCTTGCTTTTAATGTGGTCAGTCAATGAACCACCAGCATTGATGTCCCCCAGTGCCTGCTAGAAATGCAGAATCTCAGGCTCCACCCCACCTGCTAAATTATCTGCAATTAAACAAGATCCCCAGGTGATCTGTATGCGCATTAAAGTTTTAGAAGCCTTGCTCTAAACCACAACTGGGTTTCTCTTGTAAAAATGCAAGTCGGATCTTATCTAATCTCCACTAAAAACTCTCATTTTCCCAGATTCTTTCTCTCCCTTCCTTTCTTTCACAACTACTAACATTTCCCCAAACTAGTTTTCCAAGGACCCTCTTTGGGAAAAGTCGTTGGTCCCACCTTGGTGACAGTGCCCGATTCCCTTGCTCTGTGAACTTTGCACTATCTGAGGCAGTCTGACCAGGTCGCAGAGTCCACTTGTAGAGGATTTTGAGCCCGCGATGACATTCTCAGAGAGTACCAGTCATTTTGTCGTCTGTTCTTAGCTCCTCTCACCACTCCTGGCATTGCAAGGGGCTGACCCTATGACTACATTTCCCAGGCTCCCTTGCCAACTGAATGCTGCCAGTAGAAAGCGCCAGGAAAAGTTTGAGTGTGGGGAGAGGGGAGCGTCTCCACCAAGGTGGCTCCACCTTGGTGGTTTCTGTCTTGCTCCAGCGCTCTCTTAATAACGCCACCTGCCCTGGTTCCTCCAGCCCTAGGGGTGGTCACAGGTCCCTGCTCTTACTAATCTCTAGGTTGCCTCACCGTCCCTTGTTGGGCCCTTTGGTTTTTCCAGTACTTACATAACTAGTTCCTCCTACCTGGTATGGGTTATGCTTTCCCAAGGAGACCCTGACTGATACATGAAGGTATCAGAAAATGGGGGTGGGGAGGGGAACATCTGAGAAATAAGACTGGTCTGCTTGATTTGGTAGACTACCTTGAAGTCGAGGCACATCAGGGAGAGTAATGACCAGGAGGCAATGGCAGCATGTGGTGTCACTCTAAAGGAAGGCCACTTTCCTTTGAAATCTATTGTCCTCCACCTTAGGGGGTATGGGAAAGTTTTATGGATAGAGAAGAAGACAGGTTACAGAGGACAATCCAGCTCCCTGCACAGGAACCATTCTCTCTGGTTGTTGTAAGTCACAAATAAGTCGGTGTCCTTGTGTGGTTGCCTGGGGCAGGGGTCAGAGAAGTTGTCCCACAACAGAAACCTCTTTATCTGGGACAGGTTGGGGACAACTTCTTTTGGTTGCATTCATAACCTGTCCGGGTTGGGGCAGCTGCTGAGTTGACACAGTTGGTGGTTGGGGCCTTTTGTCAAGTGTCAATATTTTTGCAATCATCCCACACTACTGAGCTACAGCTCTCCCTGGCATCTGTCCCTGGGCCCTGGGAGGACAGGCAATTCTTTCATGCATAATGGGAAAAGATACAAGAGAGACTGTCTTTTTCTCTCAAAGACCATTCAAGTAGCAGGCCAGTGCACTCTGAATAATGCCCTTTCTAATGGACAAAGAACAGAATTCTAGAATTACACACTTTTGGGACAATCAGAGATGGCAGTTTACCGAGTATGATTTTTGCAAGATGATTCTGTAATGAAATCGTAAGCCTCAAAGTCTGAAATAAATGAAATGTATTTATTCAGAATATCACATGAGTGTTTGTATATGTTACGTTAAAATCCATCCCCCTTTAACTGTCCCATGATCGAGACAGGAGATTGGAAACAGACTGTGCCTGGAGGTGTAGACGGTGCCAAGGCTGAGCATGCAGAGCACACGTGTGCACGTCCTTCCACACATAAGCATACCTGTCGACCAAGGTCTCTCTAGTTTCTCCAAAGGTTGAATCTGGAACTGCCAGTCCTTAGGCGTGCTCCTCAGGAGCTGCAGAACCGGTGTTCCCAATGGGAGTGGTGTGAGGTGAGAGCACTCTCCAGAGAGGAATGCGCATCCACCTTTCACAAGCTGAAGAAGGAGCCTGGCCTGTAGGTGGGATGGGTGGAGCTCTTGGCTGAGGCTAGAGGCCCCACAGTCTGTCTGCACCCTGTGCGAGGAGAGGAGGACCCCACACTCTCCCGGCTGCCATGGGAACCGTGGAGGGCAGCTGGTGGGTAATTACTGCTGGTGGAAGGTGAACACACGTGCTCATTCTCGTCTGAGGGTCTAAAAGGTACAACCACAAGCTTCCCAGAACCTCACGAATGGGGAAGACTTGTCCTTTGGTTCCTGGATTGAAAAGTCAAGCCCGATTCTTTTACTAAATGCTTCATTGACTTTAATTTTTTCTTCATCTATTCCTATAGGAACCTAGCACCTGGAAACCCTGGTTCAGATAAAGATCCTTAGCTTATGTGTTGAAAACAAATGTCCATGGTTAGGAAAATATCAGTACAAAACTTTATTTTTTAGCATGAATTTTCTTAAATTACTAGTGTGATCCTTTAAAATAATTATTGACGACAGAAAATGACTTAATGTTTACAATTTCTTCCCTTCCTTCTACGGAGGCAGTGTCTAGTAACCAGAGATTCTTTGGTTTATTAAGTGCAAAATCAACACCTCTGTAACAATTGCCTGTCCTGCCCTGCCCACAAAGACAGAGTTAAGAGATAGATGTGGGAATGCAGGATTGGAGAGGTGGGGGCAGTGGAGGCTGTGCTTCAGGAAAGGAGAGACAGAGATGCCCAAGGCCCTGGACCCCAGTGGAGGAGGCTGAGCCACACAAGTGTGACATCTGCATGGGGAGACTGTGACAATGATCTGACATAGAGGTCAGTGAGTAGGGTGGTTTGGGGAGAAAAGATATGTTTAATAAGATAATTTAGACTAAAGTACTGTGCACTAGACAATGTAAAACATGATCCTTTTTCCTTCCTAAAAAATCTAGACTCTAGAAATTCTAGACTTGAGTAAAATATCCATGTTTCACTCTTGCATAGGGGAGTCTGCTTTCCTTTGGAGAGCCAGTTAAAGTAGTAACTTGTTCTGAGATGGAGGCAGGAAGTCTCAACCACATTTTAGTTATGTAAAAGTGTTACATACACATTTTAAATATTCAAAACATACAGAAACAAACTAAGTGAAAAGTGAAATTTATGCTCTCCCTGTCTTGATGAAGTACATTGTTTAGGGGCAGCCAAGCCACGATAGTTTAGTGGTTCTCCTTAAATATTTTCCTAAGCATTTATGGACACATACAAGATTGATTATTTGGCTCAAAAAGAATTTGAGGTGGAAATGTTGAAGGTAATGCTCCATTGACTACTTCTGTTTTAACATGATAAAAAAAAAAATTGAATCGTTAATACATATATGACTTGATTGGGGCCCAAGGCAGGCCACCCCAAAATATCCCCCAACAGCATATTGATTACTTTGACTTAAAGTTACTTGACAAGCAGCCAGTGCCAGAAGGGCACATTGACCTTTCCTTGCCTCCTCGAATGCAGGAAATAAATCTCTCATGTGACAGGTATCCTCGAAACTGAAAGACACCCCATATCACTGGAATTAAACAGCCTAGAGCCGAACAGTCTGTATGAACAAGGCTTGTTGCCTCTTTTCTAATTTACTGCTTTGTTTTAATTTCTCATTAACGAGCACCAAAACCTTGCTTATAGTCCTTTTTTTATGAGCACTAATTCCCCATCCCCTTTGTTTTGTCAATTCTTCACAAATTTATTTTGTCTTAAAAGTATAAAAAGGTGTGTGGTTCTCCCGTACACACGTGTTAAATTGGTTTTCTCCTGTTAATCTAGTCTTGTGTCAATTTTATTATTTTATTATTTGTCCAGACATAAGAACTAAAGCATGGTAGAGAGAGGGGAGTTCTCCTCCTTCCCTACAAATTCAGAAGATAAAAAGGGGATATTAAAGTGAATCTCCCCACCACTGACACTTCCAGCACCCTGTTTCCTTCACTGGTGGCCGCCACCGTCATAGGTTTCTTATGTGTCTTTCCAGATATATTCTGTAATATCTGTGTGTTTACTAAGATACATACATATGTTGAGCCATATGAAATTTCCATTTCTTGAAGTTAAAAAAAACCCGGCAGTTTCATGAGATTCAACCTAACGTATATGTATATGTGTGAATATAATATTTAATCACCCTAATGGTAGCATGCCATATGCACTGTCGTGTACTTTTCCTCACTTAACAAAAAATCCTGAGATATCTGAATGTGTAGAGCTGACTTTTTTTTTAATTTTGTGCCTATTTATTTGTGTTCATGGCAAACTATTATTTTAAAATTTACATACAGTAAACCTGAATTTTACTTCTGACGTACAGTTCTGTGAGTCTGAACACATGTGTAGATCTGTGTACTCACTACCACGATCAGGAAACAGAAATATTTCCAACACATCTTTGCAATCGCCGCCAACGACAAAGACAGAATACCACCTGCAGGCACCCCAGGGTCTCTCCTCGAAACCCCCTCCCCGTTGCTATGCCTTTTTGACACCCCAAGACAATATTTTCCTTGACTTCTAACAGCAGAAGTTAGTTTGGCCTGCATGAAGCCACGTAGCATTCTTTTGTTTAGCATTCTTTTGCTCAGCATATGGAAGATTCACCCCTGTTGTCGTGTGATTACTATAGAGCAATACATTTCACAATATTTCAGTGTAATATAGCATTTTTGACCTGCATAATCAAGAAAACATTTATATAGATTGATAAATTAAACTATGCTTTTTGTAATGGTTTCTGGGTTCTTGTGTTATACTCGGAAATGCTGTTAGCACTTTAAGATTATAAAGTAAATCTTATGTTTTCTTCTAGTGCTTTAATAATTTCATTTTTAGGTGTGAGGAATGAATCCAACTTTTTTTTCCAAGATACCAACTTATTATCCAAATACTCATTTAATCCTCGCAGGAAATTTATGATTGATATAATTACATGTCTTCATTTTACAGATGAAGAAACCGAAACATACAGAAGTAATCTTCCTCCACCACAGAACTAATAAATGACAAAGCTGAGATTTGAACCTTGCCTTTCCATACCACCCACACATCTTGAATATGAGCTGCTCTTTTTTTTTTTTTTAACCACAACACAGACACAGTATCTAAATGTTTGCAATAGTGAATTTGTTTACTTAGGAGTCTGATTATCAAGTAGCTACTTAGTAGGGAGCAAGGAATTTGACACCTTCTCACCTCCTTTTCATCATCCCTTCTCTTTGTTACCAGGAAGCCTTTTTTTGGAATAGATTTTGTTTTCTAAGCCTAGTGTCAGGATTTCTCTTCAAATGATTCTTCTTATTAAATTGTTGAGTGTATCAGCTGTGTAAATAGCCTTAGGACATGTCATGTAAACGATTATAAAACTGTTAAAAATTAAATTGAACTGCTTAAAAAAAAAAACTGAGCAGGGTGTGTCTCAGGGAACAGAAGGAAATGGTAAACATAGTATAGTTGGAGACGAGGATAAAGGGCAAGAAGTCTTGAGGTCAGTTTCCAGTTCGATCATATGACTAGGGAAAGTCAATTTTTGCTTAGTTGTGCCTATTTGTCAAACAGGGGCAATAGCAATAAAAATGTAACCCTTTACTTTCTCTCAGTTTATTTACTTTCTGCCTACAATGAGAATTCAATTAAAAACAAAGATACAACAAACTTTTTTTTTAAAGAAAAGGCTCCAGGCTGAAAATTTGGCTACATTCCTGGGAGAGTCATAGCCTAAGTTTAGACACTGATGTGGACCTTTCTTTCTTGGGAGGTTTTCCAACTGTTTTCATAACTTTAGTTTACACAGTCATACAGTGTTCTTTTGCAAAAGTAAATCTAGAAACACAAGATGTTTCAAAGTGTTCTAATGAAGTTCATTAAAACAGTGTAGTAACACATGTATTTCGATCTGCTCTGGATCTCTGTTATTTGCTATAGCCAAGGGGTGTGTGTATGTCTGTATTCCCCACTCCTCATACAAATGTTGGCAAGTCTGGCATGTGAAGAACAACACAGCTGTAGCACTTTCATATCTGAGGATAGTCCTCTGCATATACAAAATGAAATATATATTTTTTGCAACCAAGAAAGAATATATGCTACTGAAGACACTTGAGTATCAATCGGTAAACCATTTTGGAACAGAGAGTTGAACATAGAGAAATCAATGTCAGGGGGGGTCTATGCCTCCTCAGTAAGGGATCCAGGGGGCAGTTGGGGGTGTGTGTGGCTATGGGCTTTAGAGCCATGAAAGCTCTAGGTTCAGACGCTGCCTCTACTCTGTCCAAGCAAGCTGTGTTAGTTCAGGTGAGATTCTTAACCTCTCTGAGCCTTAGTTTTTATTTAAAAAATTTTATACAGTGAAATGCAGTGTTTATAATATATATAGTTTTCTGGGTTTTGACAAATGCATAGAGTCGTATAATTACCAACATAGTTATGATATGAACTGTTTCATCACCCCAAAGATTCCCTCATACTGTCCCTTTATAGTTAATACCTCTCCCCTTCCACCCTGCCTCTGCCCCACTCAACTCCTAGCAAACACTGATCTGTTCTCTTTCCCTGGTTTTATCTTTTCAGAATGTCATATAAATGGAATCACATGTACGTATGGCTTCTTTTGAGTCTGGCTTCTTCCACTTAGCCAAACCCGAGATCTATTCAGGTTGGTAGGTATCAAGAGTTCGTTCTTTACATTTCAGGGTACTATTTCATGGTATGCGCAATTTGTTTATCTCTTCACTGGCTGAAAAACACATGGGTTTTAATAATTTGTCTTTTAAGGAATTTGTCCACTTTTTACATTGTTGAATTTGTTGGCCTAAACTTATTTATAATATTTTTTATAATATCTGTAGAATCTATGGCGATATCCTCTATTTAATTCCTGATATTGATAATTAGTGTTTCTCTTTCTTTCATTGAGTATTCCTAGGGACTGATCAATATTATTCTTTTCTAAGAACCACATTTTAGCTTTTTGTTTTTTTTCTTTGTTGGTTCGTCTGTTTTCTATTTCATTGATTTTTTTTGTTCTTATCTTTATTTCATTCCTTCTACTTACTTCAGTTTTAATTTTCTTTTTCCTAACTTTTTAGGGTGGAAGCTTAGACTATTGATGTACAATTTTTTTCTTTCCCGGCATAAACATGTAATACTATAAATTTCCTTCTAAGCTCTGCTTTAGCTGCACCTCCCAGACTTTGATATGTTCTGTTTTTATTTTCATTCATGTAAATCATTTTGTAATTTCCTTGTGTTTTGTCCTTTGATGCACCAGTTATTTGGAAGTGAGCTGCCTAATCTTCAAGTATTTGGGGAGTTTTCTAGATATCTTCTTTGTTACTGATTTCTAATTTAATTTCGTTGTGGTCAGAGAACATACTACATTATATTAATCCTTTGAAATTTATTGAGACTTGTATAATGAATTAGCATAATAAGATAGAATAGAATTAACATTCTATCTTGCTGAATGTTCCATGTCTACTTAAAATGGATGTATATTCTACAGTTGTTGAGTGTAATTTTTCAAAAAAAAATCGATTAGACGAGTTGGCTGACCTAAATCCTCTATATTCTTATTGACTTTTTGTCTACTTGTCTACTTGTTCTGTTGAGGAAAGAGGTATGTTAAAATCTCCAACTATAATCGGTGGTTTTAAAATCTGTCCTTTCAATTCTGATTGTTTTTGCTTTATGATTTTGAAGCTCTGTTATTATATCGATACACACTTAAGGTAATGTTTCCTTGACGAGTTAACCCTATTATTATTTTGAAATGTCCTTTTTATTTGTATAATACTCCTATCTTGAAGTTTACTTTATTTATTAATATTGTCATACTAGTTATCCTATGATTCATGCTTGCCCAGTGTTAATAGATTCTCTAGAGCACCGTTCAGGTGTGCTTCCAGGACTGAGACCTTCATTCCCCCTGCTTGCTGTTAGTGTGGCTGCAGATGACTCACAGCTATCTGTATTGCTTTAGCTGAAGGTAGCTGCCTTGCAAAAGGGTATCACATCCCCTACTTCTCTTCTCACTCTCCCCGCCTCAGTTTCAACAAATCTCCTGTAAGCAACTTTCAGTTTGTGACCAAGGGAACTTGATTCGTGATACATGGTCTATCCTTTTCTATGCTTTTGCTATTAACTTATCTGTGTCTTTATACTTAAATTGCATCTCTTATAAACAACATATAGTTGGATTATGCTTTTCTATTCATCATGACCATCTCTGCCTTTTCATTGATTTAATCGATTTACATTTAATGTAAGTTTGATATGATTAGGTTTAAGTCTACTGTCTTGCTCTGTGTTTTCTATTTGTCAGACTGTTCTTTGTTCCTTTTTCTTTCTATTACTGCCTTCATTTTGATTATGTAAGTATTTTCAGGATTGTATTTTACATCTTCTATAGGACTTTAACATATCTTTCGTTTTATTGTTCCTTTTTTTTTAGCGATTGTTTTAGGCATTATAATATGCATCCTTAATTTAGGCTAACTTGAATTCATATTATATCATTTCACATATAATGTAAGAATCTTACAACAGTATACTTCCATTTACCTACATTTTGTCCTTTGTGCTTTTGTTGTCATAGATTTTACTTCTTTGTATGTTAAAAATCCCACAATATAGGGTCATTATTTTTGCTTTAAATAGTCGTTGGTTTTAAAGACATTAAAAGAAAAAAATAGTCTTCCATATTTATTTACATATTCACCATTTGGGAGCACATCCTTCCCTCCCATATATCCATCTAGTGTCATTTCTTGAGTACTTCTTGTAGTACACATTTGCTGGTAAGACGTTTTCTCAGCTTTCCTTCTTCAGAAAATATCTTTTTTTTGCTTTCATTATGGATGGATACTTTCCCTGGCATTTTTGTTTGTTTGTTTCAGTATTTTAAAGATGTTGTTCCATGGAGTCATTATTTTATTGTTCTGTATATAACATTTCTTTTCTCTCTGGCTGTTATGGAAGGTCTTCTGGCCGTTAGGAAGAAAAAAGTGACATATTTTCAATTCTCGAAGGAGACTTTGAAGAGAACAGGTATGGAGCACTGATGTCTACCATAGTATCTACTGCTAGAAGCTCAGGCCTCTTTCCATGTGGTGTTATTCTAGCCTAATAACTCAGAGTAGGATCAATGGAAAATTAAGAAATACTGAGTCTCCAACACAGCCTGGATGGAGAAAGAGAATGGGCCAACCTCTGTGGGTTAGGGTGGAGTTTTCCTAAAGGTTGATAGAGATTTGCACTGAAGAAGTTAGAGGAGAATGCTTCTATAAGGGGTGCCTATGGACCGCACCAGGGAACAAGATTCAGGTCTGGGAATGGATAATTTCAAGTTATGTCATATGAAGGATAAAACTTTTACAGAATTTTTTCTGCAAGGAAATCAAGATTAATTCAATTGATACGTGTGTGGGTAGGAAGTTTGGGATGGTGTTAGAGAATGCTGGAAAGGGATGATAATAACACATGAGCAGCATTATCAAGGGTAGACAAGAAAGAAGAGGAAGAAGGGTACAAAGTCATGGAGGTATATTCTACTGATTAAGACTTTTACAACTACTATGTGTAACTTGTGGACTAAAAAAAAAAAGAAAGAAAGAAAGAAAGGAAAGGAGGTATACAAAAGCCAGATGTGTCAGGGAACCACAAGTTAATTTGACATTTCTGGAGCTTTGAAGTGTGAAGGGTAGAGAGGGTATAGCAAAAGAGAAAGCAGGATCCAGGCTGCTGAGGGCTTGTTGTACTGTCTGGGAATCTGAACAGTGTCGTGCAGAACAAGGAGGCCACTGGTGGACTTTCAGCAGTAGAGTGACATCAGCTCTGGAGAAAATGGATTGGAGAGAAGCAAATATGGAAACTGGGAGATCATTTAAGTGGTGAGACATAACGAAGACTGAAACTAGTGGCAGGGGAATAAGAAAAAGGGTGGATTTGAGAAATATTTCAGAGTAAAAGTCATGGGACTTGGTGATTCTCTGGATATGGGTGAAGAATGAGAGAAGGATGTTTTGACTGACTTTCAAACTTTTAGGTTGGGTAACTGAGCAGATGGAGGTGACACCAGCCAAGGCAGAACACAGGGATGATAAACTTTTGAAGAAGAGAACATGCAGGAGTGTGAGAGGAAACACAGAAGGGGCAAATCTGATGTTGTCAGGGATGGGTTCAATAGTGGAGGATTTCAGTTTTAGATACATTGTATTTGAGTTGCCTATTAAGTTGTCTAATAGTTGTTCAATAGTTGAATGTATTAAGACTAAGTAATTCTGTAGAAATTTAGTGTCGGGCCTTGTACGAGGCACTGGCCGAATTGTATGACAGACACGGTTCTCACCCTCCCAAAGCTGAGAGCCTGTTGGAGATGCTATAATCTGGAGCTCAGGAGAGAGATCTAGGCTAGAGCTATCAATGTATAGAGAGTGTTACCAGAAAGAAGAGAAGGAAACTCTTAGAGTTTATGAGCATTATTTACTATGAGCTATAGTCTATGCATATCATCTCATCTAAGCTTCATGACATTTCTATGAAATATTCCAATGTTACCGATGAGGAAAATGAAGCACAGAGAGCTGAAACTCAGAGATTGCAATCTGGCCTTTGGCCTGAATTTTATTCTATTTTGCTGCAGTGATTTAAAAAGACCTCTAGATGTGTTCGCACTATCTAGTTTGTTACTTTCTCTCATCCTCTACTGTCTTATACCGTATGTGTTCACTCGTAACATTTTTGCTCCCTTTAGGCATTTGACTTTGTACTATGTGGTTTACCTAAGTGCCAAAGGTCACAGGGCGAGAAAATGGCTGAGTTCTACTTGAACCAAAATCTGGGTGACATCAAAGTCTATGCTCTTTGCTGTTATGCTGTACTTCTGTGGATGGCAGAAGAAAGTGTGTTGTGTGGTGATGCACAAGGGCTGATGGATGTTTGTGGTCAGAAAGTAGAAAATTACAGTTAAAGATCTCAGCTGCAATTGGTTCTTTTGGCTAGTAGTCTTTTCTGACATACTATTTTCCTATCTAAGGCTTAGAAAGGAACTTGATAATATATATAATACTGTTTTCTGAAGCATTGTCCCTAGTGATTATGTTATTCTGAAATTTTCCTGAAATATGTAGGTAGGATGGTATCTGCCATGGGAAGGGTGAAAGAATGATAATTAGGTTTGGTCTGTAATTATGAAGATTGCTTCCTTGTCATAAAAAAGATAGACACTAATTCTACTGGGGAAATAAATTCATGAGGCTTCTGGTCATTATGATCAGATAAAAGCCCATTTCAAACGTCCTTCTGTACTGCAGTGAGGTATGATAGTCCTTGAGCAGCTTGTTGGAGACGAGTTCAAATTATTAACATGGAACATTGAGGCAGGCAGAGTGCTCTGGCTGGGTTGGTGCAGGACACTAAGTGGGCCAAGGCAAGAGCTTTCAGAAGGTGGCGATTTGCATCCAAGAGTGGATGAAGAATTAAGAGTAACTTACAGGTTTAATTAAGAACAAACAATGAATGTTAATTTGCAGAGACCCGAAGCCGAATGGGGCTGACCATGGGAGGCTTAATGTTCCAACAAAATTGTGGTTAAACATGATAGTTTCAATCTTGTCCCTTCTTCCTCAATTTTTGGTGTCCTAGCAAGGCTTTTTTCACATAACTAGCCCTCTTCCGGTCTTTTTCTTTCTCTAAGTGCTATATCAAATCTCTTCTTATTCATTTGTTTATTATTTATTATGGCCTGCTTTCATAGGGCCCAGATATATACATAATACACAAATATATACATATATATGTATAAATATAACTGGTGACCTTGGATTTATATGTGAATGTTGGGCTGAAGATGCGTATCAGGCATCTGGAGTCTGGGAGCAGCCGAAGGCCCATTGAACTTTACAGTCTTAAGAGAAAAGGACTCCTGGAAAAAAAAAAAAAAGAAGCTCTTGTTAATTATATAGGTGTTTACCATGAGATAAGAGAGGATTTAGCTCAGTTGTCAATTCGGTATTCAGACCAGGCTCTGCTCTGGCTCTAATACACTTAGGGATCAGGCTATGGAATCTTAGAGAGCAACTTGTCCCTATAATTAATTGCTAAATAAAATGTGAAGATCAGCATATACTGCCAGGTTCTGATACGGGAGGCAATATGAAGCAATGTGGTATAGCATGTGGAAGTAGGTTGATGAGATAGATGAGGGTTCACTGACCACCAAAGTGCAGGGTGTTGAATGAATTAGGCACATAAACATTAAACTATTAGGATAACTGCAGGTGCTAGAGGTAAATGTGGACTCCTTAGGAATCTGTGTCTTCCACCAGGGTGTGAATTCTAACATCCCCAAGGACCTGACACTTAGACTGCTCAAGATTTTTTGAATAAGTGATAATATATACGATTTCGGTGAAATTAAAAAAATAAAGGCAGATGTCCAAATGATTGAGATCTTTGCACTATCAGCGTGAAATATTTGGACCCTGGGAGCCTCCTCATGTTAGCAGCAGGAGGATTACTAGACGCTCAAGATACAAAATCCTAACCACAAATACTGAAAAAAGTACACTATCCTTCAGAGCCCATGGCAGGTTCCCTGAATGTCCCTTCTCCCACCCACGACGCTTATACAGGCGGGTCTTCACTGTGGCCTGCTAGCCCCGCGGTAGCAGCAGCACCTTCCCCGCCTGACTTCGCAGTGCCCAAGCGCGTCAGCCTGGTGCTCAGACCAGCCCCCCACCCCCGGTCCCGCTCCAAGCGCAGCTCCGCACGCACCGGGTTTGGGCAGCGCAGAGCGCTGCGCCGTCCTTCGCGCTCCCGCGTTCGTGCGCGACGCCTCGAGCGCGCATGTGCCGGCCCGATTCCGTGCTTGTTCCCTACCGCGCCCCGTAGGGCTCCCTCGGCGAGCTCCACGTAGGCCGCGCAGGCGCCTTTGGCACACCGCTCACCTGCTGCCGTTGTCGCCGCCGCCGCCGCCGGGGCTGGATGGGGGGCCGAGGCCAACCAGTGGCACCCACAAGAAGGAGACGCGGCGGCGGCGACGCCGACACCCGTAAGATAAGAGTCCCGATCCGGCCGCGAGCCCCAGGAGCAGGCAGCGAGGCCCGGCCCCCGCGGTCCCTGCTGTAGAGAAGCCGCCGACGGTGCCGCGGCTGGGTCTCCCTGGGCGCTCGCCCCTCAGGTCTCACTCACACTCAGGACCCCGCGCTGCGCCATGTTCAAGAAACTGAAGCAAAAGGTCAGCGAGGAGCAGCAGCAGTTCCAGCAGGCGCTGGCCTCTACTCAGGTACTATGGCTGCCGTTCTCCCCGAGTTCCCGATACCCCTTGACCCTCCCTCTGGGGCAAAAAGGAGGGGAGGTTCTTCCATGACCCTTGACCTCTAACCTGAGGATTCCTCCAAACTCTGCACTGGGTACGAGCTCAGGTTGGTGCAGGTCCTTCGTGACTCCCGACCCGGGTCCCCATCCCCAGGCTCGGCTCAGGGGAGCGGATGGGGGTGGCTGGATCCTTCGTGTATCTGACCTCTGTTAGAGTTTTCCCCTAATTCCCGACCCCGGCCTGAGAACAAGTGAGAAGGGCTCCAATCTTGCATGACTTTTGACTCATATCTAGGTTCTCCCACCCAGGCGAGACCCCAACTCAGGAATAAGGGCGAGAAGGGAAAACCTGGGTCCCTTGTAATATCTGATCTCTTGACCGAAGTCCCCTCTCCTGTCCCCAACCCGAGATTGAGTACCAAGGGACCAGGATCCCGCAGGATTCCTGATCCCTGACAGAAGTCTGATTAATTCCAAACTCTGGTCCAGGGGTAAGGGCCAGGGGTTGAGCCATTCAAGGCCAGGCTGCTTGCGGGAGCGTTGGGACGCGAAAGAGGTGGTAGTGTGGCCCGCGTCCAGCGCCTGAGGCTGTCACGAGTTAGTCACTTGGCATAACTTGGTTGATCTCGGACAGCCAGAGGGGCTGACACTCTGAGGCTCGCTGGGGTTGTGCCTGTCCACAACTAGGCTTGTGCTTCTTCAGGAGTTTTGTTAATGTGGTTTTTCACGGATGCTGTTGCTTCAGGAAATGACAGTTTCCAGGAAAAAGGGGGCGTGTTAGTGTTAATTTAAAGAAACAGTCCTTAAGCATCAGTGAATATTTGTATGTTTTGGTGCTGGCAGCACGTGGTCTTTTCAGTGAAAATAATGGTTTCTACTAAATTTCTTCCCAACCTTTCTGGATCTCAACAGATTGAGCACAACTCTCTTAATTTTAGTTTCTACAGGAAGTCTGAGTTTTGACTAATTTGGAGGCATCTCTAATACATTTTATAACATAACATTTATCTTACATAATTTATAAACAACTATTAAACATCTTATTAACAACTATTAAGCAGATATTACATTGAGTTTGTTCTAAACTATGAATTGAAGTTGTTCTCTTTAAAGCTTGTGTAGAGTTAAAACAGTTCTTGAACTACATTGGAACATGACAGTGAAGGCTTTTTAATTCTCCGAAGTAAAATGTAAATAGTGACTAAAATTTAAGTTGTAAATATTTTACTTTTCATACTATTTACTGCTTTTCTGACTTTACAAAACACAGTTTTTTAAGAAACAGAAAAAACTTAAAAGTGAGGTAGAGATGAAGAATGTGGGGAAACAGGTGTGTTAGCAAAAGTAAGGCACTTAACATTTGGGAATGTATAAAGTATCGTTGATCCAGGACTCCACCTCTAGAAATTTATTCTAAGAAAATTTAGTATGTATTAAAAGATTTAGCCACACAGATTTTCATTTCAATGTTGTTTTAATAGTTAAAAACTGGCTAAAAAATTGTTCAACGATAGAAAGAGAAAGTCGTATCAGGAAATCGATTATTCTGCAGCCTTAAAAAAATGCCAACGTTTATTGGGTTCTTACTATGTTCCAGGCATTTTGCTTAGTATTTTATGTGCATTATTTTATTTAATTGTCACTTAAACCAAGAGGTTGATAATCTCTTATACATGAAGGAGCGAGGCTCAAAGAGGTTAAGTTGCTTAATATCACACTGCTAGTGTTAGCGCCTACAGAAAAGTATTGTTAATATGCAAAATAATTGTGTTAAGCAGATTAAAAAGCGTATGAACTCAATTTTGTAGGGCAAAATATGTACATGTTTATATACAAACAGTGAAAATAGTTTAAGAAGATTATACTGTAAGGTGCTGGTGAAATATTATGAGTATATTTTTTCTTATTTGTATTTAGTTTTTCTTCATGGAAATTGCTTTTGTGCATTAACAAAGGTTGTTTTTAGAATAATATTAAAAAAAAGCTAGTTGCAAACTAAGACATTAGAGCTCTCCCAGTTTGGATAGGGCGATGCCTCTGGTGAGACTCCATTTGGATCAAATAAAATTACTTTGTGTACAAAAGATTTAAAGCAATCCTCTTTGATAATATGTCTATTTACCCAGAATGCCAAAGGAAATCGTTAGTGATCAACTACTGACAGAAACTTGATTCTCTTCTGGTCTCAGGTTCTCAGCTATTCAGTTGAGTAGTTGTGGATTGTTTTCAGAGTTAAGGGTTAAAGATTTCATTCAGGCATGAATTAAAAACAAAACAAAAAGCTTTTTTTGATTACAATCCTTTTTGCAACAGATTACACAAATTGTTCTGTTAAGCAAAGAATTTTGAATTCGTATATTATAGTTTCTTCATTTTTAAGTGTAAATTATTTTGTGATGAAGGCACCATGCCCTCTAGAGTTTAATAGGGTGTGTAAGGCAGTTTCCTTTTACCCACTCAGGAGGATTTGTTTGTTCTTGGTCTAGGTTGAAATTTTTCCCTCAGATCGTTGAATTATTTCTCTCTTATGTGTATTGCAGCTGAGAAGTCTAATTCTAAGCCTGTTTTTCCTTCATTAGTAGTTAACCCGATATTTTAATCATCTCTTTTTTCCTTGGTTTTAAAACATTTCCAGTTTCCTTTTTTTCCTTCCTTTTTTTAGCCCCTCTCCCCTTTTAAAAAAATTTTGTTTCTGGATAGATCATTTGTGTATCTTAACTTTTTTTTATGCTGAGCAGTGCAGGTAGGTGGGATCAGCTTTTTTTTTTAATGAAAGAATTAATTAGGTCAGAAAATGTGATATCTTATGTTACAAAGGTTAAGTTTTTTTAAACTTTTGTTTTAGAGATGTCTCTGTGTGAAATGGTTTAATTAATTAATTGATTAATTAATTTAACTCTAGGTCTGAGTGGCAAAAAATTTGAGAAACAATGGTCTAAATAATACTAAATGGATGAAGGAATCAGACCTGTGTGTTAACCCAGATCTTGCAGTATGCAACCTGGGCAAGCCACATGAGTATTCCGAGCTTCTTATTTTCTCATCAAGAAATTGGGGATGATACTATCTGTCCTGCTTACCTTTCAGATTGGTTGTGAGGATCAACAGAGATAAAGTATTTGAAAGCATTTGTAATTAGAGCACTTATTTATTTAACAAGCCTTAGGAGGTGTAAACCTGGGTGTTGCATTTGCCTTGAAGGGTAAATGTAGTCTCTGTACCATGGAGTTGAGCGACAAGTACACCTAGTATGGTGGTAGTATGCACAGGGTATTGTGGCTGCACATAGGAAGACATTTCTGGAGAGGGTCAGGGTGACATCTGAGTGGGATCTTGATGATGAAAAGTCATGGTATGTAAGGACAAGGCATTCAAGGCTTATTATTCCTAAAGGTGATTGTATTAGTTTTCTAATGTTGCATAATAACCCAGTTATTATCTCATAATCCATATGTCAGAAGTCTGATAATGGGGTGATGGAGTGACTAGGTTCTCTGCTCAGGATCTCACAAGGCTAAGATCAAGGTATTCTTCAGACTGTGTTCTTATCTGGAGCTTAGAGTCCTCTTCCATGTTCTTGTGGTTGTAAAATTTAGTTCTTTGTGGTTGTAGAACTGACATCTTTATCCGGCTTTTGAAGGGGACCACTTTTAGCACCTAGAGCTGCCTGCAGTTCCTTGCTACTGGACCCCTGTAGACATTTTGCTTTCTTTAGGACAGCGGGAGTGCATTTCTCTGTTTTCTGCCTCTGCACTCATATTTCAAGGGCTTGTGTGATCAGGTTGGACCCATTCAGATAATCTCCTTTTGATTAATTCAGAGCCAACTGATTAGTAACCTTAAATATGCCTGCAAAAGCCTTTTTGCTGTGTAAGGTCAGCTAATCAGGGGAGTGATAGCATATTCACAAGGCAAGGGTCATTTGGAATCATCTTAGAAGTCTGCATGCTGCATTGACTAAAAGGGTCTTTCTTATACTGAAATTGAGGCCTGTAGTCTCATAATAATGATAATAGTCAGCAGTAAAAGTGTTAATTGTGAGCCTGGATATAACCATCAGGTTTCTTGACAAATAGCTTAGAACTCTGTCTTAAGATTTTTCATGGCTATCAAAATTAATTGGACCAAGTTTAGTCTGAATGAATCTTAAATCCTTTTATATTTTGAAGTTAGGATAGCTCATTAAAGATCCAGGACCTTGGGATAAATGCCCAAGTACAGTTAGTTTTTTATGCATGTTTTATACTTCACAGTCACATCCATTCCCTCACGGGATCCTTACTCTTGCAACTGCAGAGGAAGACCTACAAGTCATCAGGCCAAGCCTTGCCAGGTGGTACTGCTTTACTGAGGACAATGTGTTTCAGAACCTGTTCAAATTTATAAACCTCAACATTTGATTTTGCTGGTTTATCTAGAGCTGATTGGGCTGTCAGTTACTGATTAGGCCCACATGAGGCCAAGATAAAAAGACATAGTGCCAATTTTTAAAATTCACAGTGGGGGTGTACTTTTCAAGTGATTAGAAGGTCACTGTCTTGAGTAGCCCTTTCCTGGCATCTGGCATTTGGAAAGCTGAATCACTAACCCAAAGATCACTTGGTGATGATGGAATCGAAGCAGAGAGGGTTGGTCAAGAGCTATTTCCTCTAGCCTAGTAGTACTTTGTTTAACTTTTTGCCTCCTCAGTGGCCCTTTTATTAAAGGAGATATTACACACAACCATTGCAAAGCAGATAGAAATGGAGCTCTTCCCTCTCATAGTGGCAGGCTTTAACGCATCTATAGCTCTTGAAGCTGGGAAGGTTTGAAATTCATGGCTCTGCGTTTAGGAAGGGTTTATTGAATTTCTCTCAACTTCAGTGAAAACTATTTCTAAAGTGCTGGGTAGACACTGTCCAATTACTGTGCTTTCCCTTCCCATTTTCTAAGCACAATATTAACTTCTTGTCATACATTTTCTAGACATTAAAATATTGATAAGGCTTCAGCTTTATTTCACATTCAACCATTTTCTTGTTTAAAATTTTAAGACCTTACTGTTTCTGTTTTTATCCTAGGAAAGGATATCTTATTCCTTAAGGTAACTTCTGCATGTAGGTAATTTCATCTATCACTTGTTGATTTTTCTGGTTCATCTTTTAGGAGGTATATGTGAGCTGAAATTCTTAGTTGTAAGCAACAGAATTCAGTCTAGATAGGTAAGCAGAAAAGGAATTTATTAAAGAATATTTGGTAGCTTACAGAATTTCCAGAAGGGCCTGAAAGTCTGGGCAGGTTGCCATGCCCAGCCATGCAGAGCGGACTGTACTAATAACAGTATTGTAGCTGCCTCAGCTTGGTACCAGCATTGCATCTTCCACTACACAGTTCTTGTACACGAATGCATGATGCTGTCTCCATGATCGTCAGCTGATGGACTTTAATTATGCATATTTATTTTTCTCACATCACTCATTTATGACTCATAGTCTCATGTGGGTGTGTTCATTGATGGAGCATAGGTCACCTGCCCTAGATGCAAAGACGACTGGATTAGTGAGTTTTCAGAGTTCTAACTTTGGCCTTTTAAGAGATATTTATAAAAAAAGGATATTAAACTTCTATCGCATTTTGTTGATGTTTTCCTTCTCCTCTCAATTAAACTTTTAATTTTGATTTCTGCTTTTGGCATAAAAATCTCTCCTATTCAGACATTATGGAAATAGACCCTCATATTTTCTTTTATATTTCAATTTTTTAAAAATCATTTAAATCTTTAATATAGCTTAAGTATGAACTAAGGATCTGATTGATGTCCTTCCATCCATATACATGGTCATTTGTCCCAACACCATGTATTGGGTATCTTGTCTTGATTAGAAATGTTACACTTATTTTAAACTAAATCTGTATATGTGTGTATGTATATATATGTGTGTATGTAGAGTATTTGTATGTGTGTACACTATTCCTCATGACCTCTCTTTTCTCGCCTAGCCATGACTATGGGCCTGTTTGACAGATCAGGGTTCCATTTGTTCAATCACTCATTTATTTACCAAATATTTATTAAATGCCTTTTATTTATTTAGAGCTGTGCAGACTACAAAAGGGTAAGGCATCAAAACTTATTTCTATGTGTGGATGAGTTCAGACCTATTTTGTTATGGGTGAGGGAGAGTCTTGAAGTTTGGGCTTTAAACTTTTAGGACTGTTTTTAGCTCACCTCAAGTAGACCTTAAACTCCTAGTTTAAATTTTAGGCCCTTTCTCTAGAAGATTTTTATGCTGAGGATATTAGGAGTCAGGATGTCCTTTATAGCAGCAGTCTTTAACCTTTTTGGCACCAGAGACTGGTGCTCCTATAAGAATCTAATGCCTGATGATCTCAGATGGAGCTGAGGTGGTGATGCTAGCGCTGGGGAGCAGCTGCAAATACAGAGGAAGCTTTGCTCTCTCACCAGCCACGCACCTCCTGCTGTGTGGCCCAGTTCCTAACAGGCCATACACAGATACCAGTCTCCAGCTCCAGGGTTTGGGGACTCCTGCTTCATAGGGCTGAATGGACTGGCATCTCAGTATCTAGTTGTGGCATGTAAGGTAGGCTCAAAGCAGGCCCTTTACTAGAGAGATGTTTACTAGAGAGATGTGCATTTCATAGTATTGAGTGTTAGAGCTAGAAGGCACCTTAAATATTGATTTGACAACCTTATTTTTTGCTATGTACTTTTAATTTTTGAATAATTTTTATATACAGGAAAGTTACAAAGATAGTACAGAGAATGTTCATATACTCCTCACCTGGTTTCAGTTTTCCCTATTATCTTATTTTACCAGCACAACCTTATTTTATAGATGAAGAGACATAGCCCTCAAGAAGTTCATTTAGTTAAGATCATAGTTTTAGTTGGTGGTAGATTCAGACCAAGGACCCATTAGATAGCCTGGGACTGGATTATGTTTTACTTATCCTTTTCTGTTTTTCATATATTTGCTCTTTTCTTTCGTTGGGTTCTTTGGTCATTGACTGAGAGAAGGACTACCCAGCACATAGTGCACTAGTCAGTATAGTCTTTCTAAGTCATTCAATAATTTTTGACTCTAGGCTTCCTCCAACTCTTCAATGCCAGCGAGAACCAGGAGCAGGACGTCTTCATTTACGGAGCAACTTGACGAAGGTACACCCAATAGAGAGGTAAGTTTGGAATTTCTACTTTAGTAAACCTTTCACAAGAAGCTTATTAGTCTAAAATGGAATGCTACGGTTTATAACAAAATGGGAAATTATTTTGACAGGTCAGATATTTAATTCTTATGTATTTATTAATGACATAGTTGTCTTTTTTCCTTAAATGGTAGTTATGCTTTTATAAAGTGTGTTTTCTTTGAGAATCTTAATTTGAGAGGACAATATACTCTGCCTTTAATGTTTTAATTTTTCAGAATAATTTGAAAACAATTTGTTCAACATAACATCATCATGTGGGGAAAAGTCCTATAATTTCAAGCTAGTGATTGGAAACTGAAGTAACTTTACTTATTCCATGTGACTTACAGCTGGCACCATAGCTCAGATTAGGTTTTTTCCAACCTTTTAAAAATCTTTCTATGAAGTTTGACACAGGTCAGAAAAGAAGGTAAAACATAAATGCACAAATCAGTGAATTATTTCAAAGGAACACTATAGTGCTGCTTCACCCTCACCCTCCATCCCCAAAGATTACCATCTTCCTGACTTTGGTATTTGCATCCTTCCTTTTGTTTATAGTACCACTTAAATATGCTTTCTGTTGTAAACATTGAGGTTAAACTGGTTGTCTGTAGTTTTATAATTTACTATTGTAAATTGTGCTGCTGTGAACATTATTGTACATTTCTTTTGGTACACAGGTATTTGCATTTCTTTGGCTAGGTGCTTAAGAGTAGAATCACTGGGTCAAAGGGTATACATAATTTTAACACCTTAGAAGATAATGCCCGTTATTTCTCAGAATAGTTGTAAAAACGTTACCTCCCTACTAGTTATCAGAGTTGCTGTTTGCTCTACATCCTTGCTAGTCTTTTTAATTTCAGCCATTCTGGTGGGTGCATAGTATTTTCTTACTGTAGTTTTAATTTGCATTTCTATGATAACATTTTTCATTTGTGTATTGGCCATTTGATATCTTCTGCTGTGAAGTGCTCGTTTAAGTCTCTTGTTCATTTTTCTATTGGTTTGTCTTTTACAGATTTGTGGGAGTCCTTTTTTTTATATAATGTGGATAGTTTTTTGTTGGCTATATGCAGATATCTTCGTCCACTCTGTGGCTTGCTTTTTATTCTCTTAATGATGTTCTTTGATGAACAGAATATTTTATTTTGTGGCTAATATTTTTTGTTTCTTATTAAAGAATTTTTTCTGACCCATAGAATATTTTCCTGTATTATCCTGTTTTACTCTTCACATTTGGATCTATATTCCATTTATAAATGATTTTTTTCTCAATATGGTGTGATGTAGGAATCAAGTTTCACCCCTCCCTCTCATGGTCTTCCAGCTGTCCCATTCTTTCCACACGGCTCTATTGTGCTACTATTTTTCAGAAATTAAGTGTCTATATTTGAGCGATTTTGTCTCTGGGCCCTCTTTTCTATTCTGTTTGCTTTGGTTTTGATTAGATTACCACACTGTCTCAATAACTATAGTTTTATATTATATCGTGCCGTCAGTGAGCAGGTCTTCCCCGTCTTAATTAGCTTGTGCCGCTATAACAAAATTCTATAGATTGAGTGGCTTAAACAACAAACATTTAGTTCTAGAGGTTGGGTAACCCGAGATCCATATGCTAGCAGATTGGGTGCCTGGTGAGGATCTTCTTCCTGGTCTTCAGATAGCTGTCTTCTCATTATATCCTAGCATAGCCTTTCCTTGGTGCATGCACCTAGGGAAGAGCTGGAAGGGTGGGAGGAATGTGGGAGACAGCTTTCATGTCTCTTTTTTTATAAGTGGCATAAATTCCATTATGAGGGCCCCATCCTCATGACCCCATCTAACTACTTCCCAAAGACTCCACCTCCAAATACCATCACATTAAGGTTTAGGGCTTTGACATATCAGTTTTGGGAGACAGAAACGTTCAGTCTACCTTTTTCTTCTTTGATGTCTTGGTTATTCTTATTCCTTTCCATAGAAATTCCATATACATTTTTGAATCAGATTTTTAAGTTTCACAATAAAAAACTCAAAACAAAACAAAATACAAACAATGACAACAAAACAAACCTACAGAGATTTTTATTGGGATTACATCGACTATAGATTAGTTTGGAAAAGGTCTCAATATTACAAATCAAATTTTATAATCTTTTCAGTATTACAATTAGTACAGTACTACTGAGCATTGTACACAAACATTTATAATGCTGTTCTGTGGGATGGATTTCTAGGAATGGGGTAGTTGGGTCATAGAGTATATGGAAATTTAGAAATTTGAAAGATATTTCCAGATTGTCATGATGAAGAAGACTTTAAAACAAAAAAATTTTAAACCTTTATTTAGTAGATGTTGATAGTAAAATAAATACTTTACGGTATAGTTTTTACACTCAAAATTAATGTCATATGTATTGTGTCCTTCGTGCATATATTTAAATGATCTGAGAAAGTTGTACAAAAGTATAAAGTATATGCATACTTTCTTTGAGATCTCTTTTTTCGTGCATTATTTGCAATATTGCATTTCTTTAATGTTATGATTTCAAGTTTAATATTATTAAACTTAGTTTATACATGTAACCAATTTGAATGAAAGCCACAATACTGAGTATTACTATTTTTGCAATCAGTGTTAATGGCATCATTCCTATACTCAGTATATTCCTTGATATTATGGTAATATATTGGTTTACACACAATACAATTGAAATCCTCAAAGTAGTTTGATTATTACTATTGTTTTTTAGAAAAGATTTATCTAGGATGCTTTAAAATGTTTTAATTGAGTATATCTTATGAAGTAATCTTTTCTGAAAGGGATGGTTGGAGCATTCTTTACAATAGGCTAAGTAAACTAAAGGTTTAGTGCCTCCAGCTTCCTTATAGGGATATAAAAAATCATCCATATGATTGTAGGCATTGAAGGCAAAGGAGTAGATTGAATTTGCATTGACCCTCAGGTCTGCAGATTTCTGGCGCTCTAGCCCTACCTCTTCCTGCACAAATGACAGATCTGTCCAGTTGAACATAGTACTCTTTCCTGGTGATGCTGGGCATAGCCTCATTATCCTCAGCATAGAGCTTCCTTTCCTTTTTGTTGCTTGATAAATCTTTTTTTGCTTCTCTAGAGTTAGGTGCTTTGGAGCAATGTAGAGTATAGGATCATGTTAAGGGCCCCTGTAAATTGAACTGTTTTTTAAATTTCATTTTTGGTCTTCTCATTGCTACTCTATAGAAATAAAGTTGATTTTTGTAAATTGAACTTGTATTCTGCAACCTTGCTGAACTTATGTATTAGTTCTAATAGTTATATAGCGGGTTACTTAGTATTTTCTATGTACAAGGTCATGTCATCTGCAGATAGAGGTAGTTTTACATCTTCCTTTAATCCGGGTGCCTTTTCTTGCATAATTGTCCTGGCTAGAACCTCCAGTACAACGTTGAACAGAAGTGGCAGGAACAGATATAATTGTCTGGTTTCTGATCTTAGGTTGAAAACATTCAGTTTTTTTGTCATTAAGTGTGATGTAGCTATGGGTGTTTAATAGATGTCCTTTATCATGTTGAGGAAGTTCTCTTCCATTCTTAGTTTGTTGAGTATTCTTATTATGAAGCAGTATTGAATTTTGTCAGATATTTTCTCTGTATCTGTTGAGATGGAGATGTGGCTTTGATCTTTATTCTATTGATATGGTGTATTATATTAATTGGTTTTTGGATTTTATTTTTTAAATTTATTTATTTATTTATCTATTTTTTTGTTTTTAGATTTTAAACCAACCTTTCATCCTGGGGCAAATTCCACTTGCTCACGGTATATAATTTTATATTGTGGATTTGATTTGATAGTATTTTATGAGGATTTTTGTGTCTGTATTCATAAGAGATATTGTTCTTTAGCTTTCTCTTTTTGTGGTGTCTGGTTTTGATATTAGGAAAATATTGGTCTAATAAATGAGTTGGGAAGTATTCCTGCCTCTTATATTTTTTGAGAAGGGTTTGTGAAGATTAGTATTAATTCTTTAAATGTTTGATATAATTTACCGAGGAAGCCATCTGATTCTGGGCTTTTCCTTGTGAGAAGCGTTTTGATTACTAATTCAGTTTCTTTACTTGTTATAGCTCTATTGAGATTTTCTCATTCTTTTTGAGTCAGTTTTGGTAATTGGATCTTTCTAGGAATTTTTGTGTCATTCAAGGTATACAGTTTGTTGGCATACAGTTTGTTCATAGTATAATCCTTTTTATTTCTGTAAATCTAGTAGTAATTTACCCTCATTCATTCTCGATATTAGTAATATGAGTCTTCTCACTGTTTTTCTCTGTCAGTCAAGCTAAAGATTTGTTGATCATTTTGATGAACCAAGTTTTGGTTACACCTTATTGTTGAGTATGTTGAGTTGAGCATTCTCAGAATTGGAGTGAGAAGTTGATCTGTGATGACTTATTTTTCTCAAGTGCTCTGAGACTTAGCAAAAATTCCTTGTGTCTGTATTGTTACTTTCCTGGTTTTCTGGCCTGATGTATGTTTTTGTCCATCTTTATTGGTCTTTTTCAGTGATGATTAGGATTACAGTAATTTAGTCACCTTGTCCTTTTTTACTGTCTTTTGTTTGTTTGAAGAGTTTTTGTGTAGTAGAAATATCCATACAGACAAAATAAGGCCTTAAGTTGTGGTTTTGAATTGAATTTGATCAAAATGGTATACCCACAGTCTGTACTAGGTATTTCCTTACCTGCTACTGCTGAACACAATTATATTCTTGTATCTTCTGCAGGGTTTATTATCATGAGTACTTCTTAAGGTCTACACTGTTGCAAATAAAAATGGAATGAGTTTAATTGACTCAAAATAGTAAGTGTTACTACTAACAGCTGTATATAACAGTGTCTGGGAAGATAGAAACAGGAAATCCTCTCTTCAAGGTAGAGAGACTTACAGACTTCTTAAGGTACGAAAGTTTTTAAGGTCCCTTCCCTAATAGGGGATATATTAATTCATAAGAGATACATTAATTCATTACATACAGTGGATGCTAGTGGATGCCTTAGAGCAGGTCTTAGGACTTACTTTTCTCTTTGAACTCTCTTGTGAAAGACTGGGTGGGTTCTTTGATGCCAGAGATAGATTTAGTGCTACAAGCTCTAGGGGCTAAAGTGGGGCTCCCAGCACTGGTAAAAAGAAGTTGAAAAAAACTTTCGCTAACTGCTGCCTGGAGTTCTCTGTGGCCCATTAAAGAAGCTTCTGTCCCTAGGGAGGCATCATGATCAAGAAATGAACCAAACCTCACATTGGCTTAGTGATTGAGTCTGAGATAACCCCTGTATTGCTGTAGGGCAGGAAACCCGAAACTAGGACTGGATAAGGAAGGATGAGCACAGAAGGAAGGAGAAAGATAATACTGTCTCAAAATGAGGCTGTACATAAAAATTCTAAAGCAAATGCTAAGAAGGCAGCTAAAAAACAGGTATTGGAATATAAATTTATTTCAAATAAAATTAAAATAATAGAGTTATCTGGAAACAACTTTAAAATATGTATCTTTAGTAAGATAAATGAAGTAATCTTCTTATGAACATAAAATTATAGAGAAGAAACAGGCCAAAACAAAACAAAATTAGACTAGGTAGATATGAAAAAGAAACAGATGGAAATGCTGGAAATGAAAAAAAGAATTATACAAAATTGTAAATCAAAATGAAATTCAGACTAGTCCCAGTTCAAGGGAAAATTAGGTAATTCGAAGAGAAGACTGAGTAATCCCACTCAAAACACAGAGATTCAGAAAAAAAATATTTTTTTGAGTAAGAAATATGGAGGATAGATTGAAAACTTTCAGCACACATCTGATAAGAGTTTTTAGGTAGCTTCATGAATGTTTTAGAATCTTAAAACTTCGATCAGTGTTAGTTCAACTGATGGCTGCAGTGAAGGACCACACAGAAGAGGAGGTGAATTAAATTTTTAGCAGATTTGGATTAGAATTTGAACAGTTTGAAAAAGATTGAGTTGAGACAAAATGTTATTTAGAATGTTTGAGAACTGATACTGGTGAGACTTTCACAGACATAGAAGAAATTGACAAGGACAAGTGGGGAGAAAAACTTAGGCTTTGAGGTAGCTATCAGTGGAAACTAGTTTTGATATCATTTGCTTTTCCGAGGGCTAGGGGCTGGAGTGTAAGTTGTTGTTTGGCAGCTTCTTTTGAAACGGTTGGTCAATATTTCTATAATGGGAATTAGCTTTTGTATTTTTCTCTTAAAATTTCAAACATACCCTTAATTAAGTGCAGTTTTAAGTTATTTCCTTGTGTGAGCAAGATTGACTTGGTTTCAAAAATTAACTTTGGAAGCCTAAGAAGAATGAATTTGTATAGCCTTTAACTTAAAATAACATTCATTCAAAACATGGTCTTAGTTCCCAGGAGAGATTTTCAGCAAGAGTGAAAAATTGGATAGGAGGATTCCTTAGAGCCAAACAGGCAACTGGTATATTTTAGTACACTACTAATACTAAATTTTAAGACTTAGTATAAAGTCAAGTCTTGAATCCTACCCATGGAGTACCAGTTATTAACATAACAACAGCAGACTTAAAAAATGTCCTATCTGTAAGATGGTCTGTAATGTAGGACAAATGAAGAGTTAGTAAGGCTCTAGTTAGGATCCATAACTCTATAGTACTGAGACAAAAAAGTGTAAGTTCTTAAGCTTTTGCAGATGTTTATTTTCTGATATGTTTTTAGTTATATATCATATAATAACATGCATTGACTGCTAAGTTAATATTTCAAAAGATCTGTTTTTTAAAGTTTTTATTTTAAAATAATCATAGAGTCACAGCAAGCTACAAAAAATTTTTTTTAGGGAAACCCTGTGTACCCTTACCCAGTTTCTCTCAAAGGTAACATCTTGTAAAACTATAATACACTATCAAAACAAGGAAATTGACATTGGTAAACTGTGTGCACCACAGAGCTTATTCAGATTTCACCAGTTTTACATGTATTCATTGCATGTGTGTGTGGGGGCGGGGGAGGGGGGGTTTGGTTCTGTGCATTTGATCATGTGTATATTTGTGTAACCTCCACTGTCAAAAAAAGTCCATTTTAATTATAACCTCTTATACATCTAATTCATGATCGTTAATAT
>NW_011888782.1:20075701-20147655 GCF_000151845.1 Pteropus vampyrus
GATTTAGTGCTACAAGCTCTAGGGGCTAAAGTGGGGCTCCCAGCACTGGTAAAAAGAAGTTGAAAAAAACTTTCGCTAACTGCTGCCTGGAGTTCTCTGTGGCCCATTAAAGAAGCTTCTGTCCCTAGGGAGGCATCATGATCAAGAAATGAACCAAACCTCACATTGGCTTAGTGATTGAGTCTGAGATAACCCCTGTATTGCTGTAGGGCAGGAAACCCGAAACTAGGACTGGATAAGGAAGGATGAGCACAGAAGGAAGGAGAAAGATAATACTGTCTCAAAATGAGGCTGTACATAAAAATTCTAAAGCAAATGCTAAGAAGGCAGCTAAAAAACAGGTATTGGAATATAAATTTATTTCAAATAAAATTAAAATAATAGAGTTATCTGGAAACAACTTTAAAATATGTATCTTTAGTAAGATAAATGAAGTAATCTTCTTATGAACATAAAATTATAGAGAAGAAACAGGCCAAAACAAAACAAAATTAGACTAGGTAGATATGAAAAAGAAACAGATGGAAATGCTGGAAATGAAAAAAAGAATTATACAAAATTGTAAATCAAAATGAAATTCAGACTAGTCCCAGTTCAAGGGAAAATTAGGTAATTCGAAGAGAAGACTGAGTAATCCCACTCAAAACACAGAGATTCAGAAAAAAAATATTTTTTTGAGTAAGAAATATGGAGGATAGATTGAAAACTTTCAGCACACATCTGATAAGAGTTTTTAGGTAGCTTCATGAATGTTTTAGAATCTTAAAACTTCGATCAGTGTTAGTTCAACTGATGGCTGCAGTGAAGGACCACACAGAAGAGGAGGTGAATTAAATTTTTAGCAGATTTGGATTAGAATTTGAACAGTTTGAAAAAGATTGAGTTGAGACAAAATGTTATTTAGAATGTTTGAGAACTGATACTGGTGAGACTTTCACAGACATAGAAGAAATTGACAAGGACAAGTGGGGAGAAAAACTTAGGCTTTGAGGTAGCTATCAGTGGAAACTAGTTTTGATATCATTTGCTTTTCCGAGGGCTAGGGGCTGGAGTGTAAGTTGTTGTTTGGCAGCTTCTTTTGAAACGGTTGGTCAATATTTCTATAATGGGAATTAGCTTTTGTATTTTTCTCTTAAAATTTCAAACATACCCTTAATTAAGTGCAGTTTTAAGTTATTTCCTTGTGTGAGCAAGATTGACTTGGTTTCAAAAATTAACTTTGGAAGCCTAAGAAGAATGAATTTGTATAGCCTTTAACTTAAAATAACATTCATTCAAAACATGGTCTTAGTTCCCAGGAGAGATTTTCAGCAAGAGTGAAAAATTGGATAGGAGGATTCCTTAGAGCCAAACAGGCAACTGGTATATTTTAGTACACTACTAATACTAAATTTTAAGACTTAGTATAAAGTCAAGTCTTGAATCCTACCCATGGAGTACCAGTTATTAACATAACAACAGCAGACTTAAAAAATGTCCTATCTGTAAGATGGTCTGTAATGTAGGACAAATGAAGAGTTAGTAAGGCTCTAGTTAGGATCCATAACTCTATAGTACTGAGACAAAAAAGTGTAAGTTCTTAAGCTTTTGCAGATGTTTATTTTCTGCTATGTTTTTAGTTATATATCATATAATAACATGCATTGACTGCTAAGTTAATATTTCAAAAGATCTGTTTTTTAAAGTTTTTATTTTAAAATAATCATAGAGTCACAGCAAGCTACAAAAAATTTTTTTTAGGGAAACCCTGTGTACCCTTACCCAGTTTCTCTCAAAGGTAACATCTTGTAAAACTATAATACACTATCAAAACAAGGAAATTGACATTGGTAAACTGTGTGCACCACAGAGCTTATTCAGATTTCACCAGTTTTACATGTATTCATTGCATGTGTGTGTGGGGGCGGGGGAGGGGGGGTTGGTTCTGTGCATTTGATCATGTGTATATTTGTGTAACCTCCACTGTCAAAAAAAAGTCCATTTTAATTATAACCTCTTATACATCTAATTCATGATCGTTAATATTTTGGTGTCTAGTGTACAGTTTCTGAAAGAAAACTGAAGCACAGAAGAGAATCAGAAGAACTAGTATAATAGAATTTATCCCTAAAATTTAAAAATTCCAGTTTCAAAAGTTTCTTATGTATACATTGGAGAAAACTATTCTTGTATATAAGTACAGATAAGTGATTAAAGTTTTATATGTTTTACCCTCAAATTTCCATGCTATCTTTTTGAATGTATAAAAATGAATGCTTCAATATTTATGCTATACTAAGGCTTTGTGTTCTTTACCATGTATTGTTCTTAGCAATAATCGCGCCTTGGATAAACCTCATTGACTACAGTACTGCCACTGCGATACTGCCACTGCGCAAAAGCTTGTATTCTTATTGTCGTAGACATACCAAATTGCCATACATGCTGTGTGCTGTGGTGCCTGTTGCATATATCATTTATACGCCAATGAGCAAGTTGTTTAAAGTTGGGCTTTAAGATCCTAAGCAGCTCAACTCATCTCCATTCCTGGTCTTTCCCAGCAACTTATTATTTGGGGGGTGGAATGAAGGTGGTGGTGGTGGTGGTGGTGGTACGAGGCCATTATAGTGTTGTGCATGCATGTGGTTGCAACATGCCCTTATGATTTGTTTTTCATCATTTGTTTTATTTTTATACCTCTGCTTGTTACACTGAATGAGACAGCTACTAGCCGGGATGATAGCAGAGCCCGCTTTTCTCTCTGAATATACTATCTTTGCTTTGGATTCCTCCAAACAGCCTAAAACACAGACTGACAGTGTGGTGAGTCCTTCCACCGCTTTCTGCATTCCCTTTGTGGGGAAGCAAAGTAATTTGGTAATTCTAGAAGCAGATCCTATGTCGCTTGTCACTTACCATCTCTCAAGCATCTTCAGTGCCCTGTTGCTAACCCTGCTCTAAAAAAATCAAGAGTAAAACGCTAAATTCTGATGGCTGGTGTGTTTTCTGGTAGCTTTTTAACAGCAACAAAATAACACCATTTTCATTAATGTAGTGAAGACTGCCTTTACTTGGTCTAAACTCTAAGTTTTCTCCTAGGGGAATGTTTGCTCTTTGACTAAAAAAAGGTATGCATTACTAGACATCTGTTCTATTCGTAGGTGGCCAAGAATTTTTTGAGATGCGACTCACATTTTTAGGAAAAAATGCATTGTATCTAAATCCATAGTTAAATAACTCAAAGTAGATAGATGGATTCTACTGTAATAAGTAATAGCATCTTATTTGGGGGAGTATCAGTTTTCTGTATTAAACAGCTGAAAGGAAATAATCATTACATTATTTTTCAACTGACTGAATTCATACAATTTCGAATCTTGTATATAATTTCACTTTGGAAAATTGGTCTTTTTTCCTAAAGTATCTAAGTACTTAATTTAACAAATTAAAACTTAGAGATGTTTGATTGTCCAATCAAGATAGTTTTTTGGTGCTAGACTGGACACTGAACTGGGATTGAGGTGTTTTTAAACAACGAGAATTGGTTTAACTTACTAAGAAGCTGATGATGAAATTAGAACATTTCTGTATTCAGTCCATGTCGCCAGTAAAGACTTGGTCTGTATATGGCCAGTAGCAATCCTAAATTACATTGTAAACTTGATTTTAGAAAAAAAGCAGCTCACAGTTCTAGTGATGCCTTAGCTTGGCTCTCAGGAAAAATGTTCCTTGATTCTGCGTACCAGTAACACTTCACTATTTTCAAAACTGGTTTGAGAGAGAATAGGAGTCCTAGTTAAAGATAACTTACCAATTTACTTAAAAACATAAAATGATATTACTTTACACTTCATGTAGTAGTAATAGAAACTTAAGAAGAGGAGCTTTTCCTAGGCCCACTTCTGTAAGTACATACAAGTAATTTGTATTGAGCCCTGTCCTATTGTGAAAAATGCTAGTAATTTTTAAATGGAGGCTTTGGAACTATTTTAAAGTAATTGAAGTAGACTAAAAATCTTCATTATATTATTTAAATTTAGTTTTGTTCAGATGAAAACGTATTTTCCACATGATAAAGAGAAACCATAGCATAACCTATAGTAAAATAAAAATGTAGTGAGGGCCTAAATCATTACAAGTTCACCAACTGCTGACTTTTCAATTTTTCTTTTTTTTAAAATGCTTTTTACCCCAAATTCTAAAAATTTCTGTATCCCTCATGCTCAACCATCAATAAATAGTTGTTAAAAGATTGAACAAAACATAATTTAAGACAAATTTGACGGGGAACCTGTGTGTGCTTTTAAATTAAATGCACTTTAAAGAATTTTCCTGTTACCTAAGAACTGCCTTCAAGAGAAAGTATTGGTGACTGTTGAGTATTGACATGTATTGAGCTAGAGCTAATTCTTTAGGCTTCTGTCTGAAAAGGTCTTCAGAATGTCTCCTTACAGTGACGGAAGTAACTGCATATGGATTTAAACAAGCATTTACTGAGCCTCTGCTACAGTCATCAAAATGTTAGGTCCTGGGGACCAAGATGAAAATGCAAGGTTTCTGCCCTCCCAGAGTTTGTAGGTTAATATGGAGATAAATATATCAACATATACTTACAGTAAAAGGAATTAAGGCTTCATAGAAGAAAATACAGGTATAGGGAATGTGTTATCCCTTCAGGCAAGTCATAAGAAGCTTCACAAAAGAAGAGGCATTTGAAAGTTGAAAGATGAGCAAGAGTTTGTTGGGCAGAAATGGAGAAGTCATTACAAGTAGTGACAGAATCTATAATTTTGCTTCTAGACATTCCTGATTTAAATTTATAGGGTAACATAGACCAATACTTCCCTTAGCTGTCCTGCATCTATTTCACATAACATATAAATTTAGATATATATATAAGGAGAGAGAGTTTTTAAATGTTATGCTATATTTGATTGGGTGATATTTCAAATTGTGGAATAGTTTTTTGTACAGACTACAATCACGTGTGAAGTAATTTATTAGAATATGAACTCTTTACACTCTTCCTCCTAACCTAAATGTTTTATGGAGCCCTTTCTTTTCTCCATAATTTAATGATTACTTTTCAGTATATTGACTAGTTGAGATACTCTATAAAATGTTTTGTTTATTTTATAATGTGTAGTATATTTTTAGGATTGGAAAACATTAATTATGGTGTTACACAAATATATGCCATGTATGCAACTTCTAATTCTTTAAAATGGCAGAGAACAGGAAGGTAAAAGTTATTTCCTATGTTCCTCCAACCTTTCTCCCCTATGTAAGTTTAAGGGAATTTCTTGGAGTGATAAAATTTGATAATTTTTATATTAGAGGGAGAATGTATTTAAATTTTTATTAGAGAAAAATTCAAACACATTACAAAAGTGGAAATAGTAATAATAGTAGTATAAGAATTCTCCCCTCTCCCCCAATATCCATTACTGAGTGTCAACAATGAATAGCTCATGGCTGTCTTATCACCATCCCTTTACATTTCTCTAACTATACCACCACCCTCCCCTTACATGCAGCTGCTGCCGCCCCCAACCCCTGTTGCATTATTTGAAGCAAAATTTCAGAAATTTTATCTAAATATTTTGGTATGTATTTCTGAAAGATAAATATATAACTATAATACATTTACCATACCTAAAAATTAATAATTTCTTAGTATCATATACCTAATGAGAGTTCAAAAATTTGAGAACACTTTTTTGCAAAGCTGAGTGCCTTCTCCACTTTTTTTTTTTTAGAATAAGAAGATCAGGTATTTGACTCTTCTTGATCAGCTGTAGAGTTGTAGGGGAAATGTACTATTTAAAGACCAAGTTATTGAAACATAGTGGCTAGTATTTGGTCTAATGCTTTTGTTTAAAATGTGGAAGTTATTTTATCGTGAGCTACTTCTGAAGCTCTAATTTTAGTTAAGACACTGAGTGTATTATGAATGCATTATAGAATTTTACATCTCAAATAAGCTCATTCATTATCACAAAACCTAGGCCAGTCTGATGTAATCATTAGAATGTTGCTTAACTTGGAGCATTTATCATGCCAACAGAACAAAACAAAAACCTTTCCCATGTGGAAGAAGATACTTTTAATTCTAAGTTCTTCTGAAAGTTGTCATAACAATGTCATTTATACTGCTGGCTTCAAATGAATAAAGCATTTCTATTATTACTAAGATATTTTTATAGTTTAGCCCAAATAACTTTAATTTGAATATTCTTTTATTGTAGGGAACAGCTAACATTACTTATTTTTCTGGATAGTTTTCTATCTGAATGAGTTTTGCTATTTGAATCCCTGATATTAATTTTGTGGTGGTGGGAAAAATCTGGGGACATTATAATAGGAAGAAGTATGTGATTAGCCTGAAATAAACTTTGCTACATACTAATCTTTGCTATTTAGTTACATATATTACAGCAAAATAAATTTTCTAAAATACTTAACCAGACTTGTTTTGCCTTGCATGAAAACATTCTAATAAATGAACAATTACTAATTTTGTTTAATAGATAAATATACCTCAGGTCTTGGTACTTGACCTTCGTTCTTAACAGTTTTATAACTAGTTTTTTGTTCCTTTTCTTTACAATGTTTCTTTCTTTTTCTTAGAATGCATCTATCCAAGCCACGAAATCTCCTGACAGTGTTAATGGAAGTGAACCAATGACTCCTCAGGTGTGTTATTTAATTTTAAAAAGAGCAAGTCATTTTAGTGTTGGTCAATCTATATTATTAGCATTTGACTTTACAATGAAACTGATGTCCAAACATTTGGTACAATATGCATGGCACATCCAGGTTTGTTGGTGGTTTCTTGGTAAAGTTTTAAATGAAAGTGGTTTTTATAGATACATCAGTCATGTAAGATTCCATGATTATTCATTTAAAGAATTATTGGCAGAAAAGAGAAAACTTTTGGAAAACGAGGAATCTGACTTTATAGTAGTGTAAAAAAAATAGAAGAAATATTGAAGGACATATTGAGTATGAGTTACATAATCTGGAAGAGGAATAAAAAGGAGATGGGATTTCTTTTAAAGTTTGCTTTTAAATGCACTAAAGCAAAGTATTTTACTACTAGAGAATTTAGGTTATCTTTGATTTTTAAAATTATTTGGAGATTGGGGTTAATTCTTTTGACTCCTTCCAAAAAAAAAAAAATCATTAAAAATACTGTAATGATAGCAATGACTGAAATGAACGTTTGTTTACTTTGGCTTTAGTAATGATTATTCTCATTAACCTGGCTTTCTGAGTGGTCTCTAATGTGGGGCAATACCATTTCTAATTCTGTGAACCTGGAACATGAATGTAGACAGCTTATGAGCTAAGTGATTTATGAACTAAATTATGTAAACTGTTCACTCTAAAGTATTGTCTAGCAGATGTATAAATTACAGCTCCCCAAACTCCATGCAAAGATGACCTATGAGCTGAGATCTGTATTTCTTTCAGGGAGGCCCATCAGTCTCTCGTCATAGTCTGGGTCCCTGGGCCTATTAACTCTGGCTTTGAGCAGCATCCCCAATTAATTCCAAGTCCTCTACAAATACGTCATTTTCTATAAATGCTATGAGCTAAGCGTAAAATATTGAGAAGCACCAGTATAAATGGAACTGGACAGATCCAGTGATCTTTAAGGAATATTGTTAAAGAATGTTACTTAGAATGCTTATTTTCTTCTTTTATAGAAAAATCCAAAAAGACTAAATACAGTTATGAATGCAAAAACTAGAATGAACAATAGCCAGCTTTATAACAAATTCAGGAGAGGTTTAAGTTTTAATTAAGGCGAATAATGAACATGATATTCAGGAAGTCAGCTCACTAAAGGCTTTGAACTTTCTTTAAAAAAAAAAAAAAGCAACAGATATTTTCCTAAAAAATAAGATAGTATTTACTGAGTGTTTACTCTGTATCAGGTATTGTTAAGCATTTTATATATATGATCTCATTTAATTCTCATAACAAGAAGATGTCTTCACTCAGAGTCTGTTTACTTTTAAACAGATTTCTGACAAATTGGTTGTTGATTGTTAGCAAATTAGAAACCATGTATATCTATGGGGAGAGTAGAGTGTTTACCATGGTTGGGCATCTTGACAGCAGTAGGAAATCAGAATTGACACCAAGGGAGAAGAGATGGTAAAAAGCAAGCTTGGAAGTTCGTAAAGCATAGCAGCCTGTGGCCCCCTTATTACCAGGTATAACATCCTGTGTAAGTCAGTAGTTTTGGCGTACACTATATGATTGTGGCAGAGATGTCATTAAAAAAGATTACTTACTGTCCTTATATAAGAAGGCATAAAAGTGTATATCTATTTTAGAAAATTTTCTGTTAGATACAGTTACTTTTAAGTTGCTTAATGCAGTTCATAATATTCAGTTAATCAAGGCGATTCTTCATCTCTAAAAGAATTAGAGAGTTGACCTTTTACTTCTAACAGACTAAAAAACTCAGATATTTGAAAGTAGTATATGCCACCACATAGTAGAGAAAAATGTTTTTCAAAGCAGTAGGTAATATTTGAGCATTTATCTTTATCTGAAAAGCTGTAAAATAGTTTTAATGAATCATAGTGTTAGTATTTTAGCAACTTAGGAGGAATTTGTATTACTCTTATTGTATAGATGAGTATCAGACGTGAAATCTTAAATTATTTGCCCAAGGACCAGCGGCTAGTTACTGATAGTATTGTGAATTATCATAGACATTAAACGCCACTCTATCTGATAGTTTTTTGCCATGTATGGCTTCATTTGAATTTATATGCTATTATAGCAAAATGAGGACTGAATTTATTAAATTCAATAGAGCAAAACACAGGGATTTACATGATTGTTCTCATGCTTTTTTTAATTATGGGGAGAATTCTCATTTTGAAAATCATTTTATGAATTTTAAAATTTAAATTGTATTAAAGTTGAATTTTGAATTTTTTGTTGCTTTTTTGAATACTGCTTTTTTCTTTTACTTTCAACAGTTTATTGTGAAAATTTCCTAACATATAGAAAATTTGAAACTTCAAAGTGAACAGCTGTATACCTACTGCCTAGATTCTATCATTGTTACTTTATTATATTTGCTTAATAACAGGTCTGTCCATCTATACATTCCTCTATTTGTCCCTTAATTCTTCTTGCTTTTTTAAGAGGTGGAATTCTTTTAATTTATTAATTAAATTTAAGTATAGTTGGTATACAATATTTTGTTAGTTTCAGGTATACAATATAGTGATTCAACATTTATATACTACAGTGCGATCACCACACTAAGTCTAGTAATCATCTGTTGCTGTGAAAATTTATCACAATATATTTTTTAGCAAAAGAAAATAACCAAATTTAATACATACATATACATGAGAGCCCCAGAAACATGAGAGAGAGAGAGAGACCCCACATGCATGAGAGGTTCAGAGATAGAAAGAGAACAAAGGTATATAAGACACCTTGAGCTAGGGATGAGGTAAGGTGCTTTGAGGGCTTCAAGGGCTCATTGCAGGATGATAGGAAAAGCTGATGCTTTCTTGGTAAATGAAAGTTTGTCCTGTCCTATCTGGATAGGTCAAAAGGGATGATAATTGCTTATTATGGGCAAAGCCCCTAATTCAAGTTTTTCTAGGTAGTTCAGGGAGGGGCAGAATTTCTCTTGAGCCTATGGCTAAAGTTGCCTTTAGCTCAAAACAACCTGCATACCACAGAGGCACATCTTGGGATGACTCATTCTGAGCGTCCACAGTTCCCTTCTCTGAAAGTTCCCTGGAAGTATCACATTTCAAAAGTTGGGTTGGTAGATTGTTCTATATAGTTCATTAAACCAGTCTCAATCTTGAGTTCAGTTCAGTTCAGTCGAACAGCTGTATACAATATTATTGACTATGTTTCCCATCACCTTTTTTACCCAACTCCTTAACTCCCCCCACCCCCACCCCCACCCTTCAGACTGATGATAGTCTGATAGGGGTAGATGTGTAGGTAAGAGATTTGAGGCAAGGGAACAGAAGGCTGCTGCAGATATCCAACTGATAGAGGATAAAGATCTGAATAAATAAGAACACTGGGAAATAAAAAGGAAGGATTGAAAACAAGGTAAAATGGGGGAGACAGGAAGGAGTTAAAAGTAACTCTTATGTGTTCATTTATTTTTACTTATACATTTCTCCTCTTTAACCCTCATTAGCTTTTTTTTTTTTAAGTGAATTATAAATCAGTAAATATCTTTGGTACTAAAAACCTGACAACAGTTGGTACCAGTGGGAGTTTAGTTTTTCACTCCCAGAGGGTTTGGAGGTAAACAGTCACTAAGGACCCTTCTCCCTGTAGCTTCTCGTCCCCTGACTCCCCTTACTTTTCCTGTCCTTACCATTGCCTTTCATCCTCATAATCACAAATTGGCTTCCAGGAATTGCATCTCCATTCCAGACAGGAAGGAAAACTGAAGACAAGAACAAAAGGCATATTTCTTTTTATCAGGAAAATAATATCTCTCCTAGAAGATTCCATCCTGTAGATTTCCACTTATCGTATAGTACACATTATTGGCTGAACTGCACCTGGCCCACCCCAGTCTGAGAAAAGCTAATTAAAAAACCCTTTAATTGAAATGTATTGTATATCAAAATATAGTACACATAGAGAAAAGTATGATATCGTTATTATACAGTTTCTGAATTTTCACAAACCAAATACACTTTTATAACCAGCACCCAAAATCAAGAAACAAATTGCCAGTACCCCAGAAGCCCTGTGCTCCCTTCCACTCTCTCCTCTCACCCTCAAAGGTAATGACTATCGTGACTCCTAACACTGTAGGTTAATTTTACCTGTTTTTGAAATTTATTTAAGTGGAATCAAAAGTATGTACTCTTTTGTGTCTGGCTTCTTTAGCTCAATAGTTTGTGAAATTCCTTATATTCTAGCATGGGGTTATAAATCATACATTTTCATTGCTGTCTAGTATTTCATTGGTGAATAGACTCGTTTATCCACTATCGATATGCATCAACAGTAGTTTTAAGTTCAGGACTATTTTGAAAAATGCTGCAATTAACTTTCTAGTTCATATCTTTTGTTCAACATATTTACACATTTGTATTGGGTAAATACTTAATAGTGAAATTGCTGGTTCAGAGAGTGTACATGTATTTAGTTTTAGTAAATACTAAAGAATAGTTTTCCAAAATGGATTGCTCACATCTTCACCAATACTTGGTATTTTCTGTAGTTTTAATTTTAGTCATTCTGGTGGATGAGCAGTAGTATCTCATTATGGCTTTAATTTGTATTTGGGAAAGTGAGTGTTTTTACCTGGATATATTGTTACCCTGAATAAAACGTGTCTGGTGGAAAGGTAGAAGTGAAGATTGGCTATCAGGTGATATCTAGTATTTGCTCTTTACCTTGAGCCAGTCATGGTTATAAGTACTTCACATGTATTACTTTATTACTCCTCACAGCTACCCTATGAGTTGAGTACTATTGTTTTCTCCATTTTACAAATGAAGAAACAGAGGCACAGAGAGGTTAAGTAACTTGCCCAACGTCATATTGCCAGTAAAAGGTAGAACTAAGACTTAAGCCTAAGAAGTCTGGCTTTTAACTTGTGTTCTTGGCTACTGCATCATATAACCAGAAGAATCTGCCAAATAAGCTTGTGAAGGACATTCTTATTAGTAAGTTTGTCTTTTGTTTTAACTTCTTTCTCAATGATAATTATTAACATTTATTGAGTATTTGCTACATTTTAAGCATTTGGCTTGTATTAACTTATTCGGTCCTTGTAATACCCATATGAGTATTATCAATATTATAATTTTTTTTTATTCCCGTTTTACAGAAGGGGAAACAAAACTAGTGAGGATAAGTAACATAGTGGTGAAGACAAGATTTGAATCTAGGTGGCCTTATTGGACAGCCCATGGGCTGAATCACTACACTCAAACATGTTACTCCCAACCATAGTAGATATGGCAGATATTAAGTTTGTCAGCTTCTGCAAATACATGTCTTTGATATTGTTTATTAGCTTCTTACTGACCCTTAAATAACATCTACTTTTGGTATTATTCAAACTTGCTTCACTTGTTTGACCTAGAGCGGTATACAAGATTAGATGAACTGAAAGGTGCTTTTTGCTTGGGTCAGGAGTAGAACATGAGGGTCCCTCCTTTCCCTTAAGACCATCTCCATCTCACCAATATAAAGATAAACCTTGCACATTATAAAAAAAAAAACTAGGAAGTATAAGAAAGTATAAAAATAAAAATCACCTAAAATCTCACCATTCAGAACCACTCATTGCTAACTTTCTGTGTTTGTCTTTAATGACCTGATTCTAAGGGTATTTGTGTAAACATACATATAAATTAAAAAGTATGTGTAATTACTTTAAATCAAAATGAGTTAATGTACATACTGTTTTATAACTTAAAAATTTTCCATTTAATAGTACCTCTTGAACCTCCTTCCATATATTGTAATTTATATAATGTATCCTCTAGTGGTGAACATTTGGGTTGTTTCCAGTTTTTATTGTTATAAACAACATGTACAAATCCCTGTGCCTATGAAGGGGTGGGGCACATTATCCTTTCTTACTCCCACCTTGACAAATACTCTTATTAATCTCTAAAATCCACAAGTAAAGTATTCCTGATTTGGTTTTCACATTGTGTACTAAAGAGAATCTTTATGTTTTCCTTTAATCTTTGCCTACATGTGACTTCAGTCTCCCCTGAGCATTTCATTCTTGGCATCATTGAGATCTTGTAGTGACCTTGCTGCACTAATGAGAGTGAGTTTCTAGGTAACACCCCCTGTTTAATACTGACTACTGTCACCTGAACAAAATAATGCCACTCACAAGTTTGTTGAATTATGTTATATTGCTTTTCATTGTTTTTATTCAAATTAATGTGTTATTATTCAAATTAAGAGAATAGCTCTTGCTTATTACTGTTTCTAACATCAGACTTACTGATCTGTGCAGAAGAACTCTAGCTTAGACTTTTTAACTGCCCTTCATGGTTTTTAATGCTTATTTCTATTCCCAGTAGACAGAATGGTAAGTAGAGCAGTGTTGGATGTCACAAGCCAACTCTGGCCGCCATTCTCTTATTGAACAAAATGGACTCGCTACACATTACCGTCCCCCTGCCCTCCTCATACTCCTCTTTTGTTGAAAAGAATGATCAAGAGTCAATGTTTCCATAAAGACTTCAGATAAAATCTACTTGATTTTAGCCACAAATCAAATATATACCCCATTTTAGACACTGGCTATGTACCAGTGATACAGATGGTCACTGCCTCCAGAAATCTTACTGTTTAGTGGACAGATCCTCACAGCACACCTGTGAGGTCAGCTGGGAAAATATGACTTCTTTCTTTTTTATAGATGTGAAACTGAAAGGAAGTGACTTAGTGGAGGTCATTCCACTGCTCGGTGACAAACCTGGGACCCACATCCCAGTCCTCTGATTCCAGGTCCAGCACTTTTTTCAGAAATAACCAGGTGTCTCTTGTTGGAATATTAGTTGAATTTGTAGAGCTTTTAATAGATTCTTGCTGGTGATAGGGAATAATAGAAGTCTTAACGTGTATTTTAACCCACATGTTCTGTTGGGTTTCGGTTACAGTCAGGTGACACGCAGTCTTTTGCACAGAAGCTCCAGCTCCGGGTGCCTTCCTTGGAGTCTTTGTTTCGAAGTCCAATAAAGGAATCTCTATTCCGATCTTCTTCTAAAGAGTCTTTGGTACGAACGTCTTCTAGAGAGTCCCTGACTACACTTGACCTGGACTTTTCTGCTGCCACCTTTGATCCACCATCTGATATGGAGAGTGAGGCCGAAGACTCACTAGGGAATTTAGACAGCCTCAACAAAGAACAGTTGATTCATTGGCTGCGAAGAATGGAACAAAGGTTGAATAACTACAAAGGAAAATGTTCTGAGGTAGGAGTAATGGCATTTCTGCCTGAACGAAAATTTCTTTTCCTGGTTCTCTAATTCATATTACTACGTGGCTTTTACTCCTGTGGGTGGCCAAACTGTCAATTCCCTTAACCAGGTATGCTGGTAACTAATAGTGGGTAATCTGTGGCAATATCTGGTTAAAGACTTTCAGCGGTACAGAGGCTCTTTGGCGAGACTCTTAGTAAAATTTTGGAAATTGTTGTTCGTAACCGTCTGGTTGTCACATTCTGCGCTGCTCTGCTTGGACGTCCAGTGCAGAGCTCGTCGTTTCCTTCTCACATACCCACCCTGTCATCCTTCAAGTGCTGTGGTTCCATCGTGACCTCTTGTGCCAAACAGATTCCCATATTTACTGACCCCAATTATGTTTTAAGTAGTCTGATTTTCTGGCACATTATTGTACCTACATTTAAACTTTACCCCAAGAAGTCCTTTTACTGCTGACCCCCTAGGGGATAATGCTCTCTGTTTGGTCTAAGAGAGGAAGGAAGTGTATGTAGTAGGCTCCTTCTCTCTTTTTAGTTCTTCAAGAACATAGCGCCTACCCTTCGGGCTGAATCGTATTGGTTTCCCTCCCCATCCTGTGCAGTTAAAACAATTCTTCCTAAGGAAAATCTTTCTGGAGCAAGTTGCCCATGGCTTTTTTTTTTTTTAAACAATGCCTAACGTTGTATTGTCTTAACACTTTGTAAATCAGCATTGTAGTAAATTTTAATTAATGAGTAATAAATTCAAGGTTAGCCTATAAAGTTAGCCAGAACTTCTATTTCCATTTATAGCTACAGTATGGGTAGTTTACCCTGCAGCTAAAAAGAACAAAAAAACCCCTAGATGAAATATATAGAATATCTTTTTAAAACTATAAAGTACTGACAAAAGAGGAAGGTATTATTAGGCTAAAATCTATTGGCTGTCTGGAACCCGGAGATATAAATAGAGCCCTGTATCTTCATGAGGCACTGTGGAATCACGCAGCCTTTTTCTTTAAAATTTAATTTTTTATTTCTATCAAAGTAAATAATGGTCTTGATTTTTGTTTGTTAAGACTTGTTATTTTCACTAACCCATGGCTTTTAGGTTTAAAACTGGGGCAACAGTATAATTAGTATTTAAGTGTGCAAGACACTATGCATTTTGTATTTATGGTGCCATTTAATTTTGCATCTTCTGTGTGAAGTAGATCTTAATTAGCTCTGTTTTGTGGACTAGGGATTAGAGATTCATAGACTTAATCATAGAGATTAGGTAACTTGCCTAAGGTCACATAGGTAGCATTTGACAGAGTCTGGATTTGATTCTAGATCTTGGTTGTTTCTACTCCTCTGTGCTACCTCAGGTAGAGTTATGCATCTAATTAGGGATGAAAAGAGCCCGTAGTCTTTCTTTACCTTTTCTCACCTATCTGGTCTTAAGGTAATAGAATGGGTCTTAGGCAGAATTTTGTCTTTTATATTTTTAATCTCTGTTGCCAACTTACCTTCCAGTGCTACCTGCCTCTTTACTCAAGATATCAGTAGAGGCATTTGGGGGCACACAGCAGCCTTTCGAGGAAGATGGCAAGGCTCAGAATAGGGGAGTGCTTCCTCCTAAAGCTGCAGCCTGTCTCTTTAGACACCACTAGCACTTCTAAATTAGGGGCCAAATAATTCACGGGAGCCATGTGCTGAGCCTTCAGATGAGTGATGCTATATCATTTATAGATTTTAAAAGATTTGCTAATTCATAATTACATCAAGTTGTGCTAGAGTGGTAAAATATCCTATTTATATTAAGTCACCAAACATTTCTCTAGGACCTAAATAACCAGTTTTTATCTGTTGGTTGTGAGTTCTTTTCCTCACATTTTTACACAGCCAGTCTTAGGTCCTATAACCAGAAGGAACTTTTAGAGAGCAGTTACATGGTCTCTTATACTCCGAACAAAAAGTCACCTTGAGAGTTTGTTAAACCACACATGCTGTCTTTCTATTCTTCCTCCCTCAATTCGCAGTCAGTCAGTTGGGGTGGGGTCCAAGGATTTCTGTTTCTAGTGAGCTCCCTCTAGGTGATGCTGTTGCTGATGGTACTGGTCTGTGACTAAAGTTTGAGAGTAATCTCCTGTTTTTAGGCAAGTTAGCTCTAATCCCCACCTGTGAATTAGGTACTGAAATTTAAATAGGCGTGTACCTAAGGTAAAGTCAAATAGATAGTTAATGTGTAGAGTCAAGTTCTCTTTTTATTTTTTAGAAATATAGTTCCTGTGTTATTTAGTTTTGACTGTACGTGCATCTAATTAGATTGAATTGTCTATGAAAGGATTCTTTTGAGTTATTTTTTGACTTTTATGACAAGATGTTTTAGCAGAGTTTAGAATAATTGCATTTATCTAGGAATGACTAATGTTATTGGTGACTTTTTCTTCATTTTAGCTTGTTACAGCTTATCAGATGCTTCAGAGAGAGAAGAAAAAGCTCCAAGTAAGTGACTTGTTGGCTGTGATATTGATTCATACCTAATTTTAAAATTAAGGTCTTATGGTAATAAAGCTCTAATTCTCACTTATAATAATTCTCCATATAATCAAAGTATTTAACCTTCTTTACCATTATTGGGGATTTGATAAAGAGAGTAAATGAGAGATCCCGGAGATTTTACCTCTAGTAGGGATGGGCTTCCTTGAGTTTTGGATCCCTGCAGTGCTTAAGAGGTTTAGATTTAAGGCATGTTTGTCTCTTCCAAGCATGTTTCTTAGTGTCTCAGTCTGCAGGTTGCATCTCTGTTTTAGTGGTAAAGAGACACAAAACTTTCAAAGCTTTTTCTTCTATTTTTTAAGTACCTGCAGACATCTGTTTTTTATTATTATATCAGAGTCCGAACCCAAGTAGCCTCTCTTTTTATTTCCTGAGGCTGCTGCTTGGAAAGCTCTCCAGTGTGGAGAGAGGAAGCTATTGTAGCTCTTCTAGGTGACCTCCCCCCGACCCTACTGCGTCATCCTGTTCATGGTCAGAAATTTTCCACCAGGTATCACACATCAGAGCTAAGGGGAATTATCTGGTCCAGTTCAAATGGTGCTCTCATTTTGCTGTGTTATTTATAAAGTATAGTATTTTTTTTACAGTAGAAGTTATTTAAAACAGTTTATCATTTTGAGCCATTTAAAACACTAACCAAAAGTTAGTTACATAACCAAGTTATTTGTAAATGAGTTTTGGTAAAATTAGTTAATTTCCTCATGTACATTATTTTGAAATATTTAATCTGCCATAAATATTAATCTGTCAAGTACAACATACATTTTCTGGCTTTGGTATGGAATATAATCAGTTCAGATTGCCACCACCAGTTATTTATTGCCGATTCAGTGTTCTAATTGTCCATAACAAATGTGAAAGTTAGATTATTACAAAGAGTTTTTAGTTTTTTTTGGTATTTTCTTAAACATGAGTTCTATCAAGTGAGTTCTGATTTAATCCATTGTATTATTAATACTCTGTAAGTTCATTCTCAAAAGGTCGTCTTATTCCTAAGTTCTGTGGATACCTTGTGTTTCTATGAATTGTCTACAGATTTCTATTTCTAGGTATATGCGTTCCTACCACTAAGTGGCACTAGACAATTGTGGTTACATAGTCCCTAATATAAAGGATGTTGGAAAAAGATAAAGTTCAGTGATTTATGGTCTTTTCTACATGTGTGTACATGCCCATATCTGCATGCCTAGAAATCTGTTTATTAAATAGACAAACATCCTTTTAATAGATCCAGTGAAATTAAAATTGTAAGTACTGCTAACCCTAATAACAGTGCTGTTCATATTAGCTAACATTTATTCAGCTCTAACTAGGTGCCAGACATTTTGGTATATTTAGTCCTTAAACCTTTCCTGTGAGGAAACAGAGGAAGAGTGACTTGTTCATTGTTGCACAGCTTCTAAGAGGTAGGGAGGAGAACCGGGATCCACTTTCTGGATGTTAGATTGCAGAGCGCGTACTTCTAAATAATGCACTGCAGTTTTTCATCGTTCTCAGTGTTGCATCTGTCTGCATTTAAAAATTTATATATGATGCCAAAAAAAAAAAAAATCTGTGTTCATGGCTTTAGAAAAGAAAAAGCCTTTGGTATTTGTTTTATTCACTTAGAAGGCCCCACAAATAGAGCTAAGTCACACTCCCCTGGGTTGTAAGCAGATTTTGCCTACCTGTATCCCTTGATTTTATTGTTAGTCCACACAAACCAGTGAAGCTTTAGATCACTCCATTTCTTTACCTCTCTGTATTTATAGTGTACAAGAATATACAGTTACTTTATTTGCATAGACCGTAACTTTTTAGGTTTAATTTCCTCACTAGTGTAAAGCACCCATCCCTATTTTATCTCCTCCTCAGGAAACGATGAATCATTTCATCTTTTAATATTACTCTTTTAGCTTCTTGATTTTTATGTATGACTATTAATTTAGCAATCTATATAGCTCTCTTTGCAGTTTTCTCTTGGACATTTTTTTAATATAGAAAAGGACTATTTTGTTTTTAAGTCACAAAAACCTTTAGAACAGACTGGTAATTGACTTAGGTCCACACAGACTACAATGAAATAAATTGCATTTGGAGTTCGATTTAACTTAAAAAATTTATTTTTAAAATTAACGTATAGTAGAATTAATTGATTTTTGTCTGTTTTGCATGTGATTTGTGTAACTACTACCACAACCAGGATGCAGAACAGTTCTGTAACGTCACAATTTAACTTTTAGCAAATTTCCAGTATGGTCATATCTTTAACATTTGCAGTCCTCAGGTTATTTTTGGATAAACGGTTGTAATATTATAGAAATAATTATTTTTTACTTGCTTTGTATTACTATGTCATGCAGTTGTTTAAATCAGCATTTTTTCCTTCTATTTAAAGGGTATATTAAGTCAGAGTCAGGATAAAGCACTTCGGAGAGTTGCGGAATTAAGAGAGGTAAGTTGTAGTGATTAGTATGTTGAAAATAGTAATTAAATCTCTCAGATTTATCAGAACTATTGTATTTGCTGGGATAGTTTCATATGCATTTCATTAGTTATAATAATAGCTAACCAGCCCCGCCTACAAGACCAGGGATCAATTCCTACAGTTTTTATTTCTGTGGTTTTCCTTAGGTATATGTCATTGGTGGAATTAGTGAAATAAAATTGTCTTACTTAGCAATAGACTATCATTTCCCTGCATAAACAGTCAGTAGCAACGTCTAAGGCTATCTATCCTTTTTCTAATTTAAACGACGAAACCAGCATTCTTAGGCATTCTTTCCATATCAGAAAAGAGAAAAGGCCTGCTTTGCTAGCAGGCCCCAGCTAAGCTCTTCTATTCAGTTGTAGGCATTAAGGGACTTAGAAAACTATGAGAGAGAATTGGCTAAAAGGCATCCCCTGCCACGATCTGTAGTAAGAAGTAGGTGTGCTAACTCTTCAAAGAAGGCCCTTTGCAACTCTGCGTCCCCTTTCTGGGAGCTAGTGAAGGGGTTGAAGTGACAGGTAATACAGAACTAATGGATATAGTATCATACAAATCCATAACTTTATTAAGTAACTTTATCTTCTTTTCTTAGGAAATACATATTAGAGCCACAGATTGACAAGTTTTAGTACTAGCTAAGATATATTTTTCAACCATAACCAGTTACATAACCTGGTTCCAGTTACTTAAAGAAAAATTTATCCTGTAATTAATATGTAAATACTAAGTAGGTTAAGTGAGAGTTTTGGGTACTTTTTATTTTGTTCATGAAGAGAAAAATGTCCTTCAACTAAATAATATAACCCATGGTCATGATTACCACTTAATTAAATATTTAAAGTGATATAAGTCATAAAATGTTTTGTTTCTTTGTGATTAAAGTCTGAATAGAAGCTTTGCAAAGTTTCATTAGTACTTTCTTGATTTAGATAGGCCAGATTGAGTATAATTATTTTGCTATACTAAGACATTCAGAAAGTGTTTTTTAGTATTTTATTTCTTCCCCATGTGGTTATGAACATATGCATGAATAGAATCCAAAATCTTTCCTAGTATTTTCTGGAGGACAGACAAAACAGAACATTTGTTCTGTATCAACAAATATTATGTCTTATGTCAATATCTAGCATATTAGTTATTTTTTAATGAATCAGATAAAGAAGCAAAAGTAAAGTAAAAGCATTACCAGTAGATACCCTGTAATGTTTTTTTTTTTTTGCCTGTTTTTGACTCTTATAACATGAACAGATATTAAACAGGAATATCATGCTATGAGAAAGTGGTAATTATGCTATGTAAATTATGAGCTCATCTAAGTAGATAGGACTCTCTTATTCCCTTTTAGGGCCAGTTAAATGGGGAATAAATGAAGACATTGTCTTAGATGTTTCTTCCTTTCTCTGTCCTGCTGTCTGTATAGTGTGTACTTTTTCCAGGCTCACCCAGATGCAATTCATTATAAGCAGTTGCTGTTCTCGGAGCTGATTTTTAGGGAGGGAGGGTTCATTTTTGCAGCTTGAAATCAGCTCTGAACATAATGGATAACATTGGGCTGAGATAAAAAATAGCGCAACAGTTAAAGGTATTTGATACATTCTACTCATCAGAATTTCTCTCTAAGGAAATAATCAGAAAGACCTTGCAAAATTTATGCATAAACATGTTAACCCCAGGTTTGCCAAAATTTAGAAACCATCTAAGTGGTCAATAATAGGAGAATTATTGTATTAGTTGTCATATTTAATAATATTATAGAGCCATTTATTATTTTACTAAAAAGTTCAATTATATTATACTTCAGTCCCTTATTCCCATGACTTGAACAGGGATTATTAGTTTAATCAGTTAACTGAAGGGAGCATTATTGACTATATTCAGTGACAAACTAGGTTGAAAATATTTTTTTAACAATTACTAATTTAAATCTAATCTGGAAATATATTTATTGGGATTTCTGAAAGAGTTACTTTTCTCTCATAGGCTTACATTTTAACAAAATAGTTTGGGCGATGGAGGTTAATATATAAACCGTCAGATGATAGTAAATATTGAACATAGTTTTTCATCTCGAAGTGGCTTACGTGCAGATTTTTCCCCCTAGTAAGATTCTGAATTTTAAGATTGGATTTAGAATCAGTACTTGGCATCGGTTGTTGTTGTTGTTGTTGTTGTTTTGGAAAGGATTTAGTCAAGTTGTTAGAATTTTTAAGAAAAACATTCAGAACCTGAGAACCATAATGTAAATTGAGGCATATTTGTGTGCTGTTAGGGATGCTGTGTAACAGAGTCTAGTATGTAGGATGTAGAAAATTGCAGAAGTGAATTTTAAAGAAAGTAAAGGACTGCATTGCTTTAAGGAGATGGGCAGAGGTTCCAGACTAAAGAAGTGGCCTGTGCAAAGTCATGGAGGACAATGTTTTTCAGACTGTTGGATTTCATGGACTGAAAAATTAACTCCAGGTCCTTTCAGAAATGGGAGAAAGAATTGTCATAGGGCTGCTTTTTTTTTTTTTTCTTTTCAAGTATATACATCAAGAATAAGGAACCAGATTCTTCTTTTGTTATTATTTCATGAAAGGAGGGTTTTTTAAATAACAAAAAATTAGGAAGTACATATACTCAGAAGAAAGTATAGTTGTTTAAATGAAAGATTTAGATCTAAGCTAAAAACTCTCTACATTTTCCTCTGTTTCTTCCACCATGAATGGATTAAAACTTCATTCTGGACATGTTCTCATCCGAAGACCAGCATCTGGAGACTGCTGCTGTGGGGGGAAGTCAAGACAGGAGTTTTTAGTGAAACAGTAAATAATGTGCTGGAGATCTTGGGCATTGTGGGTGTGGTGGAGAAAAAGGACAGTGAGTGCCAGGCAGTTAATGCCTCAGTGTTCTGAGAATTAGTAAATTTGAAACAATATAAGAAGAGGGCGTTGCATATAAATCTTTGAAAATATTATTCGAGGAAAATTTTCTAGCAAATATGTGAGGGATGGATCAAGTCAGAGGAAGACTTGAGGTAAGAAAAGTAGGAATCCCAGAAAAATAGAGGGGTTCTGATGGGATATCTAAAATGTTCTAGAAGTTAATCCCCAGCATTCCAATGGAGTACATGTAAGGGAGAAGAACTGAGGACACAGGACTGAGCCCAGAGGAGTTGATGCTTATAGAATCAATGAAGGACAGAGAGGAGACTCAGGATTCTAGAGAGGAGCCCCGAAGCCAAGGAAGACAGGGACATTGAGGAGGTAATTACTGGTGACTCGTGTGGCAGACGGGTAACAATCATTGGATTTAGTTAGGAAGGCTCTTTAATGACCGAAAGAAAGCCACATTTTTAGTAATTTCAGGAACTTGAAATTTTACTGTTTGGTGATCAACTAGTTGAACCTTTGCATTTTACAGATGAGGAACCTTCTGATTTTGGCTATTGAACACTTTTGTGTATTCGGAGGAGGAAGGCTTTATGGGCCATTTAATTTTCGATCAAGTGAATGTAAGATGGCACAGTAGTAAGATGTCTTAAAGTAGGATGAAGTTTTACTTTTATCTTAAGAAATTAATTTTTTAAATTCTCTCCACATTATCAATTCAGGAGTCATAGCTACAAAAACATACTATCTCTTCTTGGATCTTCATATTCTTTAAGGAACAAAATTCTTTGCTCGTGTAAATACTAATGTTTTAAATGCTAATTATTCTTAATGTTGCTGATACTTAAGAGAAATGCAAGTGTGGATTGATTATGTTTTTACTTTGAAAACTTCAAGTTTGTATTTTTGGTTTTGTGCTGAAAACTTCCTATAAAATCCTTTATGTTTAGGAGCTCCAAATGGACCAACAAGCTAAAAAACATCTCCAAGAGGAGTTTGATGCTTCTTTAGAGGAAAAAGATCAGTATATTAGTGTTCTCCAGACTCAGGTAAAGATTAAAAGTGTGGAATTTTTGGATAAAGAAAAATAAAGTAGTTGTAATGGGATGTGTAATAATTTCCAGATGTTTAAAAAAATGGCCTATTTAAAAAACTCGTTGCTTTTCTTCAATTAACTTTAAGGATAATTGTTGATTTATTGTGTCTTTTGGCTAACTATGATGTCATTGAAAGTAGCAAATATAAACAAAAACTGCATTGAAAGGAAACTTTTTGTTTTAATTTTTTTCCTTCAATATAGCAAAAAGGATACCATTTACTCTATCCTCTTTTTTTTTTTTAAGAAAGTCCTACTGCCATAGTTTCTTTTGAATCATTTTTTTCTAATGAAGAACTTTTTTTTAGGTTTCTCTGCTGAAACAACGGTTACGAAATGGCCCGATGAATGTCGATTTACCAAAACCACTCCCTCAGATGGAACCACAGGCCGAAGATGTCACTAAAGAGAATACAGAGAGTGTTGTAGAGCCAGTTGGTAAGCTTCATCTTGTCAAAATGTTAATTTAAAAGCTAGAGGAGGATGTTGAGAGATTCTAGGGCATGAGTTAGTAGATATGGGCTGAGATAGAAATGTCCTTGATCCTAACATTTCCAGAAAGATGCAAGAGTTTTTGTTGTTTTTTTTGTTCTTTGTTTATTGTTGTTGCTATTCAGGAGAAAGTAACTAAGTAATTGTTTTAAGACTTGAAAGTCTGCAAGTAGTAGCACTACATTTTTGTTGTAATTGAAATCAATTTATTATATTATACTGTTTTATTGATAACAGTAGCTAGATTTCATATAAACAGGTTACTTCTATTCAAGATTAATGAATATGCTATTTGTAATTGTTTATAAGTTTTTAAGTAATATTGCTTATGTATTTCTACATTCAAAGATGCCTGTATTTGCCCTATCTATAGCTTTCTAGCTGGAAAAGAAAATAATTAAATCTTTTTTAAAAATCCATTTATAGTTCCCCTTTACTCTTCGAGGCTTTGAAATACATATTCAGTGAAATTTCCACCTTTTATTTACCAGCTTTTTCTCTGAAAGAGATTTATGATCAACTTTTGGTCCAGCCAAAGCTAGAGTAGGTATCTATCTGAGCAACCTACCTGTAAGGGGCCCTGAAATTCCCCTGGAGCATGAGAATGTCATTCGTAAGTGTAAGGAGATGGAGAAAGCTGTATTTACCAGAACTTCTGTCAGGACGAGATTAGAATGCATTGGAAAGAGTACTTTATTAATCCTTTTGGGATGGGAGCTAAGACACAAGGGACCCTGGAAAGGACCCTCTCTTGTTGATCTGGCCTAGAGGATAGCAGTGTGTCGGGGTAAGAATACACTCCTGTGTACCAGCAGAGTTAAGTGTTCCCAGGGAGCCTTTATGTTCCATACTGACTGCCCTTGCTTTTGTTTTATTGTTAATAGTGGGAGGTGGAGCTTCTGCTAAAACACAGGAAATACTTCAGCAAAGAGTTAAGCGTCAGGAGAATCTACTGCAGCGTTGTAAGGAAACAATTCAGTCACATAAGGAACAATGTACACTTTTAACCAGTGAAAAAGAAGCCCTGCAAGAACAACTAGATGAAAGACTTCAAGAACTAGAAAAGATGAAGGTAAAAGAGCACATGAGTTTTGTTTACGGGAGCCCCATAACGCTAAATCCACAGGCCCCAGCGTGGCCTGCAGCATCTCTGGAAAGCCTTCTCCCTTCCTCCAGAGACAGCAAAGAGGGGGCACTCAGGTGCCCTAGGCTTCAGAGCATTCACCATACTTTTGAGATGTCCTGTGTACTTTTCTCCTACTAGATTATGAGAAGTATCTAAATTAGATAAACTGTTTAGAGTTCCCATATGAGGAGAAACTTTATTGGAGATGGAAATGAATTTTTAAAATTTTTTTAGGAGCTTCATATGGCTGAGAAGACTAAACTTATCACTCAGTTACGTGATGCAAAGAACTTAATTGAACAGCTTGAACAAGATAAGGTAAAACTGCTTATGATACTAAAATTTGTCAGGGGGCCCCAAAATTCACTTTTGGAAGCAGTTGGAAGCATTTAGACTAATGCTTTCCAAGATTATTGCAGCTGCTTCCATGAAAAATCATTTTCGTTTTTATTTCTAGATTTATATAACTATTAGCATTAGCTTTGTATCATGAGAAGCTGATTCTCTGTGATTTCTTGGTCTCAGTTAGTATTTTGATTTATAGATTAGAATAACTGTTGCAAAGGAAATCTGTTTATAGTACATAATTACTTTTCAGAGAAAAGTTAAATTATTTATAGTTAAATCATTGCTAAGTATGAATGACATAAGTATTGTCTTTCAAATATAATGGAAACAATAATCTTTCAGATAAATCGCCTAAAAAGTAAAGAAGTAGTAATGAATTAGCATAAAGAGAATTTTCTGTAAGTGAATTTTAGAATGTCTAGGTGAGATTAGTAGTTTGGAGCTGGAGCAGCAGTGGTAGCTATGGCAGCAAAAACAGCTGAAAAATTCATGGGCAGACAGTTTCGAGCTAATTCTGTCAGCCCCAAGTTCTTGGGTCCTTTTTATAAAGCAGCTTCCAGTCAGTTACATACCATCCACCATTTTCTTTAATATGACACTTTGTAGCTACAGTATTTTAAGTGACCTTGTTATTAAGAACATGTCAGAGCTCTTCTATTGAAATCTATCGGCAAGCTTTTCATTCTATAATATTTTGCTAGATTCTATTCCATAAACTGCATGAAGGTCCACTTTGAAAAAAAACTCTTTTATTATGAAAACCTTAAAACATTTATAAAAGTAGAAAGATTAATGATATGAATTCCTCTGAACCCATCACGTAGCTTTAATAGTTAACATCCATGGGTAATCTTGTTTCACCGACCCCCATTATCCTCAACGCAGGATTGTTTTAGAACAGATTCAAGAAGTGTCATCATTTCTTCCATATGTAGTTTAATGTATCTTTAAAGGACTCATTTTTATGAAAATATAACCATATAATTATGATCACATCTGAAAATTTAATAATTCCTTAATATGATGATCTAGTCAGTTTCATATTTTTCCTTTTGCCTTATTTTTTTTCTAGTTTTATGAATCAGATTCAAATAAGATTCTTTCATTGCAAGTGATTGATATAACGCTTAAGACTGCTTTTAATCTATGTTTCACTGCCCTCTTTCTCTCTCTCTCTCCTTTTTGCTGTTGTGATTGGTTTTTGAAGAAACTGAAAGCCCACAATTTTGTTTTGAAATTTCATATAATAATGCCCTACTTACCTAGTTTTTATCAGTCCATTAATATTAGACGTCTGGAAGAGTCATACAGTAAAACAGGGGTTGATAATCCCTGGAAGTAATTTAATAATCGTCCAAACACCATAAAATAGCTGTCACAAAGTCTTATTTTTCAGGGGCAAATTGAACCACCCCGATTTTTGTTAGTCACAAATGATTGAGTGGGAAGTCAGTAACAATTAGTAAGTTGGAGGAAGGGAGTGCCTCAATGACATTCTAAGGAAAAGTGGTGGGATAATAGACTGTCACAAGAGGAAAGAGAAAAACCAAGTAGATCTGTACCACAGTCTTAGTCCATCCAGTGTGGCAGCAGTAACCTTACACTTAGCAGCCTCTGAGGCTGTCTCCATGTTACAGCACAGATTGATTATTATAGTTCATGATGGCTGTGAGCCAAGCACAAAAGGTCGTATTTTGTTCATTATAAACTGTACACTAAGATTGGGAAAATTATAGAAAACATTTGTAGAAAGATTATAAGTTTTTAAACTATGTTTTTAATACTTAAAATATTAAATTTACTATTAAAATAATTTTTTATATCAAAAATACCCTGATATCATGTCAGGTAACGAAGGTTATTGTAGTATATAGTGCAGCATATAATGAAGAACACAGACTTCAGGTTGTGAAATGAAGAAATAATTCTTGGGCTGTATTTAGTAAGATATTATGTTTTCTGCCTTTTAAAGTAAGTTTGATATTCCTATTGATGATGCAGTTTTGTTATGTAAAGACTTTAGAGTCTGTGCTTCTGTTTAGGGAATGGTAATAGCAGAGACAAAACGGCAGATGCATGAAACCCTGGAAATGAAGGAAGAAGAAATTGCTCAACTTCGTAGTCGCATCAAACAGATGACAACCCAGGGAGAGGAATTACGGGAGCAGAAAGAGAAGTCTGAGAGAGCTGGTAAGAACTCAGGGGTTATTTTATGTTAAAGCTCAAAAGTCAATTAAAGTGGTTGGCCAATCAACATTTAGAAAAATTAGTTAAGTGTTGATAAAAGTATTTAACTGTAGAGACTCTTTATAAGACACTGAACTGTTCCTTAGAGGAGGCAGGGCTTGGTAAACTGTGGCCTGTGGGTGAAATCCAGTCCATGCATGGCCTGTTTATGTAGGGCTCTCAAGCTAGGAATGATTTTTACATTTTTAAGTAGTTGGAAAGAAGAAGAGTATGTGACAGAGACTATATGTGGCCTGGAAAGCCTAACATTTTATTTTCTGGCCCTTTATAGAAAACATTTGCTGTTCACTGCCTTAGAGCATCAAAATTCAGGTTAACAATTTTGGAATTCTCTAACTAGACACAGCATGGTACATATTAAATAACTGCTACATTATAGGTGCCGTAGGGTAAACGAAAAGTATAAGATATAATTTGCTTTTTAAGGGAATAGTGAATAATTCAGTGTTATAATAGTATTATGTTTCGATACAATAAATACTAAGCTATAAATTGGAGAGACCAGCAAAGTATTCAATAAGGCGCAATACTGAGTAATGCTAGGAAAGAAAGGAGAGAGATTAGAAAGTGGAGACAACAGAATGAACTGGTGCCTGCAAGTTAGTGAGGATGTGAGTTTTAAGTTAGGCCTCAAATAATGAATAGAATGGGCCTAAACAGAGAGCTCGGGGGCAGCACACATTTCAGAGGCTACAAGACCCTAAACAAACACAGTGAAACACAGTGACCATAGTGGGTGTGTGAATTAACTGAAAACCATTCTTGCTGAAGTGGGAAATAAAGTTGGATTGTGAGGCAACTGACTATTAAAATCTTAAAAGGTGAGTAGCAGAGTTTAGACTTTGGCATACAAGGCAAAAGGAAACCAGTATTAGGAAAGCATAATGTGATGGAAGCTAGTGTTTTATGGAGAAAAGAAATGAAGTGGGAAGTCAAGCTTAGAAGCAAAGAGGGAAATATATGTGTGAGGGACTGAGAGCTTCGGCCGCCTTAACTAGGATTGTGGATCTGGGAAGGAGAGGAAGTGTACATTCTGCAGAATTTGATATTGGATCAACTTAGTGAATCTAAGATGACTCCAAGGTCTTTAGTTTAGGAGACTGAACTAATAAGGAAATCTAAATGGGGAAGTTGAGGAATGGAAAGAAATGATGAGTTTACTTAGATACTTTCAATTTGAGCCAATCAAGAGCTTTCCAAATGGAATTGACTTGCAGGAATTTGGGAATAGGAAAGTGGAGCATCTTTCAGGAGTCACTGGCATGAGGTTGAAGCCAATGGATAAATTTGTAGGAGAGGCTGATTTCTCTGATAGTTTTATAGTAGTAGTAGTAGCAGGGGCAGCAGTATCACTACTGCTAACACTTACTTAGCATGTATGTACTTCGGCCGCTGCTATTGCTGCTACGACTACTGATAGCCAACACTTAGGTTATTTTATGCGAGGCTCTATTATAAATGCTTCACTCATATTTACTGGTTTGTGTACTTGTACTTTAATCACAACTTTTATGAAGTGGGTACTATTATTAATTTTACAAAAAAATATAAGAACATAGAAGTTAAGTAACTTGCCTATATTCATACACAGAGAGTAAGTGTGTATATTCAGGATTCGAATCCAGGCATTTCGAGTCCAGAGTCTGTGCTCTTAAGCATATTGATCTTGAGTTTGGCAGAGAGAAATAAAGTTACCCAAGAAGTCACAGGAATCGTGAATAGTTAACACTTTTGGGGGTAATATCAGAGGCGTTTTCAGAAGTGGAGAAGGTAGGATGAAGACTTTCAAGGTATTTTTAATTTGATGAGGGTTTAATTCCAAGGATATAGTTTTAGAAATGTAGAAACTAGATTGTAAGGTTTAAGGAAGTGAATGGGTCTGGATGACAGAAGTAGTTGTTTGACACCAAATGTGCACATAAGTATCTCCCCATCTCCTTACATTTTATTGGTAAGTGGCAGAGGAATTTAGTTGATTCTGTTTTCAGTAAACCTAAGAAAATTACTGTTCAGAGAACATTAATAGACAACAGCCCTCTGATGATAATTTCTGAAGACTTATCTGAAGCAGTTTGAGAGTGGCGAGACATTGTTAAACAGGTTTGTTTCAGTGAACAGAAAACCTAGTGCATAGTCTCAGCTTCTCATATCAAGCCTTTCCACTTTTAGGACTTCTTTTGTTGACTCATGTAGTTAGTCAAGAGAAAATAATGCAGGTTAAGGAATTCAATTTTCTTTAAAATTGGGGTATCTTATCAGGAGTCTATCAACTTGAAGTATATCAAATTGAAAGAGCTAAAAGATGTAAAGATAGACAAAATATAGTTAATTCACATGTAGGATAAAATTTCTTCAGGCAACTGTTCTAGTCAATTCTTTAATAACATAGCCTCCCTTCTCCAAAACACAGATATATTTTATCTTTAAATGTGATTTTCATAAAACTATTATAAATAATCAATAGCCTATAAATTGAGAAATGTCTCTGTTAATAGTACTGTCAAATATTAAAAGTTAAAGAGAAAAATAAGATTTAAAGTTATTTGCTATACATTCACTTTGGAAAGTCTTTGGATCACACAGTTATGAGTGCTTTTCTAGGTATTTAATTATTATTGAGGTATCATAATTATTGAGGGCTATGATACCGAGTTGTAACACAGATTCCACATTGAAGATATCACCTTTTAAATCTATAATAAAAACTAGTTTAGCACACAAACTACATTTCATCTAATGGCCTTAGTTGAATCTGAACTGAACTTTTCAAATATAAAATGATTCTTAGATAGTTCACTTATAAAATGCATATGCCAATTGACAGAAAAATTCGAATTTAGTACTAAAAGTAAGAAAAGGTCTTTGTACAAGGAGTAGAGTTTCCATAAATAGTCAGCGAACATCATCTGGTTCTTGGAGAATTCAGTTGCTCTGTTAAATATTTGTCTTTCTCTTAGAGTTAAAATTCAAGGGCTAAATACATAAGAGCTGGCCATGTGAAGTAAACATTAACATCATTAAAGCTGGCAGTTGTTAAGATTTTTAGAAGTAAATGTGTCTACATAAAATAATTACCAAAGAATATGAACTTTCCTCATGCATTTTCACCTCTAAAATATTTAACCAATATATTTAATAATTCTTGACATGTAGATGTTAGTAGACAAATAACTAATTTCTTTGGCTTGCTTATTCTGGAGGTCAAGATCGGCTCACTATATTCTCCTCTACTTTTCTTGGAAAACAATCTATTGCACTGCTATTCATTTTTTTCCCAAATGAACTGTGATGGCTCCCATATGTTGGAGGACAAAGGGAATTTGTCTATTATTTTTAAAAGAAAAATTTTATCATAAAATACTGAGACTATGTGAATATGGTGGCATGCCTATTTTAGGGGGCTGTATCAACCTGTAGTACTTATTCTACTCCATAGTGGAATTGTCAGGCAGGTTTTTTGAAGTATGATACTATAGTACTCTTGTTTTTATTAAAATTATTTATTTTAATGGATAAAAAAATAAATATATTCATCATAAGCATTTTAGTATAACTGTTGATACTATTCCTTTCTAGATGTTACTTAAGAACAGATGGTCATATCTCCAAGTAACCAGGTTTTAAACTTGGAGAAGTCTAGTGACTGAGCTTACGTGCATAATGCTGTATTTTATAGGTGCTGAGTATTACTAATTGTCTAGAATATTATCTCTTCAGTGCAGCACAAGTGCAGAATATTAATGCTACTAATGTTCACACTAAGTCTTGGCAATTTTGTTTGTGTGCGTGTGTGCATTTAACCAGGGTATGAGGTTGGGGTAGCTGGCTAGTTATTAATGCAGTATGTTACCAGAAAAAAAAATAGAGAAAATGAAAGCACATCACTGTTCAGCACACTTCTATTTAATGTTTTTTTCTGATCTTTATTTTTATATTTTGTAAATAATACTATTTTGTATATACAATTTTGTGTGCTCCTTTTTTTTTTTTTTGCCATTTATAACATTATATTAGGAATACTTTTACATGTTGCTAAAGTACTAACATTTTTTAATGGCTGTCAGAATGCATATCCATCACTTACTTAACCATTTCCCTATTGATCAATATCTAGATTATTTTTATATTTCTGCTATTATGAATAATACTGTAACAACTTGTAATATAGCTTATTCCATATTTGAGTTTTTTCTCAGGATAAATTCTTACCCATGGACTAAATCTTTTTGTTAGTACCTTCAAGTGACCTAAATATAGCCAATACAAGAAGAGAAATCGCACCATGGCGTGAACCCCCACCCGTCCTTTAAGATGTTCTTGCCTACAGTTACGCGAGATGTACACAGCATTCTGCTTGCATTAGGAAAGCTACCAGAGTGCTGCGCTGTCTTTTGCAAGCCCCGTTTTCCTTTCATGTATCCTGTCTTTGCTGGAGTTATGTGTTTTATATGATTGGCTGCATTTAAAATCTTAGATTAACTCAACGTTCTTTGCTTTTTTATTGCCATGTTGTGTTTGTGCAGGAAATAAGTTTTTTATTCATTTGTATAGTATAGACTTGATATACCAAAGACATTCTGTGGAATGTATTTATTTGATGTTTGAAGGACCCTTTAAAATAGTTTTATGTATTTAAATAATGTGTAAGATTTATGCATATTTATATAACAAACAAAAATCACGTGTATACTTAAGTGCTTTATTAGTTGTTGATAATTTATGTAACAGAGTTTTCTTAGAGTCTTAAGTCTCACAAAACATCTTATTTTTGTACATCCACACATGCCAATAAGTGAATCATGGTGCCTTTCCCAAGCCTTGTATGAACAGGACTGGGGTAAGGGCTATTTTATTTTCTTATCATAGATACTTAGGATGAGCTTTACAAAGAAAATTCCATGTTTCTCAGGCAAAAGAAGTATGAATTAAAGTAGAATTTAAGTCTGCCATGTTGGAAAAGAATTATGTACATATTTTGTCACTAAATGAATACCTGATGGAAAAATTTATTTTAAGTGGAATTAGATTTTAAGTTGTTTGTTAATAATCATGAATCTCTGGTGCTTGATACATTTCTACAATAGTAACCGTGTGTCCATATGTTTATACAGTCATTTTCACCCTGCACTTGTGCCCTTGGCACTGTCACTGTTACTGAAAAGCATCAAACTAGAAGAACACACTTTACTAGAGAATTATGTACTTGCTTAGCTTTAGCTTCATATTTTTCAAGACATGTGTGATGTTTTTAAGGTATTTAATGGATAAATTCACATGGTTAATGTAAGGAGTACATGAAATTTTAGATAGATCTGTAGCTTTTTAAAAGTCGAAGTGTAGTCTATAGAATGAATCTTGTTAGTTATTTTGGAAAGTGGCTTAAAAAGTAGATTTCCATTGTAAATGTAGTGTTTATTAAATCTCCAAAGACCCCAGTTCATATATAAATATCATGCTATCTGGTTTGTGCCACTGGGTGGTGGTATTATTTTATTTTCATTTAAACTCTAGCTGAGCAGTTTTCAGACTTTATGATCTCAGGGACCTCTTTACACTCTTAAACCTTATTGACGATTCCAAAGAGCTTTCATTTATGTGTAGCGATACTTATTGCGTTGGAAATTAAAACTAAGAAATTTTTAAAAAATTTGTTTAGTTCATTTAAAATAACAAATATAAACCTATTACATACTAGTATAGTTTATGAAAATTACCTATATTTTCCAAAACAAAATTTAGTGTGAAGAATAGCCTTGTTTTACATTTTTGCTTATCTCATTGTTTGGCTTATAGAAGATATCTGGACTTTATATCTGTTTCTGCATTTAGTCTGTTCTAATATGTTATTTTGGTTGAAATATACGAAGAAAATCTGCCCTCATGCAGATTAAGTATTTGGAAAAGGGAGGACCTTCTGGCCCCCTACAAGGGTGTCAGCACCCTGGAATCTTTGGACCATACTTTGAAAACTGCTTCTCTAGACTTTTGCTTTTATTCACAAAAGAGGCTTGATGATTGGGTGGGAATTCTGATAAACAAAATTATTTTTTGTTTCTTTTTCTGTTAATTTGCATTTTATTCATTTTGTGGTATTACCTGTGTGTTTTTAGTTTAATACCACATGCATCTTAGTAACTGTTTTGCTGGGTTAAAGGCATAAGTACTGGCTTACTTATTTATTCATGATGTTATTAATCAGCTTCTTAGGAGCAACAGTTCATCCACACTTCTGCATGTTTGTTTATTCCCCGTAGTGGGAGTAGAAGTGGGTCTTTTTGTGCTTAGAGTAAAGTATCCTCTAGGACAGAGCAACAAAATAGTAATGCTACCTAGTATCTCAGAATTCTGGCATCTGTAATACAGTTGGTAAGGATGTTGAGGATATGGAGACGAAAAGGTGAAGGGGCAAAAGCAAATGCCACATTCTTCCTACTTTCATCTCTTTTATTTTTCTTCTCCTCTTACTACTTCAGCAGTGTGTGTGTGTGTGTGTGCGCGCGCGCGCGCGCGCGTGTGCATGTGCAAAAAAATTTTTTTATGTCACCCAATGTGTAGCATATGTCTGGCAGATGGCAAACATCCAATAAATATGTAATGAATGAATGGTTGGATTATTGAGCTGTTGCCAGCCTTTTTTATTTAACTCTTATAGTGAGCATTTGTCCATTTTTATAATTCCCAAGGATGTGAGTGAACCTCATCTGAAGTGGAAAGTGAGGAACTAGCAGTTAAAGACCTCTGCCCATATTTTACTTTCGGCAGAGGACCATCCTTAATGGTCATTAAACTTTTGCCTAGAAATATTTCCAAAGTGTTTTTTAATTAAAAATTGCCTGAGATACATTGAATTTTTTTTTTTGGAAGAACACAGTGTGTTCTTGCAACATTTGGTGGCAGTTCGTGCTTAGCCTTCCCATTGATGTGTGCCGTGACCGTGATTTTCCCGCGCACTCTTGCATGTTGGCAGAAGACTAGTCAGCTGTGGCTGATGCACGCTTTCATTCTCCCCACTCACTTCTCCTTTGTCAGTAATTGGAAGTTAAATTATATTGACATACAGAACAGACTTCTTTAGTACTAATATTAAAATCCCAGCATAGTTTTATTTTGGGAAGAGTGGGGAATTTGCTTTTAGGATATTATGGGCCATGGACACCACTTTACTATATCTGGTGGTTGCAGCATCAGAAAGTGAGACATTTTTGGTTAGTAAGTAAACTCTCAGTGTATCCTACTTCAACATTGAAATGGGACTCATTATTGGAGGCAGACTTCCTATAAGGAAGTGGCTTCATTTGTGGTACAGCGTAGAATCCAGAATGGGTTTGTAATATGTTTTCTATATGTGGACATGTGCACTATGTTTCAATGCTTTTTTTTTTTTTTTTTGGTGCTTAACATTTTTGCAAGGCAGGGTGGAGAAGGAAAGCAGTTGAGTTTTTGTGTGTCTGTCAGAGATGTAACATGCTACTTTTTGTTCAGAGTTAGAAACTCTCAGTAGTTGAATGGTTTAGAAATTGTGATTTAGTAAGATATATTATTATTATTACTCAACTGAGTTTCATCAATGTCAACATTCTTAGTTTTTAAAAATAATGCAAGGTAAGGATCATTCTTTAAATACAATTTTAGAGTTTTACCATCGATGGTAAATTCAAGTTGCTTTATCATCTGAGGGAAAAGTTGGATGCCTCAGTTCTTGCATTTGAATGAAGACATTGAATGAAAACATCTCAAAGTTTTCTATCTAGGCATAAAATTATATGGTTCTTTGATATGGTAGCAGAAAGTGGGAGAGAGGATTAAATTTAGATTAATTGTGGAACCAGATATATCCTACTTTAATCATTATATGATGGATAATCAAATGACTTAGGAAAACAATTTCAGTGGATTTAACACTAAAATTAGAATGTACTGTCAGAGAAGGTTCTAAAATTTACCAGGTATAATTAGAAAACCTAATTACTGGAAAATTTATCTAAATAGGAACTTTGTGGTATGGATTTTTTGTTGTTTGAAAAAGTGAGAGTACTACATTTATTTTTATACTGTACTGGATTCTGGAATTTAAAAAATGAAAAAATTCACTAGGTATTGACTATATAGTTTTCTTTTATTATTGCTTAATTGACAAAAGTTTTTCATTTAAAATTCTATTTTACTGGAAGGATATCAGAACTATCTTTAGGTTCTCCAGAGCCTTATATAAGATATTTCTATGAAGTGCTTTGAAGTGCTAAAATACAATTTTATGTGCTGAATAATAATAGTAATGAAAAGAAAAATGAGGTCATTTCTTTTTCCATTTTTTCTTTTCCCACATTTAAACCTTCAGCACAAATTAAGCAGTAAGCACTCTGTTATAGAACCTCTTTCACATAATTGGTCACTTTACTTGATTTTTAAGAAATTAGAAACGAATTTCTTGTTAGGTATAAGAAATATTTCTTTGTGTTTGACACTAGAATTTATAGTAAAAGAATAAAACAAAGACAGCATTTTTCTTTAAATATTTTATTTTCCAACGTATTTATATATGAGGATTATCATCTTGGTGTGTACAGACAAATACCAGTAGAGCTAGAATCTTTAAAATAATCTCAGCGAATTAATGTTCCTTTGAAATTTAAACTTTATTTGAGCCTCAATTTTATGTTTTGGGCATGTAAAATGAATAAATTTGATAGATTTCTTTTTATATTAAAGACTTATGGTTGCCAGCAAAGTTTTTGTTTAAATATTGAGCAAAGCAAGTTGTGTTTCCCAGTTGTTACTAGAATTCAGCCTTTCTTTTGCTTTTTTCTTTATTAATGCAATTTGCCATTAAGAAAATGCTTTAAGAACAGTTTTTGTCTTGAGGTATGAAATTTTCATGCCCAAATTACTGTCTGTTAAGCCAGGGTGTGGTTAATAAAAGGGCTTTTTTTCCTGAGATGCCATAGGTTGAAGTTCCACATTTTTCATACCACTGGGATTGAAAATACTACATATGTCAATGAACTGTCTCTCCTGACATATGTCTCTTGATAGGATTAAAAACCCATCTTGAAAACTGAAGTTATATTTATTGTCCATCTCTAAGATGAGGGGAAGTCTGGTGTCTTATATTCTATGAGGACTAAAGGAAATAATCTAGAATGATAATAACAGTAGGGTTTTTACAGGGTGTCAGGCCAGTAGAGAGAATACACACACATTCATATACAGTGCACACATGCACGCACATACACAAACACACATATACATATACACACAAATATACGTAAACGCACATGCATACATATTTTTAGTGCCAACTTACCCATCTGTTAAACCCATCCTATCTGATTTTGTTTGATGCTGGGTGAGCTGTCTGGCTTTCTTAAAGATCATAGCACTCTAGCCTAGATGATTGTTTTTGCAGGCCCTGAGTTCTTATCTCACCCAAGAACTCCCTGTGGGTAGTACTTTTCTATACACTGGTGAATCAGGTAAAGGTTTCTTTCTAGATAATGGCCCTAGTTTGAAACTTATACAAGTAGCCGGTTTCATTTTAAAATACATCGTTTATGTGATTGAGCCTTTAGCCAGTAAATGTTAAAAAAACACAACAAAACTCTTTTTTTATTATATAGTTAGGAGATTTTTAAAAATAAGATTAGTCAAAGAAAAATTTTTCCATTCTTAATGTCGTAGCAAATATATATTACTCAATTATTGACAATAGTTAAGAACTGCATAACAAACAAAAAAGCAACTAAAATTATGTAGTACAGATGTAGTACAAGTCTTTATTTCTCTGACTTTGATATCTATAAGGACATTTGTGAGTGGAGTGGGGAACCATTAGTAATTTAATATTTTTTTCAAACTTCTGGCTTAAGTTCATACAGGCAATTCTATGATCTGAATGCAGAACTCTGACAAATTGGTGTCAGTGACTGAACGTTTCTTATGGCTTAGTTGAACTACTTAGACATATCTCTTGGCTTAAAACAATGATGAGTTTTTTAACCTGTCCTGCTACTGCTGCTCTTAGTTCCCATAAGTTGAATGTAAAACACGTTAGCTCAATGGTAGTATTTCTTGAGATACTTGTTTTCTGCCATTTTCATTATAGCTTTTGAGGAACTTGAAAAAGCCTTGAGTACAGCCCAAAAAACAGAAGAATCACGGAAAAAAATGAAGGCAGAAATGGATGAACAAATAAAAGCTATTGAAAAAAAAAGTGAGGAGGAACGCATCAGTCTTCAACAGGAATTAAGTCGGGTGAAACAGGAGGTCGTTGATGTAATGAAAGTAAGAATAATTCTAGATTGAAATGGGCTACAGTCATTTTAAAACTTAAGTCTTATGCTTCTCCTACAGTCTTTGCGTATGAAGAAGAGTTATTTTGTATTTTAACATTTGATTGTTTCATAATGTTCAAGATATAGGAAAAAAGTACTTTGATAGAGAAATGAATTTCTATCTTTTTAGATATACTCCTCAGAGATTGTCTCAGCATATAATTTTTTTTCTGTTTTATAATCTCTTTATTTTTTTAATACAAAAGACAGCATGTTATATATATGGTTCTATATTTGCTTTTCCACTTAATAATCTGTGTTGAAGATTGTTCCTTATCATTGATAATTGATAATGATGCCGCATTTGTTGAAGACTACTCAGGATTTCATTTCATGAATACCTCATAATTTAATCATGGATGTTAAAGTTTTCATGTTTTGCTATTGCAAATAGTACCTGTATTGTATTTGCTCACATGTATATTTCTTCAGGATAGATTCCTAGAAGTGGAATATTAACTCAGGCAAAGATATGTGTACTTATTAATTACTGCATATTTGTTATAAGCTCTATGGAGGACAGTTTAAACTCTCATAAGCAATGTATTAGAATATATTACCCCTTCACAAAGATGGAGCTACATAACTTTTTTATCTTTCCAAGCTTATCATTTAAAAAAAGACACCATTTTGTCTTAATGTGCATATCTCTTTCCAGTATGATAAACATATTTTTATATGTTTAAAAGAAATTTGTAGTTTTTCTCTTTGCGTTGCCTGGTCAAATCCTTGACTCACTTCCCTATTGGGCTCTTGGTCTTTTTCTTACTGATTTGTAGAAGCTCTTTACTTATAGTAGGAATTATCTGTTTGGCTATACGTTGCTTTTATCTAAATAATTTTTTCAGTTTGTTATATATTGACTTTGTTTATGGTTTTTTTGTTTTGCTTTGTTTGGGGTTTTTTTCTTTTTCTTTTTCTTTTTTCTTTTTTTTGGCCATGCAGAAATTTTTTTCTTCCTTAAATACTATCAAGATTTTTGTTCTGCTTTAAAAATGCAATATCACTTGAGATCACTTTTTAAAATTCTATTTTTTTCTTCTGGCTTTACATGCTTTTTAATCCAACTGGAATTTATTTGGTGTATAGTGTAAAGTGAATGGTGTATGGTGTAAAGTTGGTAGGGATCCAAGTTTAATTTTTTCCAGATGACTACCAGATAGTCTCCAAATAATTTAATAATCCATGTTTTCCCCTCTGACATAACATACTATTTTTATTATATACTAAATTATTATAGTGCTACATATGGGTCTTTTTTCTGGATTCTCTGTGGTATTTCATTGCTTTCTCTGACCATGTGCTGTTATTACACTGTTATAATTACTCTAGTTTTATATGTTCTGCTATTTGGTAACCTCTCCTTGATACTGGTTTTTTTTTTTCAGAAGAGTATTGGCCATTCTTGCATGTTTATTTTGTCTAGAGGACATTCCCCCAATTCTGCTTGTAGTTTTTTTAATTATACTAATTTTTTAGATTTATTTAAAGAGGTTTGATATTTTACAAGATTAAATCTTCCTATCCAAGAAAGAACAAGGTCAGTACTTTTTAATGAATAGTGCATGCCTGGAAAGCTAGGCATAATTAGATTGGTGCAGCCAGGGCAGTTGTACTGTGGGGGAGTGCCCTCTCTGAGAGCATCCCTGTTTCCCCTACTATGCTTCCCCATCCTGATGGGTGAGAAATATCCCTGTAAGATGTGGAAGCGGACCACATGGGACCGATTACTGCAGCAGCAGTTCTCCTTGTCTTAAACGAGGAGCAACATTTAACTGGTTTTTCTTTTAACTATCTAGAATTCGGTGACTTTTGATTTATGGGGGAGTATCTTCTGATTTTTTCCTCTTAAAAAGCTATTAGTGTGATGATTAAACTGTAATAAAGTATAACTTAGTTGTAGAGTTACGTATTTTATTCTGGGTATTGTTTTCATTTTAACTATTTGGATGATTTTCAGAAATCCTCAGAACAAATTGCTAAATTACAGAAGCTTCATGAAGAGGAGCTGGCCAGCAAAGATCAGGAACTGACCAAGAAGTTTCAGACCCAAGAAAGGGAATTTCAGGAACAAATGAAAGTATCTCTTGTAAGTACTTATTTTGTTTTTGCTAAAGGTCAGCTTTGCAGCTTTATAAAGTTGTCATCCCTCATCCCTGACTCCCAGCTTGAGGTCAGATTACTGGCAACCTTGACTTTTAAATCAAGAGAAGACAGGATGTAGGCAGCAAAGAGGCTGTCAGAGCTCGTTAGTATTGTGTGAAAATTAAATGTGCTAACTTAACAAGCTTTCATTAATCATTTTATTTGTTGGTTTATCATCCCTCTCACTCTGGTGGTAGGTTATGATTAGGTAGAAGTAAAGGAGGAGATAGATCAACTGAAGCCAAGAACTGGTGACTCTATAACTCATGAAGAATGTCTAAAAACTCACCAGACTGAATGTAGCAGAGCTCAAGGCCCAGAAAATTTTGACTGAAATATATTTTAAAGAAGAAAAAATGAAAATGACCAAGTAGTTTTCATTTTAAGTAGAATAATCTCAACTGTAATTTTCAATCCATATGATGTTTAAAAAAATAAAGGAAAATAAAAACCGACTGAACTAACCAAATGAATTAACCAGAAAAGCAAAGATAAGCTTTTTTTGGAATAATATAATTTGAAAATTTAAAACGATAAATTTTTTTTCTCAAATTGTGAAAAGCTTCTTATATAAGTCATCATAAGAAGTGTTAATGCCAAAAATTTAGTTTGCTTGTATATGTTATTATCCATAAGACAATATATATAATTTAAAAATACTTTCAGTGCAAAAGAATGAGAAACAGTATTTGTAATCTTTTTCTTTTTTCACATATATGTAAATTTTCATTCTCAATTGGACCTGGGGCTCTGAGAATTTCCAGCAGCAATATTTCTTGAACTGAGTTAGGGAGCTCGCTTATCTTTGTGGGACAAACAGTGGATTTTCAGTGCTGTTGGCTTAGGTTAGGGGTTTAGTTTGTGGTTGTGACATGTACACGTACATGGGCACATAACTGTATTCTTTGTTGGTCCAGAAAGGAAATGAAGCAGTTTGTAAGAATACTGAAACTATAACAGGACAGCGTAAATTTAAAATAGGGGTGGGTATAGAAATAAAGGAACAAAGCAGGACATAAATGAAGTTGGGAATGGTGCTAAAAATTCTTATCATAAAGACTTATGGGTTTTTATACTGGAGTAATCGGCCATCAGGAGCAATGAGCCTTGATCACTGGCCTTGTTAAAACTGTGTTCAGGGAACTGATATATTCAGATATTCCGAGTAGAGAAAGCAGGACACAAACACACATAAAAAGCACATGCACTTACTCCCTTCTACTCCCCATTCTATCCAGTTTTTCAGAGAAGTTAGCTTTGAGTTGAGAGTCCAAATTCAACAGACTATTAAAATTTCCTCTCTTATTTTTATGGGCACATAGAGATGTATTTAAAATATAGTTTACATTAAGCAATACAGTATGTTTAAAATGGTTTCAAATTGAATAGAAACTAATATTTTCTTATCAATCTATTTATAATATGGTGCAAAATCTTTCCTTAAAGCAATATGCTTCACCAGAGTGTAGTGAACTATAGTGAAAATATCACTGCTGGTAACACGAACCCTAAGCGATAGGTATGGATACGTATACTTAATTGGAATCCAAAGCCACTAAATGTTAAAAAGTGCTCTCTAGTGCTTCTCTTTTCAAATAGTAAACATTTTTAATGTGAATGTTGATATATAATAATGGCAATCAAAGAAGAAGCTTTTCAGGATTAATGGGACAGTAAAAGAGTCCAGATCATCTGAAAAGAGTTATGTAGGCTTTTATAAATATTTCCTTGATCTAATCCATATACTCACATGTAATCCTCTGAATTTGATTGGTTTTCCATGTGTGGTGCCCTGTTATAATGAGGTATTTCTCACAAATTATACAAACTTGTAACATAGTTTCTCAGCCTAGAGTTGAAAAAACAAACTCTGGAGTGCAGAGAAGAGGTAGCAGCACTTGTGTGATCCTTCACATTCAGCAGGGTTTTGCAAAACATTTTAAGTAGTGGAAAAATGGCAGATGTAGTGTGGTTACGGGAACAAAAATTTTCATATCAATGGTAATTGTGCCAAAGATTGGCCAGACCACACTGTAAAGGCCACAGTCCCTCGTTTTTGCAGACTAGAGCATGGAACGAGAGAGGTTATGATATTGCCTACCTCACAGGGCTGGTATGCAGATCAAATGAAATCAATGAATCCTATGGAAGTGCTTTGGGAATGCTGAAGATTTATGTGAGTCAAAGGTGGTATTATTGTTTTTGGCACAGGAAAAATGTCAATCAGAATATTTGAAGATCACCCAAGAGAAAGAACAGCAAGAATCTTTGGCCTTGGAAGAGTTAGAGTTGCAGAAAAAAGCAATCCTCACAGAGAGTGAAAATAAACTTCGAGACGTTCAGCAAGAAGCAGAGACTTACAGAACTGTAAGTTTAAGTAATATTCGTGTTCCAGAGCTTGAAATTGTTTGAATATGAATAGTGTTACCTCTCCAGTCAGTATAAAGTTATAGGGAGGCTTTCGTTTTACCAGGTTAGATTTACATATACATATACTTCATTTTTAGGTAGTAAGAGCTATTCATGGGAGTGGTTTGGTGTTTACTACATAGTGCTCTGGCCCTGCCTTTAGCTGGCTGTATTTCATTCAGCCACTCACTCTGATTCTTTGCACTCATACTCTGCAGCATCTCTGCTCCATTGCTTACTCACCCTGATCTCTAGGAAGTGGCCTCATTTTGTAGGCAGCCCTTGCCCTGCTACCTTCCTGCTTGTCTAGCTTCATTTCATGTCATGTCCGGGACATAATTCTTACTCTGTTTGTATCACAGTACCTGCTCGTACATTAAAGTTTTTCCCAATTTCCCTGTATTAAACATAGTCCTATAATGAACATATTTGTATATATGTCTCAGTGTGTACTTTTTTAAGGTCTTATGAAATGTACAACCTGTTATGAATAAACTCATGTTATTCATTTAGACTTTTTGCTTTGATTTAGACAGTAAAACAGCCACACTTGTTAGCCATAGTTCTAAATTGTGGTTTATTTTCCCATTTCCAATGTTTATGTAAAGTGGCATGGTGGAAGGGAATGGGTACTCAGGCCTAGATATTTTACTTGCTAGTTTTGTAAATATACCATAATTTTCTCACCTCTTACATGAAGAGATTGGATTTGGTAATTTCTTAAGACCTGCTCTGACATTCTGTGGCTGTGTCTTAGCCCCTTTCCTGTCAGAGTCAAGATTAGTATTTTCATGAAATAATAAAATCAGTATTTTCTTTGTAAAATTTGTGCAAGTTCCTTCTTTTTTGCAAAATATCTTCTAAATAATAATTTTTGGGGTAGACAAATCAGATACATGATTTATCTTCTAAAATTAAATTATGAAAGTAATAGAATACAATCATAGGCCTTAAAAAACACCAAAAACACTCATGTTTCTACCAAAAATTGCTGTTAACTCTTTTATGAAATATACTTTTGAAATATAGGTAGTTGAAATATAGGTAGAAAGAGTCTGGAATTGTGAGCTATGTCAAAAATAGAATCTTTTCTTTGTTATATAGTTCCTGTTGGTATTGAGTACAGATTCTTTGTCCTGTTTACTCTTTGGCGTGATATGTAGTTATTTATCTAAATTTTAATCTTTAAGTAGGAGTAGACATTATGCTATGTATATCATCACTATTAAATAAGTCTGTACTTAATAAAAATACATTTGTTTTATTAACAGAGAATTCTTGAATTAGAAAGTTCTTTGGAAAAAAGCTTACAAGAAAGCAAAATTCAATCAGAAGATTTAGCTGTTCATTTGGAAGCTGAAAAAAATAAGCACAATAAAGAAATTACAATCATGGTTGAAAAACACAAGACAGAATTGGAAAGCCTGCAGCATCAGCAGGATAACCTTTGGACTGAAAAACTCCAAGTCTTGAAGCAACAGCATCAGACCGAAATGGAAAAGCTTAGAGAAAAGTATGAACAAGAAAAAGAAATATTGTTGAAAGACAAAGAGAGTCTCTTCCAGGCCCATATAGAAGAGATGAATGAAAAGACTTTAGAAAAGCTCGATGTGAAGCAAACAGAACTGGAATCATTGTCTTCTGAACTGTCAGACATATTAAAAGCCCGCGATAAGCTAGAAGAGGAACTTTCTGTACTAAAGGATCAAGCAGATAAAGTGAAGCAGGAATTAGAGGCCAAGCTGGATGAACAGAAAAATCATCACCAGCAACAAGTTGACAGTATTATCAAAGAACAAGAGATGTCCATTCAGAGAACTGAGAAGGCATTAAAAGATGAAATTAATCAACTTGGGCTTCTTCTGAAGGAAAAGGATAAGCAGTTGAAAGAACAGCAGGTTCATGTGGAAAATTTAGAGGCAGATATTAAAAGATCTGAATTGGAACTCCAGCAGGCATCTGCTAAGCTGGATCTTTTTCAGTCACATGAGAATACCACACATGAACAGGCAAAAGCACACGAGGAACAGTTGGCCCAGTTGCAACAGAAGTTGTTGGATTTAGAAGCAGAAAGAATTCTTCTTACACAACAGATAGCTGAAGTTGAAACACAAAAGAAAGACTTTTGTACTGAATTAGACACTCACAAAATCCAGGTGCAGGACTTAATGCAGCAACTTGAGAAACAGAATTGTGAAATGGAGGAAAAAGTAAAGTCTTTAACCCAACTTTATGAGTCCCATCTTAAAGATAGTAACATAGAGCAGGAACAGACAAATCAAATCTTGATGGAAAAGGAAAATGTAATTTTACGAATGAGAGAAGAACAGAGCAAAGAAATTGAAACACTCAAACAGAAATTATCAGCCAAGGAGGACAGTATTAGTATTTTGCATGAAGAATATGAAACCAAATTTAAAAATCAAGAAAAAAAGATGGAAAAAATTAAACAAAAAGGAAAGGAGATGCAGGAAACATTAAAGAAGAAATTATTGGATCAGGAAGCCAAACTTAAAAAAGAGCTTGAAAATACTGTTCTAGAACTTAGTCAGAAAGAAAAACAGTTTAATGCCAAAATTTTGGAAATGGCACAGGCTAACTCAGCTGGAATCAATGATGCAGTGTCAAGACTGGAAACAAACCAAAAGGAGCAAATAGAAAGTCTTACTGAAGGGCATAGGCGAGAACTCAATGATGTCATATCAGTCTGGGAAAAGAAACTTAATCAGCAGGCTGAAGAACTTCAGGAGAAACATGAAGTTCAGCTGCAGGAAAAAGAACAAGAGGTTGCAGAACTGAAGCAAAAGATCTTCATATTTGGGTGTGAAAAAGAAGAGATGAACAAAGAAATAACATGGCTGAAGGAAGAAAGTGTTAAACAGGATACAATATTAAAGGAGTTAAAGGAACAGTTAAACCAGAAGTCTGCTCACATGAATTCTCTCTCACAAAATGAAACTAAACTGAAAGCGCAACTTGAGAAGCTAGAAGTTGACTTGAAGGATTCTCTGAAGGAAAATACTTTTCTTCAAGAGAATGTGGTTGAACTGAAGATGCTGGCAGAAAAAGATAAGCTTAAGGTTTCTGAGTTGACCGACAAGTTGAAAACCACAGATGAAGAATACCAGAGTTTGAAAGCTTCACATGAAAGAAATAAGAAAAGCCTGGAAGACAAAAGCTTGGAATTCAAAAAACTGTCTGAGGAACTAGCAGTTCAGCTGGACATTTACTCTGAGAAAACTGAAGCCTTATTACAAGCTAAAACAAATGAACTGATCAACATTTGTAATAGCAAAATTAATGCCATTTTCTCTAGAATTTCCCATTGTCAACACCACACAACTAAAGTTAAGGAGGTACTACAAATTAAAACTTGCAAAGTTTCTGAATTAGAAGCACAACTTAGACAGCTAACAGAAGAGCAAAACAGACTAAACAGTTCTTTTCAACAGGCTACTAATCGGTTAGAAGAAAAGGAAAATCAAATTAAGAGCTTGAAGGCTGAAATTGAAGGTCTTGTAACAGAAAAAGAAGTCTTACAGAAAGAGGGAGGCAATCAGCAACAGGCCGCCTCTGAAAAGGAGTCTTGTATCACACAGTTGAAGAAGGAGTTATCGGAAAACATCAATGCTCTAACACTTATGAAAGAAGAGCTTAAAGAAAAAAAATCAGAGATCAGCAATCTGAGTAAACAAGTAACTGATTTGAATGCTCAACTTCAGAATAGTATTAGCCTGACTGAAAAAGAAGCAGCTATTTCATCACTAAGTAAGCGATATGATGAAGAACAATGTGAATTGCTGGATCAGGTACAAGATTTATCTTTAAAAGTTGAAACTCTGAGTAAAGAGAAAATTTCTGCTCTTGAACAGGTAGATCACTTGTCCAACAAATTCTCAGAATGGAAGAAGAAAGCACAGTCAAAATTTACACAATATCAAAATACTATTAAAGAATTGCAGATGCAACTTGACTTAAAAACAAAGGAAGCCAATGAAAAGGATGAGCAGGCAACTTTATTGAAGGAAGACCTCGATCAGCAAAATAAAAGATTTGAATGTTTAAAGGGTGAAATGGAAGATAAGAAGAGCAAGATGGAGAAAAAGGAGTGTAATTTAGAGACTGAGTTAAAAACTCAAAGAGCAAAAATTGTAGAATTAGAGGAGCATATTACTCAGAAAACAGTTGAAATTGAGTCTTTAAATGAAGTTCTTAAAAATTACAATCAACAAAAGGATATTGAACAGAACGAAATGGTTCAGAAACTTCAACACATTCAAGAGTTAGGAGAAGAAAAGGACAATAGGGTTAAAGAAGCTGAAGAAAAAGTCTTAAGTCTTGAAAAGCAAGTGGCTTTCATGAAATCTGAACTTGAAACTAAGAAGAAAGAATTGGAACATGTGAATTCCAGTGTGAAAAGCAAAGAAGAGGCATTAAAGGCTTTGGAAGATAGACTTGAGTTAGAGAGTGCTGCAAAATTAGCAGAACTGAAGAAAAAGGCTGAACAAAAAGTTGCTGCCATCAAGAAGCAGTTGTTATCTCAAATGGAAGAGAAAGAACAGCAGTATAAAAAAGATACAGAAAGCCATTTGAGTGAGCTAAATACAAAACTGCAAGAAAGAGAGAGAGAAATTTATATCTTGGAAGAAAAACTTAAGTCAGTGGAAAGTTCACCACAGTCAGAAACGTCAGTTGTGCCCAGATCAGCAAAAAATGTGGCAGCATGTACTGAGCAAGAGGCAGATTCCCAAGGTTGTGTGCAGAAGGCATGTGAGGAAAAAGTCAGTGTTTTACAAAAAAACGTAATTGAAAAAGAAAAGCTATTGCAGAGGCTAGAGCAGGAAAAAAAAGAAACATGTTCTTCTCTTTCTGAAATGCAGTGCAAATACCAGGAGCTCTTAATAAAGATAAAACATGCTGAAGAAAAGCAGCATGAGGATCAAGCTGTGATAAATCATCTTCAAGAAGAACTTGAAGAAAAAAACAGGAAATATTCTTCAGTAGTATCCCAGCATGTGGAAGAAGAGGGAGGTAAAAATAACATAGAGACAAAGCAAAACTCGGAAAATGTGGTCGATAATGTCCAGAAAATCCTCCAAGAGAAGGAACTAACCTGTCAAATTTTGGAGCAAAAGATAAAAGAGCTGGATTCCTGCTTAGCAAGAGAGAAGGAAGGACATAGAGTTGAAATGGAGGAGTTGACCTCAAAATATGAAAAATTACAAGCTTTACAACAGATGGATGGAAAAAGTAAACCCACAGAAATTTTGGAAGAAAGTGCTGAAGAAAAGTCCAAATCACATGTGGTCCAACCCAAATCGCTTAGTAACATGGAGGCTGAGCACAGTGACCTGGAGTTTAAATTAGCAGTGGCAGAGCAGGAGAAGCAGAAGCTGAGCAAGGAGATTGTGAAATTGCAGAAAGATATTCGAATGTTGAGGAAGGAGCATCAGCTAGAATTGGATATAACAAAGAAAGAATATGAACAAGAAATGGAAGAGAGAATCAAGTAAGTTTTTTTTTTTTTAGCACAAAATCCTCCCTAATTGGTCCCTTTTTTGGAGCTTAATACAGTTGTTTCACCCACCCAAAGTATTAAGCATAAATCTAATAAGTTACATACTGAGGAGAAATAAAAGCAATTTAAGTCAAGAGGCAGTGTTATTCCCTGTCCTCTTTTGAGAGGGAAAACCTATTCTTACATGTAATATCATGGTTATTAGGTACATATCCAAGGAATTATTTTCAATTTTGTTATTTTAGGATTAGCATTATCATTATGTGAGATAGATGTGTATGGTGAAAAATTTTAAGTGGAAAAGAAAAAATTTTAAATCCCCAAGACCATTTCATAGAGGTAATCATAGTTTATATACCCTTCCAGAAGTAGTTTACTGTGCCTAGACACACACACTCATGCATGTCTTTAAAAATGTTTTTATACCACTGAGATCATACTGTATGTTTTGAAGACCAGGTAACTCTTTACATCTTGTTTGTTTTTTGTTGTTTGTTTGTTTTGATGACAATTAACTCTATATTTTCGTTACTCAGGCAGGAGCAGGAAGATCTTGAGTTGAAGCACAATTCCACATTAAAACAGCTGATGAGGGAATTTCATACACAGCTGGCACAAAAGGAACAAGAGCTGGAAACGACCATAAAAGAAACCATTGGTAAGGAACATTTTCAGTTCAATAAAGAACAAATCAGAATCAGCAGAAACTATTTATAATTTAAGCTTATTCTTTTTCACACTGTGCAAAATGCTCTAGGTAATTAAACTGGACTAAAAATGATTCTTGGCCAGGAAAATTCTCTAATGGGAACCTCTGTACTACCTGGCAGTGGTTTGCCTTACTGAGAGGAGGAGCAGGTGAAAGAACCTGAAAGCTTTGGCTAATTAATTAACTCGTAAAGATACTTCTGCTCTGTGGGAAGGGTACATTTGTTCAGTTGATTTTCATCAAATTCGATGTGGAACATGGGTTCTTAACTGCAATTGGGATGTAGATATTCTTACCTAATGTGTTTTCTCATGTGTGTCCATTTTTATTTATTAGATAAAGCCCAGGAAGTGGAGGCTGAACTTTTGGAAAGCCATCAAGAAGAGACAAATCAGTTACATAAAAAAATTACAGAGAAAGAAGAAGATATAAGAAGAACTGCCAAAAGATATGAGGAAATCCTTGATGTACTTTATTTTCTTTTTCTATTTTGAAATTTAGCTATAGTAGATTTCATGGTAGTGCTAAATAAGATTGGACTGTCAGATTTCTTGTTTGTTTGTTTTTTTTAAACGTATAGAGGGGTTTTTTTTTGGCTCAATTATCTAAATTGGTATTTCTACACAGTATGTAGATTTATAAGAAGTTTAATTGATTTCCCCAAGATTATAGTTCCTTGATCAGATTCTGCTAATCAAGAAGTGCAGTCCAGTTGGCAAGTATTGAAGCAATAGTGAGTTGCAAAAGGGAAGAATGTATTCTCTTTCCTTTCTCAAAGTCAGGCTAAATTGTGAGAGAGCCAGACTAAGAAATGAGAGTTCTTGGGTGAAGTCTGAGTATAAGGAGAGTTAGAGTGTTTTAGTGTGGCTACGTAGCTGGGATTTTTTCAGGAGGACCGGTTGACTTTATTCCATCCCTATCCAGTTTGCATGGTTTTTTTTTGTTCTCAAGGGACAAAGAAGATTAAAAAAAAAAAGGAATGCATCAGTTCAATCTTTTATATTTAGTGAAAGGTTATTTCAATGTACTTTACTAATGGTGGATGATTATGGTCATTTTTGAATGACAGTGTGTGAAGATAAGCTCTGAATGCTAGTGCGTATTTTGAACTCCAGAACATTTTCAAATGTAAAACAATGAAAATTATGCTTCGTTAGGTTGCAGATTCTTTAGTTACTACAAGCCTTATTTTACTATATGCTAAGAACCTCTTGATTAAGGTTGTGTAAATCAGAGAATCATGTCTCGACCGACTATGGCAGCAATAGAAGTCTGAGCCGGGAATAGATCCTAATAATAATTTTAAATGTAATTGAAAGGGCTGAAATTCCAAGATATGACACATGCATATAAATGCCACCTTTTTATACTATTTGAATTTTTAGACTGCATTATGAAAAATTTCAAATGATTTCACATTTTCTTAAACTTCCATAGAGTATACATATATGTGTGAAGTTTATACTATTGTTTCTTGAATTCCTTAGAGAATGTTGGAATTGGAAGATACACTGAAGTTAGTTTAGTTTCATCTTCTGTTTTTCTTTCTCAGAAAGAAAAGTTTAGCATAGTTGAATGATTTCCCTATAACTACAGCGAGTGATAGAACAGTGACCCTTCATTAGCTTTATATATTTTATAAAGACTTTTCCCTAAGACAGGAACTTGAGGAAGGCAACAGTTATTTATCAAGTCTGGGAGCTTCATTTGCCACAGCTATAGAATTCCCTTTTATGAACTACTACTCTGTTTCTGGATTGTGGGTTAGCAGATGGTAAATTTCCTTAGGTCATGACAAACCTCTGAGGGGTGAGGGAGCAGGGAGAGAGGTTAGCCTCTGGTATGATTCATCCTTGAGACTCTGCTGTTTATTAGGGAAAATGAAGGGAATGGACTTCCAAGCTTTAGGCTGAGAGTAGCAGAGCAAGTGGGCAGAAAGTGGAGGGTGGACAAAAGAGTTGGGTAGACTCTCTTCCAAGCTCCTTCCTGTGTCTTAGACCAGCACTGTCTATTAGAAATATAATGCACGCCACAAATGTGAGCCACATATGTAATTTAAAGTTTTTAGTAGCCACATTAAAAAAAAAATAAACAGGTGAACTTAATTTTAATAATATATTAACTACCCCATTATATCAAAAATATTATTTCAATATGTGGCCAGTATAAAAATTATATATGTGTTCTTTGAAATTAGTATGTTTTCATATTTACGGCCCATCTCAGTTTGGACTAGCTACATTCAAAGTGCTCATGGCCACAGTTCTAGGATGGCTAGTGACTACTGTATTGGACATTGTGGCCCTAGGCTTTCAACTGCCAGGTCTGGGGTTGACTTTGTGATTAAAAAGACAGTCCTCATCTAAACACCCAATTACATAATTTGTCTTGAAGAATTTTTTTTTAAATCATAAATATTACTAAAAGTCTATATTAACAATTCTCAGCAAACACTATTTACTTTGATTCTGAGACATATTCTCTTACTATTTTCCTGTTTACAAATGTCTGGAATTGGAGTTTTAGATGTGATTTGTATGTATTATATAGCGGTGTTTTTTTCCCTTCTGAAATGCTGTTAATAGATTGATGATTTGTCTTATGATGATATTATAGAATGTTGTGCTTTTGTCATCTAAAATAATCCTGTGATTTATTAATAACAGAGCACGGAAACATTTTCATTTTCCTGCCTTTACTATCATAGATAACACTCTTATTTTTTCTCTTTTCTACCCAAAGTTAGCCTTTCAAAGTGTATTTTTCTGCATCACATTTTCACTTATCATTCTTTTGGAAACTCCTGAAATGGAATTAATTACATCTGTGTTCCTTTGGTACTCATCTATATTTATTACTTCACTTGAAACATGTGATTTTCGTCATACATGTATGCGCAGGGATATATTAATGTATCAGACCTCTCCCCTAGACTGTAAGCATCTTGTGGGCAGGGATTTTGTTATTCATCTCTAGTCTTGAGGACCATAGCCAAATGCTTGGCTCATACTAGACACTTGATAAATTTGAAGGAGATGACACATGGTAGGGCCGAGAAGAATTTATTTGGTCAGAGGGTGATGACATCTCAAAGGAATTGAATACACACAAGTAAGGAAGCTTACCTAATCACCATAGTCCCAGCCTCAGTGCAGTTTCATTGGGAGAAAGTAGCTCCTAAAGCTACAATGGATACAAAACTGGTTTCTTTTTGATGTTGGTTGTATTTTAGTGATTTGGCTTTGGCATAAGAAGTAGTCTTTAAAACATAATTTCCATGTATGTGCATAAATCTTCAATTTAACTAGTTTTTCTTACTGTTTTTACTTCAAAGCAAGCAGTACTGTTTTTCTCCCTCAGGAAGACTAAAAAGTTTTACAAAAGAAATTATGGAACTGTTTCTTAGATTAGAAATAACACATGAAAGATTCTTTTCTAATTCTTAGAGGGCTTGCTTTAGATTGGTGTCTCACAACTGTCAAAGGAAATGTCAGACATAGCTAATTGTCATATTAAAATCTGGGCCTAACTGTATAAGTACATATAACAGATGATACTTTCAAACAGGACTAAATTGCATTGATACAGACATCTACACAGCCTGGTAGAATAAAAACAGTAAACCAAGACTGCGGGCAGTAATGTACTTACAGTAGTTTCTGGTGTTTGGTGTTTTAGGGGTGGTGGCTAGGTTAAAGCGTGCCTCCATGGGGAGATCTTGAAGGAGATCCCTGCTTTGCTTATGTTGAGAGAAGGGGTTGGTTCTTTTTCAGGTGGTCTAAGTTCATTACAAGTGGTATTTAAAGTTAGATTTGCATGTGTCCTGTGGTACATTGCCTTATTTTATGCCATGGGACTGATCTGTTTTTGTTTTTGAGACTTATTGTTTCTTGGTTCTGGCAAGTCAGCATCCATTAAATCAGATAACCTGTTTATGGTTGTTTTTCCTGTTTGGACTCTTACTCAGCAAACACTTGTCCTGTCTTCATTACTTAAATATGATCAATATTCCAATTCCAAATGTTCTTTTTGCACAAAGGTTATTGCAAGATTTATAAGAGCAAGGAGAGTGCTAGACTGCGTCGTATAATAAATCATGGCAGTTATCAAGACAAATGAAATGTAAGGATGGGCAACAGCCTTTTACCAGGATAGTCAAAACAGGAGAGACAGCAATTTGTATGCCAAATTTTATAAAAAGGATTTTTTTGGCCACTAAGTCACATATTACTTTCACAGTCTTGTCTGTTTTTTGCAAAGTTTGGGGCAAGTAGAGACAATAAATTGGTAACCAATACATTGGACAGTAACTAATTTTTCAAAAATAGATTTTAGTTAAACATTTTACCTTAAAGAACTGCTGCTGTTTGGGAACAGATGTGTAGATGTGCAGGTTTGCTGAACTAGGACAAAGAACCATCTCTTGAATTATACAGCCATTCAAAGGGGCTGGGAAAAAACTTGTACAACTTATGATCAGTAAGTCACCAGCTGGCTGGGCAGAGCTGTGCATAGAAGTATCTACTAGTTTAAATTAATTGCCATTTTATGGAAATACAGTCCAATATAGGAAGAGCCAAAGTCTTAAAACACAGGCTTTGTATTATAATTCTGTCACAATACTGTTATACACCTAATTATTGCTTAAACTTGGGAACCCTAGTTTAAGGAGGAAGAATTAGCTTGATGAGCTTTATAGGGTGAGAGCAGAGGGAGTGAAGGTGGGGAAAAATGATATCCCAGGAATAGTGAGTAGCATTAAAAAGAGTTAAAAGTTGGGCATGAAGGAAACTGCTCAGAGCACAGTAATGAATTACAGTAAAAATGGTTTGTTTCTCCTACAGAGATAGTTTTGCTCTACACTGTGTTGCCTCTCTACTGGTTTTTTGTTTTTGTTTTTTTTGACATGTTTATTAATTTTTTTTTTAATTCTAAAGGCTCGTGAAGAAGAAATGACTGCAAAAGTAATGGACCTGCAGACTCAACTTGAGGAGCTACAGAAGTATCAGCAAGGGCTACAGCAGGAAGAAAACCCTGGCAATGATAAAGTGAGAGGAACTGGAGTTTGTGTCACACGTTTTTTGAAAACATCGTGAATTCCATTATTTGACTCGCTTACTAACATACATACCTACCTCATTTAATCCTAAGAAAAATCTTTTCATCTATTTTATAGACAGTGAAACTAATGTTCAAAGAAGTTAGATGAAACAGTCAATCTCATGCAATGAATGTCGTATTGGGAATTTAAACCCAATCTTCTAGACTTCAAAGCCTAGACATTTCCGTGTTTCTGTCTTTCTTGAGGAAAGAACAGAGGAAAGCGAATCTTGTAGCCCTGAGCATAGCCAAAAGTTCATAGAAAGTGTGATAATTTTAGATTTTTAACTTTGTGTTAAAAATTCATATAAATTTTATATTCTACTCTATAATATATTCTACTCTATAATATATCCTTATTTGTAATCAAATAAAATGTTTTTAGTTATATACCATTAAGAAAAACAATTTCTGTTTTTCTCCTCGGTTAATGAGCCAGATGTAAATGCAGTGGGATTATTTTTATAATCCCAGTCTTTAAGTAAAATTGATACTGTGAAAGATAGGCTATGTTTATGCAGTGGCTTCCTGTCTCACTGTGCACCCCATCAAGTGCATACCCACAGGGCATGTGGGCCTGAGTTTGAGAAGCTGAACAGTGTACCATTTTACTTCCTAAAATACTCTCTCTCATCCAGTCTTTTCATAGCATGGTCACTAGGGCCTTGGAAAGTTAGGTGAACAGTGTTCATGTCTTCATCCTTGAAATAGAGGATTCATTAAAGAATGTCAGTTACCAGTTAGCAATTTTCCAGACAACCAATTACATGGATCACTTTTCCAAAATGGAGAGAAGAGCCTTCATAAAGGCTATACTGTGTGCTACTTGGTACCTTAACACGGTACCAAGCTGAGTAGACTGTGTCTTTCTTTAATAGCAACTAAGTTAATTCTCTTATATTTTGGTTTTTAATTTTTTTGCCATTTAATCATGATACCAAGTGTTATGAAATATTACTTCCTATGAGAAGAATACATATATTTCACTGTCTAACATGTTCTTTTCCTTAGCATCAAAATAAGTATTAATGTTGCATATTCTGGCATTTTGACCTGTATTGGAATGCCATAGAGTATTGAAAGATTATGAAATTAATATTCAGAAGGTCTTCTGAGTCCTTTACCTGTGTCATAAGAAAGGAGAGAAAATATCTTTAATTTTTATTTCTACTATAAAAATATTTAATTTTATTCTTGATGAATTTTTATCCTTCTCGAATATCTTTGGTTGTTTCTGGGATATCTTGAATTACATATCAGTGAGTTCAATGAAAAATAATTTGTGGTTATAGCTCAGAGTGGATTCCCAGAAATAGTTCTTTAGAAGTTTCCCTAAAAAGCTCATCTTATACTAGATGTTAATATGTTTAATTTTTAAAAATTATACAAACAATACATGCATGTATATATTTTTGTTGAAAAAGAGTCATATATAGAATAAACTCTCCTTAGTGGGCACCTCCCCTGCTAAGTGGTAATCATTGTTAAGAATTTGATGAATGTCCTTCCAGTCCTTTTTCTTTGTGTTTACCATTGTTTGTGTATGCTTACACTGTGATAGTTTATATAACAGACCAAGTTTAAAATCAAATATTAAAAGTTGTCTCATTTCAAATTTGACCATTCTCTTAAGACTATAACACTGAATTCTTATTTTCTTATAATTTCATATTTCAATATATTGTTTCTTACAGATTTTATTTTATACACTCATTTTTTTCTTTTCCATTTTCAGGTAACAATTATGGAGCTGCAGGTAACACTAAATCTTTATAGAATTTGACTGAAGGTAGTGTGTTTTCAGGAGCATTCTGTGTTTTAAGTTAAAACATAAAGAAACTGTTTTAATAAGAAAAAAATTTCCCAAGCAGTATGGAAATACGTCCAGGCAGTGTTAAAACCTATGTATGCACTTCAGATCTGACTCTTTTTCTTTCAGACACAGCTAGCACAGAAGACTACTCTGATCAGTGATTCAAAGTTGAAAGAGCAAGAATTCAGAGAACAGGTAGAGATCTAATTGGTGCCTTTTATTTTGAACTTTCTTAAATTATGTTAGTATGTACTTGGATCTCATTTAACTAGAAAAAAGAACTGATTTAATAGCTGGCTTTGCAGTCTTGTCTTATAAAGATGGATATCTCTGTAAATTTGTGATTACATATATTTAAACATCCTATTGTCTCTAGTGCTTAATATTTTGGATAAAAATTTGTATTTATTTAATTTGTAATAAGTTCTAAAAATGGTTATTTTTGGTTTTATCAGAGGGAAAATATGTCAACATCAATCTTTACTACTTTTCCTTGTGGTTAAATTGCCTTAACTTAAATATGATTCGTCCACATGTTATCCAGTAATTCGATTTAAATAGGACCAGATAAGTACTCCTAGAAGGATGCACAAACATGCAGACACCAGTATATATGTATCTGTGGTGCATGACCATTAGTAGACTTTTTCCAAACCAGAGGAATAGTGACTTAGGTCAGCAGGCTATTTGAAGGCTAAATCTTCAGGTATATTCAAGTTTTTAAAAAAATTCATATAAAAATCTTGGTAATTATTGAAACTTGGTGATGGATCTGTATTGAGTATATTTGAAATTTTTCATAATACTTTTTTTCAAATCCATAAAGATAAGTAAAGTAAGTTTTCACTTAATGTTTTCAGTTGGTTAATGGAAATTGCGACTTTAAGCAAAACAACGTATAATGAAACCAGTTTTACTGCAGGATAATTGATATAAGGGTTAAGTTCCTGCAGCCTATTTTCTGGTCACAAAAACATTACCAAACTTCTATTAAAGACCTAAAACACTTCTAATAGTAAACATTGACATAAACGTGAGCTAGACATACATTTAAGAAAGATGAATAAAAACAAGTAAGATCATTATTTTCCAATTCACTTATTCCAGTTCAGGGTCACAGGTGGCTGGAGCCTATCCTGGCAGCTCAGGGCACAAGGTGGGAACCCACCCCGGGCTGGACGCCCTTCCATCGTAGGGCCACTAACACACACACACTGAGTGGGACAATGTAGACACGCTAGTTCACCTAATGTGCACATCTTTGGGATGTGGGAGGAAACTGGAGTGCCCAGAGAAAACCCACGTAGGCATGGGTCAAATGTGCAAACCCCACACAGACAGCAGCCCCAGCAGGAATTGATTTTTTTTTTTTCATCAACGTTAAAATGAAGTTGAATGAAACAACCTGATTCAAAGACCTGCTGTACTAAGTCCCAGTGTTACTTTTTTTCTACTTCTCAATAGTGTAACTTTCCTCATCTGTTCTCAGGGTTAAAATTCCCTTCTTTTACCATCCTCAAATCTTCAAATTGTCCTATCATAATTTTTGTGTTAGTTATTTTATAGTAGTAAAATACATATAACAAAATTGACCATTTTAACCCTGCAGCATATGATTCATTGACCTTTAGTTCATTCACAGTGTTGTGAAACCATCATCATTTTCTAGTTCCGGAACATTTTATCACCCCTAAAGGAAACCCCATGTCCACTGACCATCACTCCCCATTACCTCCTTCCTCAGCCCCTACAACTACTAATCTGCTTTCTGTGTCTATGGTTTTGTCCGTTTTGAGTATTTAATATGAATGGAATCCTATAATATTATCTGGCTTCTTTCAGTTAGCAAGATGTTTTTATGGTTCATTTATGCCATAGCATGTATCAATACTGCCTTTCTTTTTATGGCTGAATAATATTCCATTTTATGAATATACCACATTTTCTTATCCATTCATCAGTTGATGGATATTTGAGTTGTTTCTACATTTTGGCTATTGTGAACAGTGCTGCTAAGTACATTGTGTACAGTTTTTGTTTGAACACTTGGAATACATATCCAGGAGTGCAATTGCTAGGTCATATGGTAATTATATGTTTAACTTTTTGAGGAACCACCAAACTGTTTTACATAGTGGCACCATTTTACATTCCCACCAACACAGTATGAGGATTCTAATTTCTACACATTCTTGCCAAGAAATTTTTTAAATGTAGCCATTCTAGTTAGTACGAAGTTTATTTCATATGGTTTTAGTTTGCATTTTCCTAATGACTAATGATGGTGATCATCTTATCATCTGCTTGTTGGCCATTTGTATATCTTTGGAAGCAACATCTATTCAAGTCCTTTGCTTATTTTTTAGTTGGGTTATTTGATTTTTCATTGTTGGGTTTTAAATGTTCTTTACATAATCTGGATACAAGTCCTGTATCTGATATATGATTTGTAAATATTTTCTCACATTCTGTAGGTCGTCTTTTCATTTTCTGTAGGCCAAAAGTTTTACTTTCAGTAACATCCAATTTATATATATTTTTTCTTTTGTTGTCTGTGCTTTTGGTATCATATCAAGAAACTATTTGTATTAATTTTATTTGCCTAGAGCTTGTCTTCAGCATTAAAGAATCTAGTGGCTACAGCAGTCTTTTTTTTATATAAGGTTTTACATATGAATTTTATATGATTTAAATATTTATTTTTTCTAGATTCACAATTTAGAAGATCGTTTGAAGAAGTATGAAACGAATGTATATGCAGCAACTGTGGGGACACCTTACAAAGGCAAGAATGATCCCTCATATTATGTTATCCATGGTTATTTCTTGTTGGTAGATTTATAGATGATTTTATTTTTATCTTTGCTAATCTAATTCTTTACAATGAATATATTTTACCTGTGTAATTCACCAATAACAGTTTTAAGGAAAGAATGGTAGTAATCTAAAACAAAAAATAATGTATATTTGTTGTTTAAAAATTCAAAAGTGTGTTAAGTGAAACTTCAAGTTCCTACTTTATGCTCCATTCTCCAAATGGACCTAGTTGACAATTTATGTACAATCTTCCAGACTTTTCTGTATGTATCAAACGTTTACATAATCCACTACATACACGCATACACACTCATTTTACATGCTTCTGTTTTTTACTATTACAGATATTTACTAATTTTATCCAGGATTTAAGGAGAAAATAATTTCATGAGCATGCTTATATTCAAAGTGGGGAAGGATGATTTGAAAATATTAGTCTCAATTTAAACAATGTAGGCTACTTACAAAGGGTTTTATAGATGAGCTTGGATTTTTATGTAGTGTTCCCTTGAGATAATCATGATCTTTGAATATCTTGTAACAGTTTTCCACTCTCAATTTTACTGCCTCACTGCATTAAGAATAGTTTTATTTTACTAAATGTTTTATAAAGCTTTCTGCTTTTTCATGGCAGGCACTAGGGTATAAATCTAAGCCATTTCATATATTCTTTATGTTTTTGAAAATGCTAATTGCTATGAAATAACATAAGATACTATACAATTTTTAATTAAATTACATAAGGACTTGCTTTGGATTCTTTCCAAAATGCTCTTCAAGAAGAAGAGAAAACCAACTTGGAAGTTTCCTATGGCTCATTACAGAGAAGACTCCTACTACAAAGATTGTTTGCCATAGCTAAGTCAACATAATGGAACTTTCAGCATAGAACTGCTGAATCAGTGCTCAGCAGTGCATAAATAGTAGTAGTGAATCTTTTTATTAGTTTCAACTTAAGAATTTCATACATAATTTTCTTTATTTCTCAGTTTTAAATTATAAAATGCATATATATATATATACGTGTATATATATACACACATATATACATTAAATAAACTATATACACATATATAGTTTATTTAATGTATATACACGTATATACACATATATATGTGTGTATATATACACATATATAGTTTATTTAATGTATATACACGTATATACACATATATATGTGTGTATATATACACATATATACATTAAATAAACTATATATATACACACATATAGTTTATTTAATGTGTATATATGTATATATATACATGTATATATATGTGTATATATATAGTTTATTTAATGTATATACATATGTATATGTGTATATATATATAGTTTATTTAATACCCATACATACATAATACTAAGTGCCAACTACTGTTATAAAACACATTTTGTATATCAACTCATTTAGTCCTTTCAACAACTCAAGTTGTCTGGTTGAATGTGCCCATTATCCTCTTCACCATGCTGTTTCTTTAAAGTGTAAGAGTAAAATGAGCACTCACCATACAGGAAAAGGTATTAATTGCTTCTCCAGGAAAATAGCTATAAATAAGTAATCTACTTTTCTGAAAGATGAAAAACATTGTAAACTCGTGCATTTTGTATCGATATAGCAGAATGAAACACGTAAGTATAGTATATAGATAGATATTTTTTGAAGAGGAAATAGTGTATTATCATTATTTAGTTGTTGATACTCTGTATTTGCAAAGTGTGGTTTGAGTGAACTGGGTTTTCTAAAAGTATATACTTTTAAAAAATGAAATATTCTAAACATACAAATACATGCAGTGTAAATATCAAGTACGGAGACTAGTTAACGCCTGTGAATCTGCCATCTAGAGCATTGCCATACTGCTCTTTAATCTTATATCTCTCTGCTCTTTCTTAAGGGTGACCATTGTCATTATATTATAGCATAAGTGCAGTTCCCTGAAGAAATTTTATTTTAATGATTTTATATGTTTTGGCCTATACACAAATCCTATCATACTGAATATATTTTCTACATATTCTTACCTTTTTTTTCACCCAGCATTATGATTTTGAGATTCATTCTAATGTGCGAAGCTATAGTTAAACCATTTCATTACTGAGTTTAATAATAATACATTATGTCTTTATGCCACACTTTATTTATTCTCCTATTGGCGGACATTTGAATTGTCTCAATTTTGCTTTTATAAACAGTTTAACTGTGAACATTGATTCCTGATGTACATTTCAAGTGTTCCTTTAGGATATATTAGTAAGAGTTGAATTTCTGTGTCATAGAATATGCTTGTCTTCCACTTTTCAAAGTTTAATGAAGTAATGCCAAATTGTCTGTAGTGGTCAAGTCTGTTTACACTCCTGCAAGCAGTGCCCAAGCATTCCATTGTTCCCATACTCACCAGTGCTTGGTATTATCTGACTTGTGAGATTTTGCCAGTCTCGTATGTGTAAATAATAGTTCATGAGGTTTCATTTGTTTTTGTTTTTGTCTTTTGCTGAACAAATGATGATTTAAATTCTAAATCAAAAGAAATGTACAGTTACAATGAAAGGCCACTTTCAACTTTGGCATTTAGAGGCTCACTTATTGTCCATAGTTCTTATAATTGAAGCCTTATTGTATTATCCTGCTGCACAGTGTGATTACCTGTTATTTATTCAGTTTTTTAAAAATTCAGGGTCATTAAGGAAAAATTTACACATAGTAATAGCCACCTTTTTTTTTTCAGATATACAGTTAAGAAATTTGACAAATGTATGCAATAACGTAACCACCAACAAAATAGAAATAGAGACTGTTCCATCACTCCAATAAGTTATCTGGTGCCTTGTTGTGGTCATGTCCTATCTCTAGTCCCTGGCAATCAGTAATCTCATTTTTCACTCTTATATTTTTATCTTTTCTAGAATTTTACTTAATGAAATCAGTCTTTTGTATCTGTATCTTTTGTATTCTGTCACCTAGCATTAATGCTTTTAAGACTCATCTGTGTTGTTGCATGTGGTTGTAGTTTGTTCCTTTTTGTTGCTGCATAGTGTTTTATTGTATGGATGAACCACAAATTTCTTATCCTATCACAGTTAATGGACATTTAGCCTATTTCTAGTTTTGGGCTACTATGACTATAGCTGCTATGAACATTCATGTCCAAGTCTTTATGTAAACATAAGTTTTCATTTCTCTTGAGTAAATATCTAGGAGTAAAATTGTTGGATTGTGTGATGTTTGTTAGATGAGTCATTGAGTGAATGAGCAGACATCTAAAAAATGTCTGTTGTAGAATTTTATCATAAAGAAAATTCTTTGTGGTTATGTTTTTGTGTCTTAAGAGAGTCTTACTACTTGAGGGTCATAAAACTATCCTCCTATATTCTGTCCTCAAAGTTCTAAGTTTTGCTTTTTACACTTAAGTCTTTAATTGACCTGGAATTGATTTTTTTATGTGTATCTTTTGTGAAAATCTAATTTGAGATTATTCCAACATGACCAAAAATGGAGGTCTTTTATTCTAAAGGTTAATTTTGTTAGGTACAGAATTTTAGATTGAGAGTGATTTTTTTCTTAGCACTTCGAAGTTGATACTTCATTGTCTTCTGGATTCTGTTGTTGAAACATTTGTTGGACATCTTTCTGATGTTCTTTTCCCAGTTAGTAATATGTATTTCTCTTTGGTTGCTTTTAGGATATTTTCTTTGTTGGTGTTCTGTAATTTCACTCTGGTGTGTCTAGGCTTAGATTTCTTTTTACTTATTCTACTGTCTTATAATCTTTCTATAAAAGATTATATTATCTAAAAGATATTAGTTCTGTAAGATTTGTTCTGATCATCTATTCAAATATTTCCTTTCTTCTATTTTCTAATTCTCATACTATTAGAACTTCTCATTTTATACTATATTTCTTACCGTGTCTTTTAAATATTTCATCTGTTTTTCCTCTGGGCTGAATTCTGAAAATTTCATCTAGTTTTTCTGGTTAATTTTCTTACATAGCTCTACCTAATTTGCTATATAGCTCCCTTGTTAAGGATTTTTTTTTTTTAATCCTCTAATTATAATTTTTATTTCTAGGAGGAAATTTTCTCTTTTTTTTTTTTTTCAGATCTCCTAGGTCATTTCTGTAGTCACATAAATGTTGCTTATTTTTTCTAGTACTATAATTTTTAAAAAACAGCTTTATTGAAATACAATTCACATACCATACAATTCACATACCATACAGTTCACGCATTTAAAATGTACAATGTAATGGTTTTTGGTCTATTTTTTAAAATTGTATAACCATAAGCACAATCAATGTTAGAAATTTTTCATTCCTCCAGAAGGATACCTCAAAACCTTTGGCAGTCATCCCGCCATTCTCTCCATTCTCTCCAGCTCTAGCAATCACTGATCTATTTTCTGTCACTATAGATTTTGCCTATTCTGGACATTTCATATAAATGGAATTATACAATATGTGACCCTTTATGACCGGCTTCTTTCATTTAGCATGTTTTCAAGGTTCTTCTGTTTTGTAGCGTGAATCAGTATGTCTTTCCTTCGTTGCCAAATAATACTCCATTATATAGATACCACAATTTATTTACCCATTCATCAGTTAGTGAACATTTTGATTGTTTATACTTTTTGACTATTATGAACAATGCTGCTTTGAACATTTGTGTACAAGTTTTTAAGGTATTTTCTTTTTTCTTGGATATCTCCCTAGAGTAAGATTGCAGGCCATTTGGTACCTCTGCGTTTATCTATATGAAGTAAACTGGAAGTATGTTTACCTGTACTTCCAACCTGGTTTTCAAAGTGACTGTACCATTTTACATACAGTATATGAAGGTTCCAATTTTTCCACATTTTTACCAACACTTGTTATTTTCTTTTCCTCATCTCAGTGGGTATAAAATGATGTCTCATCATGGTTTTGATTTCCCTCATGACTAATGATATTAAGCGGTTTTTATGTACTTGCTAGCCATTTGTATATCTCCTTTGGAAAAATGTCTATATGGAGCCTTTGCCCATTTAAAAAAAAAATTTTTTTTATTATTGAGTTATAAGTGTTATTTATATAGTCTAAATACAAGTCCCTTATCAGATATATGATTGCAAATATTTTCTCTCATTTTGTAGGTTCTTTTTTTACTTTCTTGATGTTTTTCTTTGAAGCACAAAAGTTTCTAATTTTGAAGTCTACTTTTTCTGTTTTGTTATTGCTTTTGCTTATGTTTTTTAAAACACCACTGGCTAATCTAAGGTTATGAAGATTTACTCTTTTGTTTTCTTCAAAGAATTTTATAGTTTTAGTCCTAACATTTATTTTTTGGTCTCTTTGGAGTTAATATTTGTATATGGTGTGAGATGAGTGTCTTAACTTCTTTCTTTTGCATATAGATATCCAATGTCGTAATACAATTTGTTGAAAAAGCTATTCCTTCCCTCATTGTATTCTTGGCTCCCTTGTTAAAAATTTGTTGTCTAAAAATTTTATTTCAGAGTTCTCAATTCTTTTCCATTGATATATATATTTATCTTTGTGCCAGTATCACCCTGTCTTGATTACTATAAGTTTGTATTAAGTTTTGAAGTTGACACATGTGAGTTCTCCAGTTTTGTTGTTCTTTTTCAAGACTGTTTTGACTGTTCTTGGTCTCCATGTGAACTTTCATTTGAATTTTAGGATCAGTTTTTCAGTTTTTGCCTTACCAAATTCTCATTTGCCTTCCCATTAATTCTGTGGTTTCATTTTCCTCTATTCTCCACCCCTTTAGGGATTTCCTACAAAGTTAGAATATTTTTACGCACCATTTTGATGTTTCTTGGTAGCAGAGCACTTTTCAGACTACCTAGTGTACCACACTACTACAAGTGGATGCAAGTATATATTTACATAATGCATAATTATGAATTTATTCAGATTAAAGTTTGTCATAGTGTGACTTCATACATCTGAACTATATTCTTTACTTTTATGAAATGGAGCTTCATTAACAGATAAACTGTAACTTATTATGATGGTCTTTTTAAGATGTTGAATCAAAGTATTTGAAAACCACTATAATGGCATTAATATTTCATGCATTTTAAATTATTTTATCTATAAGTATAGTCTTTTAAAATTGTCATGTCAGAAGAAAGAGGAGGAAGAAAAGGAGGTGGAGGAAAAGATGTGAGAAATAAAATTGTTGTAATACTAATTGTTTTTTATTCCAAGGGAAAAACACCAATTGGAATTCTGAATGTATGTACAATGCAGTACCATGATGCATCTCTTTGTTCGACTGTTTTTAGTTTGTTTATTTTCTAAATAATAAGTATTTTTTCTGTTTTTTTTCTTTATCATTCAATTTTCTTTTTATTTGACAGGTGGAAATTTATACCATACTGATGTCTCACTCTTTGGAGAACCTACTGAGTTTGAGTATTTACGAAAAGTGCTTTTTGAGTATATGATGGGTCGTGAAACTAAGGTATAAATCATATCTGGCATATTTGGCATGTGGCTTAATTTAAAAGGAAATATGTCTCATTTTTAATATACATATTGATTCTGTATGTTTACTATTGGCAGACCATACAAGCTAATAGTAGTGATAGTACTTGTGTCATTGCTTCTAATTTACAGAAGTTAATTGGTAGATTTTGCTTATATTTCTTACATTTATAAAATATTAATTAAAAAATACTGTTGGATGATACTAAAACTAATAATTGAAAGTTCATTAACTTAATACTTTGTGAAACATGTGTTTGTTGTTATTTTTAACTTCAGATCTTAAATTTAGGAGAATAGCTATCTTTATGGAGAAGTAAGGACAGTGTGGGAGTATTGGAAATGGTCATAATTAAGAATGATGACTCAGGTGTTTAGAAATATTTGACTTTAGTCACTATAAGAAAATCGTTCCTTCACATATGGAATATTGATCATTCAAAAATTATCACATCATATGGATAATAATACTTGGCTAATTTGTTTTCTAGAATGTTAAAGTTATTGTAAAGTCCCTCAGTGTAGATTCTTGTGTTATTCTTACTTGTATCCCACTGCAGTGTTTTTAAAAAGAGCCTTATTTTGGACTTTTGGTAAATATATCTTGAATTCAATTGAATGCATTTTAAGGAAATTAACAAGTCTTCCCTTGAACAAAATTTTTTCATTTAAAGCAATTTCTGTTTCTGACATTGTTTCAAGTTTTTACCTTCATGCACTTTTACACTGTCTGCATACCTTGGTTAAGAATCAGATAATGAGTTTTCTATTCTTAGAAGCAATCAGTGTTTTATGAGTCTGTGGGGTTACTGAGTTGTAGGGTACTAAGCCAGTTCAGAGATTGATTTGGAATATTTTTAAAACCTGAAATGTAAGGGCATCAAAAAATCTCTTTAAAGAATATTATGAATTTATGGATTGTAGATTCAGCTAAATGTTAGAAGTTGTAGGGCTAGAAGTCATTTAAGTCCTTGGTATCTATAGAAATCTCATTTCTTTTTTATCAAATAGTTTCAAATTAAAGTAATGATAAGTGTGATCCTGAACATGTGCCACATGAGAGAGATATTAATTTGCAGTGACTCAGTGTCAGTATTTCCTAAGGACATTTTTATTCAAAGCCTAACTAAAACTTATTCTTTCCTTATCTTTTTAAAACAAAGGTAATGAAATATGACTTTCTTTTATTATGTCTTTATCGAATAGCAGCCTGTATTTGAGGTGTAGTAGATAGTTTAATGTTACCTGGTACTATTACAAGGGAAGGGGAAAAGGCATATCTCTTTAAAAAATAGCCTCTTAGAACCTAGGCTACTTTGGTAAATTTGTGAATCTAAAACTATCCCAGTGTTGTTGCTAAATAAATTATTTAACCTTTTCTTGGTCTGCAAAATGAAGAAACTGCCTCAACTTGTTTCTTTTGGAGGTTGAAAACATTTGTGGGGTAAGAGCTCTAGAGTTTAAGTCCTTCTGAAGAAAGACCCAGCACCAGCGTAAGATGTATTCTGGGGCAGCACCAGTTCAGCCATGTCTAAGTTTTCTGTTTTCAGGGCTCTGTAGTTAGTTTTAGGGTGTGACTTGGGAGACAGCTGAAAGAGATGTCCTCCAGGCCCAGGCAGCCCCATTTAATAGCTAGCTGGCAATCAGTGTTGAGGAGTGCTCTCTCTAGTCTTCATCTTCAGCATTCAGTGTATTTTTCTGGTTACTAAAAATGATAAGTAGTCTATCATTCTACCATCACATTTTGTAAATATCGAAAAAAGTCAGTAGCAGACTTTCAGTTTAGTTTACTGCATATTTATTAAACACTTACTGCATCTGACCCTTTGTTTATCACTATGATGGATAGGGAGATGAAATTTGATATTATGATTTTACCATATACAGATGCTCCTTGATTTAAAATGGGGTTACTTCCCAATAAAACCTATCATAAGTTGAAAATGCATTTAATACACACTACTGAACATTGTAGCTTAGCGAAACCTACCTTAAACCTGCTTGAACACTTACATTAGCCTACAGTTGGGCAAATAATCTAACACAAAACCTATTTTATATTAAAGTTGAATATTTGTGTAATTTATTATACATATCATTTTCACACCGTCTTAAAGTCAAAAAATCATTAAGTCAAACCATCGTAAGTCATGGACTCTCTATAGTTGTAAAGGGGAGCTGTTCTCAGTTAAGCATAATATGATGCAGAATGAAGTATGTTAAGCATAATGTGATGCCATTAAGAGAGACACAGAGTCCTCATACTTACTTGTGGGAAGGTCAAGGAAGACATGATGGAGAAGCACATGTGTCTACTGGGCTTTAAAGTGGGGCTTAGATTTTGATAGATGAGCTCAGATAGGAGAGAAAGCCTAGACAGAAGGTTCAAGGTAGAAAACTGAGTGAGTTTTGGAATGACACATAGTCTGGTCCAACTAAAACACTGGATTTGTGAGGTGGAAGTTACTCTTCTTCAGGCTGCACAGAGTGTGGAGGGCCTGGAATGTTTTTACAGTTTTACCTGTAGGTATTGGGGGTAGTGACCCTGGAAATTTTTGAGCAGGGATTGACAAGATCAGAGCTGTTTTGAGACAGACCTTTTGCTGATTTTCCCACTTTCTACACTTTAATAAAGAACTTGAAATGGAGACCAGGTTGTGGTTTTAGAATGAGCCAAAGTATCTTTTGGCCTTTGTGATTTGATCTTTATCTTCAGTTGTCTCTTGTCTAGAAGGATCTATATGTCACCCTACCTTTGTTTCTTCATCTGCTTTTGCACACATTATTTATTTTATGAGGCCGATGGGTTTTTTTAAGACCACGTGTAGGACACACATTCTTACAGTATGAAGTTAAGTAAACTCCCCTTCTTCCTTCTGTCCTTGCAGTTTCTATTTCTTGGGTTTTGACGCTCCATGCTATTATTGATACTAAAATTCAGCCTGTTTTCCTCTTCGGTAGAATGTCTTTCTCGTCTCAACTTTTATTGAAGCCTCTCCCTAAAGAAAACCTGGCAGGAGACGCCACTTCTAAACCAGGTGGCTCATTTGAACTATCTTTTACTTTTTAAGGCCTGAGGATATTGTATGTAGAGTAGAAAGTCTAATTTTTTTCCCCAAGATATGGCAGAGAGCTTGGATTTCTTTATTCAGATATTTTCTTAAGAGCTTTAAGAGTCTTAACTGAGTAATCAGCTGCAAATTTTGGATCACTGATGAATTTAGAGGTGGGTTTCCATTTAACATTGTCTAGACATGTGAAGAGACACCTAGCTAGAGTTTTTTTTTTTTTTTTTGGACAGATATGCTTGTGTGAATATAAATGGATTTTTTATTACTTTGAACTTTTTTGTTCAAACGTTTCCTGTAATTGTGAATCTCTGAATTTTAGATTTTTGTTATTTCCTAATAACAGCCTTCATATGTAGTATATCAGAAAGCATTTACAATTGCTTCAGAGTGTTAATAAAAAGAATACTGAAATAGTTACTACTTAATATTTCTCTTGCCATTTCTTGCCACATAATATGCTTGGTTTCTGGACTTCAGTTTAGCACAGAAGATTCTCTTCTATTTTGGCAATACAATTTAAAGGATGAGGGTTTTTATAAAATGCCTTTTAAGTTCTCCAAGAACTAAGTTGGTATAAATTGTATTTTTCTGATTATCAAAATGGAAGAGGCAAAGATAAAATGGAGAAGGCCGAAACGAAAATCTTGTTGTGTTGAGGTTTGTGGTATTAGTTGATCTGTTAGTTGAAGTAGGTATTAGAAATAATGCACATTGCCTTGCCTGGGCTTAGCATATAATAGGAATTTTAAAAACATTAGTTTCTTTCCTTCCTGGAAATAATGATACTTTTTTCTAATGATGTGAGTTTCCAAAATTCTTGGTTAACTCAATTATGTCATCTTTTCCTCAATGACCTTCTCTAGTCCATCTCCCCACCCACCACCATCACCACCACACCCATAGTCTGTGTAACTGTCAACAAAGAATTTTAGTGTCAGCTCTTGGGGTGATCCTCCCCTCCTCTGTAGGAATCCTCAGAACAGTAGCACTTGAATTTATATGTAAGCTCTAAACTTGTTCTACTTATTTCATACGTGGTATCTTCTTTCCTCTCTGTCTCCCTCAAAACATCTCATCTTGATACAAAATAGGGAATTTCAACCTTTGAGGAGAATTTTCCACGAGCTTATGGGTGACAGTCTGACTTACGGTATATTTATTTAGATCTACACAATTTATGATCTTGTTTTGCAAGCCACCATGTGTAATGTTTGATTCATCATGTTTTCTATCAGACAAAACATCTTGTGTTTATTTAAAATGTAATTTGTATTTCTATTAGGTTGATGTGCTGCATGTCTTAAAAATACCTACTAAGCATGTTCATGTTCATGCAGTAGCCCATGTTTATGAGATATATGATGTGATTTAGTTAAAGCTGAACTTGGGAGTATCTAATTCTGATTATTTAGAGCATATGTTTTGGCAATACATTACTTACTAGATAGATTTCTACAAATAAAAACCCTTATAAAATGAATGAAGAATAAAGTTTCATCTTAATAACACAAAGGGCCAAGAGCATTAGAACTTTATATAGCTTCATGCTCTTGTAAATGCATCTTCTTAAAATAATATCAACCTGACATTGTGAGGAGTCCTTTTAAATTGAAATTCCAGTGTTGGCTGTTATTTCCTTGACTAATACCTTCACATCATACTTCTTTGGTCGTGGCTTCCATTGAGAGCACTAAAGAATCTCACCAGCAGAATATGTCAGAATGGGTCGAGATATTATCTGCTTTAATATGTATTAGTGATTGTCTCTTGTTTTTCTTGTAGACCATGGCAAAAGTTATAACCACTGTGCTGAAGTTCCCTGATGATCAAACTCAGAAAATTTTGGAAAGAGAAGATGCTCGGCTAATGGTAAGCTTTAAAAGTCCCTTAAGGGAAGGACAGTCTTATTTAATAGCGATAGGAGGATTTATTGCTATTAAATAAGATTTATTGCTATTAAATAAGGATTTATTGCTATTAAATATTCTATATGGAATTTCTAGAACTTGGCCTATTTATGGAAAGGACAGAAAGGCATTTGTTCTAGTATATGCAGTAATAATTTTTTTAAGCCAAATTATATCATGATGTTTTATAGATTACAGTTCTTTATTCTATTTCAGTTGATTGTCAGATACAATAATTGTGAAAAAATTAAGCATTTTTGAGCTTTTGATATACCCTGCAAGGGAAATGTAGGTAACTGAATTATTAGAAATCTGTGTGTGAGGTCAGCTGTGGTTGAAGAGAAACAAACACACACTTCATAAATTATGCAGAATTCCCCATGCCTAACTTCTTTTTGTCCTGGACCAGTAATTCATTTAGAAGATTCATTCTAAGCAGAGTATGAAACTTGTGTAGTTTTCGTGTCTTGCCCCTGGCTTTCTCCTTCTCCTAATTTTTCCTTTCTTGCTGGAGCCGGCAGTACCTTCCATGTTCTCCTCCCGTTTCTTTTCCTATTTCATGATCAGAGTACTGCTGTTAATTTCTTTATCCTCCCTGAAGCAAGCAGAGATCATCTTAGTGATGGGTTAGCCTGTGTCGTGATATCTCCAGTAAAAAGGACTAAGTCAGTAAATAAGTACCACCCAAAGTATACCATCTTATCTGGACAGACTGTGTATGTCTCTTAGACAAGTTCTTCCTTATCTTGAGCCCAAATATCCCTTTCTGTAGTGGTCATTAATTTGTTCTGGTTTTAACCCATGGAACTCAACCAAAAATCTCAAGATGGCCTAGATAGAAGGTTTTTCCTTTCCAGGCTCAATATCCCCAGCATGTGGCAGCCACTTATGAAGTTCCTTTCCTCTGACCCATGCACAGGATCACTCCTGAAGGAATCCCAGTGCCTCAGGCACATCCTGACCTCCTCTTCCTGGCTTCCTCTAAGGTCATCCCAGCATCCTTGACCTTTGCCCCAATACTCCATGGTATATTGTATTATATACCTATTGTATAGTTTCTGGGACAATTGCAGTTATTTTGGTTAGCATTTGTTTTTTGTAAAGCATTCTTCCTCAGTATCTAGTAATCTGAAAAGCATTGCTATACCTCTATAGTTATTTCTGGTTATAAATATTTTTGATAAGAAAGTATGTCACTATAATGTATGTCCTTCATGAATAGAGAGAATGTTTTAAATTTTACCGAACATCTAATTCTATAACCATGGAGTCACTCAGAGTAGAAGTTTTCCTCTTCACTGAATAAAACAACTATGTTTTTGTGAAAATAAAAATCTCTAATGCAGTTTGAGCCTGTCGACATTATGGTCCAGTTTAAGAAAATATTTTTAAATGATATAAAAAAGCTTTTATTTGTTCATTCTTTGTGGTCTCTTTAACACCTTAATGTTGGAGCATGGCAGACTCTCTTCTTACTGTTGGGCTACATTCGATCAGGATTTGCTCTGTGTTAATGGATTCATCCTAAAGCACTGCTTGGCAAGTGTTTTAGGAAACATTCACACATGCAGTCTTAGATTGGTTTGCCTTGAGGGAAACTCATCGAATTGGTGCCTATAAATAGTGAACCATGTAAAATCCTTTTAAAGCAGACAGATTTTTTAAGTTTAACTAAAAAGAAAGTTTTGAAAAATATTGTCCCCTTGTTCCTGAATAAAGTAGAATTCATTTTAGATAGGGATGAAATGGTGGCTGATCCTTCCTGAAATAGTTCTCCCTTATCCCAGAGTCTGACTGGTCCAGAAAGAAAGAAAGTCCCATTCCAATACTGCTTTAAGCAGAGTCTCACCTATCATTATCTTTTGCTTAATATATGAGTTCAGTCAGTAATCACCTCTTCTACTTGTTACGGTGATTATAGAAAAATTGAAGACATGGAAGATATGATTGACTGTGTGCAGCCTTTAATTTTAGGAGAAAGAGTTACCATCCATTCATTCATACATGAGTAAAAGATATATCTAAGTAATATAATTCAAATAATAAAAATAAATGCTTAGGAAATATGAAATAACTTAAAATGAACATGAGGTGAAGAAGATCCCAAAGATGACTTATTAATCAACTTGAGTCACCTTTTGTCAGTATAAGGAGATTCTTGGTACTGGATGTGTGACTCATGATTGTTTCTGTGTTTGATCGCAAATTCATCACTGGTGATTGAGAACGTTGAAGCAAGAGTCACATTTGCCTTAAGATTGTTATCATTCATGAAATAAGCAATAAAAAGTACTGTGTTTGAACAAGTCTTGAAGAAGTTTCAACTAATTTGATACCCCTGTTTAGTGAACTGTAGCTGGTTAGACACAGCACTGCAAAGAAGTGACTTTTTTTCAATAGAAAGGTAGATAAGCTATCTAATAGAAGGATACCTAATTATCTTTTCGATGTCATTATATCAAATATATTTTTAGTAGAAATATAAATATATAGAAAACAAAGCTTTTTA
>NW_011888782.1:20148766-20171001 GCF_000151845.1 Pteropus vampyrus
ATTTTATTTATTATTATTATTTTTATAATATTTTATTTTTTTATTTTTCCCCCCTCTCCCCACCCCCTTCCTCCCTGGTGATGGCTCCTTTAGCCACCATGTAGCCATGTAGGATGAGTCTTTCCTAGAAAATGAGACTTGGAAAGGTGAACTAATAATTAATGTGTGTAAGGTAAACCATTAAAGACTTCAGTAAGACAGTCAATTTTATAGGAATGATACCAGCTCAAAAACTGTCCCCATCTTCACTTCTCGTACCTTGGAGTGTCAGCCACATGCAACATTGCTGTGGTGAGAGCCTAAATCTCAACAGCTCAATCTCTGGTATGATTTTGAGCAAACTTTTTTCATATTTCTGCCCCTCATTAGTAAAATGAGTATATTGTATTATCCTATCCCTAAGGTTTCTTTCCCTCTAAAGTATAAAATTAATTGTAAAATTTTAAAGTTTTAGATTTGTTTCAAGTACAAAAAAATTGCCTTATGTGGAACAGGCAGAAGTTAAAAAGAAAATGCACATATCAGATGTACATATCTTTTTGTCTTCCCTAGAGCAGCCTTTTTCCTCTTCCCAGTTTTTAGCTTGTTGTCTCTGATATTTCATTTGGTGATGGTGTAGGTACTTTAGATCAGGAGTGCCCAGTCGCTAGGCTACGGATTGGTACCAGTCCATGGCCTGTTAGGAACTGGGCCGCACAGCAGGATGTGAGCGGCAGGCAAGCAAGCAGAAGCTTCATTCGTATTTGTGCTGCTCCCCAGCGCTAGCATCACCACCTCAGCTCCACCTCAGATCATCAGGCATTAGATTCTCAGAGGAGCACTGGTCCCTGGTGCCCTGAAGGTTGGAGACCACTGCTTTAGATGGCCACAGTAAACAGGGTATTTCAGTAGCAGGCTAGAAGCAAGAGTGAATGCAAAAGTCTTTGGCTTGTCCAATTGTATTTTGCTGAATAACACTGCCCTAGAAGTACACCATCAGATTTTTTAAAAGGAGAGTGTTGTTTGTTATTTAGGATAATTTCATTAAGAAAGTTAATTGATTAAGGTATAGTTGACATACAGTATTATAGAAACTTTATTTTAAGCAGGTGCTAAATCATCTCTTGCAATTTAAGAGGTTCTTTTGTTATATAGGAATCTCTTTTTAAGAAGTGTTTCTAGAAATACATTTTTATCTCTAGAGTGCTAGCAAACTTCACGACACATTTAACGTAGATGGCTATTTTCGCGATAACTTCATTAAAAGAAAATTTTTCTTTTTTGATGAAAAAGGTTTGGCTTATTTTCTTACCTCATCCACTGTAGTCATTTTTTTTTTTCAATTGATCTTCTATTAACTGTTTTGCTTTGCTTTTCACACTGATCCTTCGTCAAGTTTTTGATTAGTCCTTGCCCTAGACCAGTCTTTATACTTCGGTTAATGTTTCTCACTTCTCTCCCTTTGGTTGGAATTTTTAAAATCTCTTCTGAATTAATAAAATCATCAGAACTTTTCAGCATTGTTAGGTACAAGTGTTTTCCATTCCAGTGGTGGCTTATTTTTCCCTTTGCAGGACTCAGTAGATGCATGCCAGGTGGATTCAAGAAACAAATGCAAACAAAACTGATACAGAGTAAAAAATACTGGACGTGTAAAATACCTATTTGTCATCTCAAAAGTGGTTTTGATTCTTGGTTTTATTAGAATTACGTAACAAATGATCATTGTCAAAAACACATTCCAAACAGTTCAGAAACATATTACATGGAAAGGGAGGCCTTTTGTGATCTTCAGCCTTCCATCTGTTTCCACCATGAAAAGATCATCTTTGTTAATAGTGTGGAGAATATCCCCAGGTTTTCTAATCTTTATTAAAATATATTTATAATTATTCCTTTATCATTTAATTGTTTTATTTTATAAAAATGAGAGTATGCAACAGCTTGCTTTTTTTACTTCATGTATTTTTATATTATGCCACCCCATTACAAACTGATATATCTCATTCTTTTTATTGACTGATTGTGTGATTATATGGATGTCCTACAGTTTAGGTCCCCAGTTTCTTATTCATAGACACTTAGGTGATTTCTACTTTTTTCAGTACTTAAAGCATAGACACAGGGAACATCCATATACATATATTCTGCAAGTTTTCCAATAGGTTATTAACCATATTGTGTTGTGCATTGCAAATATTATTTTCTAGTTTGTCTTTTGATTTTGCTGCTTTTTACTAACTTCATATTAAATATAAAAAGTAAATAAAATGATGCTTCTGAAGTTGATCATGTTATCCAAGAATAGACACTGATTTTATAAGCAACCTCTGTTTTTCGCAGATGCTGTTTTAAAGCTAATTAGTAATTAAACCAGGAAGCTAATTAGTGATATTGGATTGTGACCATCTTACAATGGGACATAGAATTTATTTAAGAAGATTGCTACAATAAAAACCATGTTTGAAACTGGGGCCCTTTGAATGGAAATTTCAGTATGGGCTATCATTTCTGAAACCATTCCTGATGGACTGTTGAATTGCAAGAGTTATTCTCTAATAAAATTGACATATTTTAGGAATGACAATTCAACATAGAGATATATTTTAGTACTATTCATCAACATTTCCATAAAACCTTTTGATGGTAAATTGAGATTATGCAAATCAAATTTGAATGGACTTTAATGGAATTATGAAATTGTTTTATGAAGCAAATAATCACACCCTAATTAATCTGTCATATAAATATGTACTGAAAGTGTCAAGTACATCTTTAATTATGTTTAAATTTTTAAGTTGCAAGTAAAATCTCAGCTACGAACTGTTATATTTACTTAGGATGGGAGAGAGGTTATTACAGATTCCTTACACTTTGCCTGCATTTCCTTGATTTGAGGAGATTTGAGAAAATTTTAAGTACAATTTGTTTAATCCTTTGAAGTTCATATACACATATAATCTGTGTTAATATTATTAAGTCTTAAAACTAACCCAACAAGCTTTTTTTCTTCCTGGCTTTGTAGTATGCTTCACCTCGCAGTGGTATCTTCTGAGTAAACCATCAGTCTGTGCTTAGTTAGCATGTGGTGAGTGAAGAATAATGTCTTGTGTCTTTTGTGCAAAAATCAAATATATTGCATGATACTAACCATTTCGCTAGAATTTTTTTGCCTTTTTGTTTTATGAATATATGATTTTGCTGTGGGTTAAAATAGGTATTTTCTGTTAATTCTATTCTATAGATTAATAATGTAGTAATAATTGTGCTATATTATTTAAAATAATAATAATTACCACTACAAGTAAGAGTTATATAATTTTAGGAAATTTTAATTTTTTAAATAATACTTGAAAGTTTCAAATTTGCTCCTTGAAATTTTGTTAAAGAATCCAAAAAAGTATTTATGTATTTTATATTCCTTTTAGTTTTTTATTTCCCAAGAATGGTTTTTGAAGTCAATAAAGATTGTGAAAGAGAAATGAAAAATCATTTTCTAAAAGTGAAGTGATAATATTTTATGAATCCAGAATTTAAAATATTGTAAAGCCTACTTAGAAATAAGGAAAACTAGTGAAGTTGATTTAAAAATAAATGCAGTTTCATTACTTCCTGGGATCTTAATAGTTTAACAAAATAGCACATGTGTCCGGAGGAGACCCAGAGGCAGCCTGCTTTATTTCAACGGGGCTGTTTCTTATTAACATATTATTAGAGTGAAGCGGAGGCATCAAAAATGTTTCATTCCGGTTGACTGTCTTCACTATTTAAACACCCCTCCCATTACCACGTATTATTCATGCTATCAGCTGAATGTAGCACCCCCTAAATTTAGGGTACATTTTTACCTCAAACTTTGCTAGAATTTTCACAAATCATAAATAAGCAGAATTAATGGAGCTTAGTTATCACAATCGATAGAGCTTAAAGATTCTCTGAGATTATTAGTTAATTCAGCTAGTATTCAGCTAACAACAGTATCAAGGTTTAAAATGCCAATATACAGCATTTTAAAAAAACCTTTTAGCTTTAAAAATTCTTTATGCCTACCTTTGAATCTCGTTTTGATTTTAATATATATCAATTAACTTGCCTTAGTGATTATCTAGAATTATCTTTAGTCATGTAAAATCTCATATCAAGCCTAATAAATTTTAAATTTTCCTTTTTTCAATAATATACTGCATCATACTTATTATATTATTACATTTAAATGCTGTCATTAATCACTGGAAATGTGTACTGTGTCACATTTCTGTTGATTAATTGGTTGTCTCAACTTTTAGTTTGAAAAATTTCAAACATAAAATTTGCAAGCATGGTGTGATAAACACTCAGATTCCCTTCAGCTATATTCACCAATTATTAACATTTTGCCTAGTCTACGGCTATGCCACTCTGAACAAGCCTGATCCTGTCTGATCTCGGATACTAAGCAGGGTCAGGCCTGGTTAGTACTTGGATGGGAGACCACCTAGGAAGACCAGGTGCTGTAGGTGTAAAAAATAAAAAAATAAAATAAAACATTTTGCCAATATTTTCACTTGCTTTCACTCTTGCTCATTCTTTCCATATGTATTTTCCCCTCTGTAACATTTGACAGTTAACTTGCAAACAAAAACTAAATATTTTAGCAAGTATCTTTAAGAACAAGGGCATTTTCCTACATAGTAGTAATAGTTATCCATTTCAGGAAATTAATATTAACATAATACTGTTATCTAGTATATAGTAAACATTCACATTTTTCCAGTTTTCTAAATAATGTCTTTCATAATTTTTTAAATTCCAAGATTCAAAGATTGTGAATTGCGTTTCATTGCTGTGCTTTTCTAGTCTGTCTTTTAAACTAGAAAAGTTCCCCCAGCTTTTTTTGTCTTTCATGACGTTGACTGTTATGCAGCATTATCAAATCATGCATGAATTTCTTCCTGCAACAGTACACGCCGTGGTTGCAAAGCAATAACTGACAAGGGAATTTAAATACAACAGGAAGTCTTCTTGTCTAGATTTCTAGGATCAACATGATTATATAGCTAGTTTTATAAATAATATACTATGAGAAATACATCATGAGTAGTGAATTACATTGTTCTTTTACAAATTGAGGAGACTTTAAAGCTTTCTCTTTCCACTAAATACATATGAAAAGTTTGTCACTGTTAATCTTATTTGGTAATTTAATTTTACGGCTTTTATTTTTTTAACCTCATATTTGACCTGAGTACACAGGCTTTTAGCGTTTTAATCGGAGAAACCTTATTAGGAAGGTTTAGCATCATTTTTCATAACATTTTAAGTTTTTTTAAAATTAAGTTTGTTGATTTCAGATGAGGTGTAGCTTTTTACACTAAAATGCTACTTGTCCCCTGCTGCCATGCATATCATCCTGGAGAATTGCAATACGTAGAAAAATCAACACATTAGTGACAGGGAAGAACTCTTTCTCCTCTTTAAATCTAGCCTGAAGAGCTGCGTCCTAGAGAAATTCTCCCAAGTTAGCAGGTTTACTCCTGGCTCTCTAATTATGACCTCGTCGCTTTCGATACATGGTGGAGGTCGCGGTGCCAGTGTCACTTAAAAATACCGTTTTCCGATATTGCTGACTCCAGGTCGGCTCACTCCAAGGACATTGATTTTTAAAAGATTCCTTTAGGATTTAATACTTAGAATATTTCTACTCCTATCCCCAGGCTATAGAATATAATTTTATTTTCACTCGAAACAATAAATCTCCCAAAAAGTTGGCTTTAAAGTTTTTTTTTTTCTTTATCCTCTTTTCCTTTTTCTTTTCCAGTCCTGGCTCCGATCTTCATCTTGAAGAAATGAGGAGAGTAATGTTGGGCAAGCTCGAGAAACTGCACGTTTGCTGTTTGAGAAAGAAGCTATTATTCAGGGCCCCTATGTAGCCAAAAGACCAAGAAAAATCTGACATCGGCCCACAGATATGTTGCAGACTGCCTTTTAAATAGGTTGTATCAGTGGAGAAACAGTGATAGTTTTTACTTTTTTCTTCTTTTTTTTTTTTTTTTGTTGGGAAGAGTTTTATGTTTAAAACTTTTTGAATAACTTAACCTGATTTATGGGCTCACTTAATGTTCCTTTCTTCCATTCTTTTTTGTCCCTCTTTTTAAAGAACTGCTTGCCTTTTCTATTTATTTTTAGAGTGATTTTTTTAAAAAAAGACTTGTGCAATACATTTCGGGGTGAAACTTAGTGGATTTTTTCTGATAAATTAGAACATTTAATTGACTATTTTATCTAGATTGATTTGTTGAATATTTACTACAGACTAGTTCTTTAAGCAATGACATATGATAAATCCAAATGGCAGTACCTCATTGTTTACTTAGCTTTTGTACTTATATTTTTCAGAGGAAGAAATACTACTGTAAATTGTAAATAGTCAAGATATAACTATTGTATGCAAATCTGTGACTGTTGGCAATGTCATTTGGAAGAACAAATAAATAAAGTTTATTTACTGTATAAAATTTGCTTACTGTACTTATCTCTATGTTGAAATCTATTTCAAAATAGTTAAGAATTTATGTTCTATCTGGGTGAATACAATGAACTATTTGTTAAGATGAGAATTTGGAAAGATTTTTATGTTCAAAATTAGCATGACCAAGTTAGAAAAGTACAGAAACAAAAAGTACTTCACAGATGGGTGTTTTAGGATTTTGCCAATTTGGGGATGGATGCCTTTTCTCTCTGGAGTAGACCATACTTTGATTATTTTTAAACTTAAGGCGAAATTTCTGAATACCTAGAGATGGTCAGAGAGTTTCACATACTCTTTATATTCTAGCAAGTATAATATTCAGTGTCTGGGTATTATCTGCCTCTGCCTCAACATGGAATCTCAATTATCCAGATAGTCTGAACCGTAGCATTGCTCGTGTATCATGTTGTGACAAAGAGCTGGGAGTTCGGTGGAGCGGATGGCCAAGGGGTCTTCCTATAACCCACAGCTGACTCCTTTCAGCAAGAGAAGAGAGTCTTACCTTGTTTTTCCCTTTAAATTAAGGTTTACTTAAATAGCAAAATTTTGTCCCACTGAAGGATTTCTAACAACAGACATGACTTCCTACCCTGTTTATATCTTTCCTTAGGGTAGATTGTGGACTCTTAGTGAAATCCATATACAACTGCCAGCAGTTTCTCCCTAACCCGTTTCTGGAGACAAGCATATCAAAAAGAGTACAGGAGTCAGCAAACTTCTTCTATAAAAGTCCAGTTTGTAAATATTTTCGGCTTCATAGGCCATATGGTTTCTGTCACAGCCTCTCATGTTTGCCACTATAGTATAAAAACAGTCAAAGATAATACATGAATGAGCATAGCTGTGTTCCAATAAAACTTTATTTATAAAAGCAAGTGGTAGGCTGGGTTTGGCTAGCAGGCTGTAGTTTGCCAACTCCTGAGAAAGCGCACAAGCTGGATTTTAAACATGGGGTGAGAGGAGGCGTGATCATCAGTTATTATATAGGAGTTGTTCATTTTTCCTCAATGCAGGCATGCAGCCCCTCTATCAGAAGAAGGTGCAGCCAACTCAGGGCACTTTGATTAAAAATAGTGTTGGCATTCTCTCTTGGTTACTTGTTCCAGCGAGAGGGGCAGAACCCTACGTTGTGTACAGTGTCAGGGTCTCAGACCTTTTCTTGAAGATCCCCTGTTACTCTCCTTGATTGATGCCTGGGAAATGACAGGCTTTCCAACAATACTTAAAGGACATGTTTGCATCATAGATTAAAGTCTGTTGAGTACTTTGCCTTCTACTCTGATTTTGACTTGCAGACAAAGAAACGGGTTTGTGATGGCCGAGGCTGGCCCAAGACCAGATAATGAGAAAGCTCTGATCCCAGCACTTACATCCAGACGCTGGGGCGCTGAACCCAAGATTCTCTCCAAGACCTCATGACTGGAGCACTTAAAAAGGTGATGCTGTAAATTTATTGCCAAGAAATAAGCCATTCATTTAAAGATGTTACTTAAGCAAGTTGTCAGCAATAATTTCACTTGCAGCTGCAAGTGAATTAATTTTATAGTCATTTTGTGTGGGTCAGATGCATGTGAATTTTGATAAGAGAACTACCTAGTCGCTGAATTGTGTCTTCTCAGTCTGTTTGGGCTGCTATAACAAAAATACCATAAACTGGGTGGCTGGTAAACAGCAGACATTTGTTTCTCACTGTTTGGAGGCTGAGAAGTCCAAGATCATGGTGCTGGCAGATTTGGTGTCTGATGAGGGCCTGCTTACAGGTTCATAGATAGCTGTCTTTTCGCTGTTGCCTCGCACGGCAGAAGGGGCAAAGGAGCTTTCTCGGGCCTTTTATATAAGGGCACTTATCCCATTCATGAGGGCTCCACGGTCATGACCTAATCATCTCTCAAAGGCCCCAAGTCTCAATACCATCGCCTTGGGGGTTAGGTTTTAACACGAATTTTGGGAGACGTAAACATTCAGTCTATAGCGGCTTGAAAATCATTGGATTAAGCATTCCTAAATTAAAGGACTGGAATATAACTTCTTATTTTCTGATGTATAAGCGCTTGCTTCTTTCAAAACTTCACTGGCCACACAAACTTGTTGGTAGAGTAAGTGGCTCACAGAGTCTGAGCCTTTCCTTGCAGCAAGGCCCAGAGGGTGGGCTGGCTCGGTTGTAGCTTCCTCACCTTCCACAGCAAAAGGTGGGGCTGGAAGGCTGCAGGTTAAGTGCTGTGTTCAGACTGAAGCTTTTCTTTACCTCTGAAAAAGCAAACAAACAGAAAAAACCTTTCGTTTTTGTTTGTTTCCGATTTGGAAAGAAATTTAGGCTCATTGTAGATGAGTTGGAGGATGTTTTTTTAAAAAGAAAATAATCCTCCAGAATCCCCCACCAAGAAAGCATCTCTGTTACTACTTTGGCGCATTTAATCATGCAGTATTTTTCTAATGCGTGAATAGGTATGTGGAAGAGTGTGTGTGTGTGTGTGTGTGTGTGTGTGTGTGTGTGTGTGTGTGTGTGTGTGTATGCCTACATTTATATGTCTATATTGAAGGCCATCAAAATTTCTTTGGAAGTTTTTAATTGCTGCATAATATTTTGTCCTATAGATGTGCTATCATTTAACCCCTTTCTCTACCACCAGACATTTAAGATACATGTAATTGGTCCCTTTCATTCAGTACTCCATGAAGAGTGCTTGTAAGCACTCTTGGACCAAACCATCTTTCTCTCAATAGCCTTTGATGCCAAACACATTTCAGATTACTGTGTGCCAGGTTTGTCTGGCACCATTTCCCCCTTAACGTTCCAAAGATGTGAGGCATGGGCGAACATTCCGAGTCAGTGCGCTCTTAGAACACTGCATTTCAAAACTAGGCTTCACCCAAATTTGAAGTGTCAAAGACATTGAAATAGCCATGCCTAAAGCATACTTTCCATGGGAGGGTGGGGGTGGCAGGTGGGGGTGCGGGTGAGGCAGCAGCAGCAGCATTCCCTCCGGGCCCTCAAGCCGTTTGTTTCTATAGTTAGGACAATTTACTCATGCCTTAATTTGGGATACTCTTTAGTTTTGTTGATGTTGTTACATTCTTTGTAAGTGTTCAAACACTAAAAGTGAATATCACCTCAACAACTGTAAACAATGTAGCCATTTAAAAATTTAAAGGTGTTTTTCTAAACCAGCCTAATAAGCAGCAATGAGCACATCGTCTATATTTTTCCAATTGCTCGCTCCCCTGCCGCAGGAAGACTTCCTCTTGGGTTCCCCGTATCCAGATTAGGCTGCTTTCCCCTTTCAAATGGGGAGAGTTTAGTGTGTTTCCTGGTCGGTTCCTCTTTCTCTTTCACCACTATAGGTTAGAGTAGGTAGGACAGAGAATTTGTCTTTTTAATTCATGCGTCTCCCAGAGAAGAAGTTGGCTCACGATCTGGTGTAGATCACGAGATCCTGGGCATAATGCCTGATGTAATGATTGGATGAGACTCACAGAAAACAGCCTAAGCCAAAACAGGTACTCAGATGCTGCCCGGAAGTAGGCAAAAAGGAAGACTCATAGAACAGGCAGAGTCAGCGAAGAGGGACTTCACCATCGGGGTGGCCTCACGGGCCCTGCTCTCCTCCCCACGTGCTGCCCTGACTTGAGAGCAAGGTTTCCTTCCTTTCCCTCTCTGGCCCTCAGAGTTACCCACCTAGGCGGGTAGGGTCACCCTGTAGGGATCCTTGGGGATCTTGGTCAGGCTGAGCTCTGGTGTTTGCAGGCCAGAGCTGACGGGCCCTTGGAGTCGCCAGGACTTCTCTGGGTGCTGGCCTGGCCTGGAGGGGAGCTCAGGAGGGAATCTCTTATTTAACCTTGGCTCATGTCTGTTGGAGAAGACTCAAAATTTCCTGGGCCTGAAAATCAGCATTGCCATCAGGTATTCGATTTGTACCAGAAGTGGCCACCTTCCTGCATTGCCCTGGGGCTATCAGGGCCTGTACTGCTCTGCTCTAGCTCTTCAAGGTCACCTGCTGCCCAGGAAACCTACTGCCAGTATTCAGTGAGAAGGGACACCCTCACCTTGGTCCTACCTGTGTTGAACTGAACCAGATTTGCAGCCCTAGCCACTGGGTCTAACCTTCTTGGCCCTTTCCTTTGACCTTGGTTCTGTTCAGTCTCACATTTGCCCTTCTGTCCTGATCCTTGATTCCATCTCTCAGGCCATCCCTAATTCTGCCCTCCAGGGCTCCTTGACTGTCATTCCCAGCCACCTCTTGGGCCTGATCCCGGCTGTCCCAGGTAGTCATCCTGTGTGGTCAGGACCTGGCTTCTGGATCCTGCCCCATCACAGGCCTGCAAGCTTCCTAGGGAGGGAATGAACTGGTCCGGAGGCCTGGCCTGTGTGCTTAAGTATAAAATGAGCCTAAGTCCACATGGAACTGTCTACCCCAGTCACGGCTGAGGCCGGGAGGATGTGAGTGGGCACCCGTGACGTGGGACATTCACGCTGCACTTCCTGAATAAACCCAGAAGCCGCTGAAGACAGTCCACCCATTAAACCAGAAGGAATAAAGCTCCACTCTCTGGCTTGGGAAAACAAGCTGGACTTGCCCAGGAGAGGGGATAGAAGAGTCACTTGTGAGGGATTCCCACCACTCTGAGTGATGCGGGAACACCAAGCAGGGAGGGGAATGTCAGTACTGCTCTGGAGCCCATTGAACCCCTGCCTTGGCAAAGGAGAAGCTGCCCTGTAAGGATGCCTGCTGGGGCCCCGCAGGGAGTCATGAGCTAGCGGGAAGATTCCAAGAGGAAACTGACCTCAGGGCATAGCCACAGACCCACCAATAGAGCTGCACCCCTGAGAGAGAGACATGAGTAAACAACCGGGAAGAGGCTTTGATTTAAGTGCTCAGAGTAAGGCACAGGTGTCCGGGGAGCAAGGAGGAGGAGCACCTGACTGTGGTGAGGATGATACCCGATCTGAGTCCTAAGAAGAGAAAGAAGGAGTTGTTGGTGAAGTCTAGGGAGGCGTCCAGGGCAGGAGGACAGCAAAGCTCAGAGGTAAGAAACAGCCCAGTTTTGTGTTTGAAACCATAGCCAGTGTTGGCATACAAGATACGAGGCAGGCATGGGGGATGAGACTAGAGGCAGATGGGCCCTGGTGATAAAGCCTACGTAGTCCCTGCTGATTTTTTAGACTTCATCTGAAGCAGTAATAAGAGAGAACTTTAAGATTGTCTTGGATGTTTTCAGCTCAAAGCCATTTATCCCCTTCCTTGAAAGTTCAGGGCTGATTTTGCTGCCAGGAATCTTGTAACTGCAGCTTTTGCCAGTGTGGACTCTGAGAAATGAAATGCACGTGGGGGGTTCCGTTGCTCAAGCCAAACGCAATGCAGAGAGTCATCTGAGCCTTTCGGGGCTGGGGTAGAGGGAGCTGTCTAAAGTCAAGTTTGTTTCTTGGAGCTATGTGAACCCCATTGCTCATTCTTTGGGCCCAGGAGAATGAGGTTACAGCCAGCTGGCTTTTGTCACCAAGGCCCATAGTCTAAACAGCTCCAAAAGCAAGAATATAGACCAAATCCCAGACTCTTTGGCCCACTGGTCAGCTCTTACTGGGATCCATTTGTGGATCCCAGACTCAAGATGGGAAGTCTGTTCCAAGTCCAGCTGAAGGTGTGAATGACTTAACCTAAGCCAACTGAGGATTGGGGGGTGATCCGAAAGGAAGGAGGGTATGTTGTCTGTGTCTTTCAAGAGCATCTCCCTCTTCCCCCCTTTCCCCATTTTGGATCGTGGAATGATGGCTGAGAGGCAGGTGCCAAATCCAGCCTCACTTCACCCCCTGGCTTCTCCAGCATCTCACAGAGGGGCCATGAGGGGACTCTGCTGCTGGGAGGGTGATCTGAGGTGAGTCTTTGAAACGGGCTCTTGCCCGTGGCATGTAATGTGTGAGAAGACCAGGGATGGTGGGAGGTGGAGAGTGGTTGGAAGCCCATGTGGTCCACCGATTCTCCTAGAATGCCAGAAGGGATGCAGACGACCGCTTTTCTGCACCCCCAGCAGATATAGCTGTCAACCCTCGTCTCAGTCATCTATTGCCACACTCATGCCACATAGCAAACCACCCAGAACTCAGTGGCTTCAAACAAGCATCTCTTTAGCTCAGGAGCATCTGCAGGTCAGCAATTCAGGATGGACCATTCTGGGCTCGGCTAGGCTCTTTCACATGATCTGGGAGTTGGCAGACTGTCAGCTCAGGCTCAGCTGTAGAAACGTGGCATTGCTGCCTGTGTCTCTGTCATCCTTCCAGCAGGCTGGCTGGCATGTTCTCATGATGAAGGACTGTCAGAAATGGCAACCTGCAAGCACTTTTTGAAGCTCCTGCTGAAATCACAACCTGGGCCACGTTCAATTCAAGGAGGAAGAAATTCACACCATCTCTCAATAGGAGGATTCAAAAAGTCAATTGTAAGGATGTGAATTCACTGAGGGGGTGAAGATTTGGGTCCCTTAATGCAAACGATTTACTCAAACACTTTTCGACTCTACTCCACAGCCACTACCAGTCAGTTGAGTTCATACGCGACATCAAAGCTGTTTGCCATCACAACTATAAATACACAGTCTTCAAACCAGGTTTGGTGGAGCCCTTCGTTTCCAGTGGGATGCTTCAGAGGACTCTGCAGGGGCAGGGGGAGGATTCTGCTCTCAGGGGGCTCCACGCTGAGACCTTTCGCCCTATCCGGCACCCCTAAATTTAGATGGGGAAAACCAAGGCTCCCAGAGGTTAATTCAATATTCAAGCTTGGCCAATAATTGTTTAGAAGAATGTAATCGTCCTCTAGGATAATTCTGAATTTAGAATTGACTATAAATGTCAAAGTGAAATAAATCCATGGTCCTCATCTTTTGGGTATTTTTAAGATAATTTGGCCCAATTAAATTAGCTAACACATTAGCCTTGGATTCATTTTAAAAGTTGTGATTGAAGAATTGATTTAGAGTTGTGATTTTAAGTCAAAACTTTATTGCATTTATAAACAATGTAAACTTAAGATATATGTTATTTATAAGTTTAATTGGTTAGATTTATCAGCCTTGGGTAAATAAGGACTTACATAAATATTTGGAAAGTGTTTTGAGTTGGATAAATACAGGAAATACTTATAAAGGAAATCAAGTATAGTAAATTAATGTAGCAATTTCAAATTTCAAATAAAGGGAATTTAATAAAGTTATAAAAACTTCCTTAAAATAATTGCTTGAAATTTTGTACATTTATAATTAGAATAATGAAACATAAACTAAACTTAAACTTAATTGTTCTACATTTGTGATGTTAATAAATTTAACAGTATTAATTTTTTTAACTGAAGTAGTCTTCAAATGAAACCTTTTAAATCTCTCTGAAGATACTAATTAGAATTATTTTGAAATAATTTTTTTCTTCTTTATTCTATAGCTCTGTTTTCTCTGGAGATAGTTGTCCTGCTAATTAATTTTTTTCTTTATGTTATTGGTGTCCCCTGGTATCTGGCAGTCCTAGTTTGACCAGTGAAGGGCAAGTTTGTTGCTCTCATGGCTGGAATGAATTTCCCTGTGCATTTGTCTATATCTGATTGCCTGATAAGTCTGTCCCCAAATGGAAGGGCCACCTCTGCATCCCACGCATGTGGCAGGGTCCGTTGATGGTTTACCCATGTGTCTTCCTCTGATTCATATTCTCTCTCCCTCCCTCCCTCCCTCCCTCCCTCTCCTCCACCCACTCCCTCCCTCCCTCTCTCTTCTCTCTTTCTACCCTTACAAGAATATTTGTCTTCTTCTCTTTCCCACATACTAACAATATTAGGTTAGATTTAGGGCACCCACAGAGGGCAGTACTCTCTTTTAAGAGGGAAGATGGAGAAGGAAAGAAAAGGAGCATTTGGTGCATCTTCTCTTTCCAGGTGCAATGTGAGGGACTCATGACACATTGGCCCTCAATGCCTAGGGAGGTAGGCATTGCTGTTCCCATTTTAATAATTAGGACTACCTTTAGCCACATTTAATGGCTGCTTTAAAAGTTGACACTGGGTTTTATTGAGTTGTGACAAGGAGAGAAGCTTAATCAAAAAAAGTACTCAAGGATCAGAAAACATCAGGTGCCTTGTGGTCTCGTGATAATAGACACTTGGATTCCTTCCTTGAGAGTACTGGAGTATGTTGGAATTGCTTAAGCAGAGGTGGGGTGGGGAGAGGAGGAAGGGTGAGTGGAGAGGGCTGAGAGAGAGGGCAGTCAGGAGACAGAAAGAGCTCTTGCTTTGAAAACAGCTGATAAGATAAGTGGCCATTGAAATGTGTTTGATCATCAGAAGCTGTGGCTGAAACTTCAGGTGTCAGAAAAATAGAATGGAAAAGAACTGGCCCCGTCTGTCAATTCATGCCAGGTACTTTGCATGCCTTATTTTCTTTAACTTTCATAACAGCCATTGACGAGGAAACTGGTCCCTGTGGTGGCCAAGGAGCAGGCCAAAAGCTACATGGCCAGTAACCCTGAAGGCAGGACTTCGCGACTCCAAACCCTCCACGGGCCCCTCTCACACTCACACGGAGTCTTTAGCAGAATTTCCGGTATCTGCTGTCTCTGCTCTGAAGTCTCCTTTTGTTTTCCTGATTTAAGCAGAACACGTACACTCCTCTGGGGGTGAGCTCGCGTGGGTGGTGGTGGGGTGTTTTATCCCATGCCCGTTGGGTCACTGGGCCTGAAGGTAGAGTAAGTGTCCACCTCGTTTCTCATTGTCTCTTCCAGCCTGCTGTCCCTACCCCTCCCTGACATCTTGGAGCTGCGCGGCTCTTGCCCCGCTGTACCACTCCATCACGTCATCTTCATGCCTCCCATTCTCCAGCCAGTGGCCTCCCTCCGTCAGCACACCTCCAGAATTCTTCAACATTAAAGATCCGCCCTACTGCGATCCTTTCACCAGCCTCATCCCTATCATTTATTTCCTCACTCTTCCCCTTAGCCAGACTAGAGATCCATGGCCCAGTATGATTGTCATGCCCTGTCAACTCTCATGCCCATCTCTCTTCATTAAATTCTTCTGACGAGCCCCCCGCCTTGGTTCCATTCCATTTCCACCTACTCCTAGTCTTTCCCCTGGCAGCCGGGGGAGGCTAGAGAACCCACTGAACCATGCTCGCTCGCTCATTTGAGATCCATGACCACCACCTTCGAATGGGCCTTTCGTGCCGCCCCCATTCCCTGTCCATCCACCCTCACAGCCCCGACATAACATCTCTCGCCTCAGAGCTCCAGCACTTCTCACTCCCTCCTCTCTGCTGAGGTCTGTGCTTCCTACTTCACGGAGAAGACAGAAGTGCTCGGAGAACTGTCTCGCTTCCTCCACCACTTCCACAGGCTCCCTTTCATCTGTCCCGTAAACTCCGACTTGGCTCCTGTTACTGCAGTCGAACCCAATTTTCTTATCAAAAGCCTCTACTTGTCCAGTGACCCCGTGCTTTCTCACCTATTCAGAGACAAAACTCCGGGAGGTATCTTCCCTCCTACTTAAACAATTTGCCCCTCTCTACTGGATCACTCCTGTCAGCCTATACATATGCTGTGATAGCTCCCAGCTTAGAAAACAAACCAAAATGGGCATCGGCAAATTTCTGTCTTGTTCTCACATCCTTTTTCGACATCTGCTTCATTTATCCACTCCTCTTTATGCAAACCTCCTTGAAAGTTGCCTGTGCTCAGCGTCTCTAGATTTGTTCAACTTCTTTCTTTTTGAACCACTTAAATCAGGGATTCGCCCCGTGGTTGCAGTAAGGTGACTCTTTTCAAGATCACTAGTAGCCTCCAAAGAGTCCAATCCAATAGCTGATTCTCAGCGCTTCTCTTGCTCAAACGATCCACAGCATGTGACCTAGTTGGCCATTTTCTTCTCTTGGCTTCTGAGATGCTCCTCTCTTGTTTCTTATCTCACCTCACTGGCCACTCCTTTGTCAGTCTGCTTTGCTGGTAACCCTCCTTCTCCAGTCTCTTTAAAACACCCCAAGGATCATCGCTGAAACTTTTTCTTCTCTATCCATACTCATTCCCTAGATGAACTCATTTGGTCTCGTGGCTTCAAATATCATTTAAGTGCTTGACAACTCCCAAACATATATTTTCAGCCCAGAGCTTGACCGCAAACTCCTAACTTGGAGATCTAACTCTTATTCAGCATCTGTATTTGGGTGTTATCTTAGTCGGCCAGGGCTGCCATAACATCATACCACAGGCTGGGGGCTTAAACAACAGACATTTATTTTCTTACAGTTCTGGAGGCTGGCCCTCCAAGGTCAACGTAGGTCTGGTGTCTCTTGAGGTCTCTCTCCTTGCCTCGCAGAGGGCTGCCTTCTCACTGTCCTCACATGACCATTTCTCTGTGCCTGTGTAGGGAGAGAGAGAGCTCTGGTCTCTCTCGCTCTTCATATAAGAACATCGGACTCCATCCTTATGACCTCATTTAACCTTATTACCTCCGTATGGGCCCTGTTTCCAAATACAGTTGCACTGGGAGTTAGTTAGGGCTTCAGCACATGAACTTGGAGGGGATACAATTCAGTCCCTGACAGATGTCTAGTGGGCATCTCAAACTTAACACATCTGTCACTAAGCTCTTAATCTTCTTTCCAAACCCTGTTCCCTCTTGTAGTCTTTGCCTTTTTGGTGAGTGGAAACTCCATCCTTCTAATGGCTCAGGCCACAACCATACCATCACCTTTGAGTGACACATGCCACAGATTTTGATTCATTAGCAAATCCCGTCATCTCTACTTTCCAAATGTGTCTGGACTCCAACTACTTTTTTCAACCTCCATTGCCATTACTCTGATCCAAACCATCATCATTTTTTAAAAATGAATTATAACAGGGCCTCCTATACTATCTCCTGTTTCTGCCTTTGGCCTCAAAGATCTTTTTTCAACATGGTAGCCAGAGTGCTCCTCCTAAAATAGAAGCCAGACGATTTCACTCCCTCTGTCCCCCAGTGGAGCCCATCCCACGCCAGGAAAAGAGTCCGTTCAGTGGCCACAAAGCCCTGTCCGATCACCGCTGTGACTTCTTAGCAGTCTGCTGCTTGCCTGCTCTGCCTCAGCTGTGCCGCCCTCCCTGTTTTTCCTTGAGGCATGTTCCTACCTCAGGGCCTTTGCATTTGCTGTTCCCTGCAGCTGAAATGCTCTTACACTGGATATTACCTGTTGTGTTCTCCTCATCTTTTTCTGGTCTGCTCAAACTTGACATTTTCAGAGAGGCCTTCTTTGAGTATCTTACAAAAAATAATGTTCCCACTCCTGCTAGACAAATTCTCTCTCTCTTACTCTGCTGTATATGCTTTCAAGGCAGTCAGCTCCAGATAATACACTCTCTCTAGATGTTTTGGGGGGACATTTCTTTATTGTCACTTCTCCTTGCCAGACTGTGGCTCCATGAGGGCAGGGACTGAGTCTGTTTTGTTTACTGGGGCATTGCCAGATCCCACAATTCTCCTGAAACTGAGTTTCCAGGACTTAGGTGTTCAGTAAGTCCTGCAGGAATGAATGAATGACCACCCTCACTGCAAGGGAGGCTGGGATATGTAGTCTTTCAACTGAGCACATTTCTACCCCAAATATATGGATGCTCTATTAGTAGGGGAGAAGCAGAGAAGGATGTTGGATATATAACTCAGCCTGTTCCCCAACACGTAAGGGAGCCACGTTGAGTTCCACGTCCATGGCCTTGGAATGCCTTCTGTGCAGAAGCAGGAAGTGCCCGAGCTTGCCATGTGTCCTCGTGGATGAAGGCAGGCCATGCTGGCTTGACCCTGTGGCACAAGGGGCTTGTGACCTCTTGAGGAGGAGTAATGGGGTTGCATTGGTTGTGCAAGCTCCAGGGAGGTCCCACCCAAGGCCTGGTCTGTGTGTGCCGAGGCTGGTGGGCAGAAGCCTGGCGTTGTGGGCATGACTCTGGCTGTGGCATAGAGGGCTGCCTGGGCATGCCAGCCTGCATGTGTACCCCTGGGCACACTCCCACCCTTGCCAGTCCTCTCCTCGGGGCTTTGCTTTTCATTCCCATGCCTGGCCTCAACCCATACTCTCTAGTGCCAATGCCAGAAACTGAAGTTTAAAGTCTCACTGAATAATTCTTCACCAAAAATCGGTTGCAAATAATAGTGACTGAATTCTACTTGGTCACCTGTGGACGGATTAGTTGGATGTATAAGTTAGTGTTTGGTTAAATTAGCAACCACTTGTTGAACTTACAACTCTGTGGGCTGGCGATTTGGTCTGGGATCATCGGGTGGTTCTTCAGAACTCAGCTGGGCTCACTCATGCAACTGGACTTAACTGCTACGTCTGCTGAAACTGGCTGGTCCAGGGGCCAGGATGATGTGTCTCGGATCTGTGTGGTCCCCGAGAGTCCAGCAGGCCAGCGTGGGCTCATTCACGTGGCAGCCCGACAGGGTACTGAGAAGGCAAGGGAGAGCACGCAGGGCTTTGAGAGGCCGCGGCTCAGATCCCGCACTCCACGGCTTCTGCCGCATTCTGTCGGTTGAAGCAAGTCACAAGGCCAGGCCAGATTCGAGCACTGGGAACAGAGACTCCACTTCTTCATGGGAGGCGTTGCAGAGTCACACTGTGAAGGGGTGTGGGTGTAGGCAGGACTCTGGGCCATTTTTACAAACTGTACCACAGCAGGCCTGTGGACACATCCCACAGCTGTGAGCAAGAGAGCGGACAGATGTTCCTTCAGCCATGGGCCAGCACGTGCTCTGGGCTGTGTAGATCCTTGGCCTGCCACTCTGGTTTCCAGAAGTGCTGGGTGTTAGGTTCGCCGAGGAGGAACACACGAGGCCGAAGGGGTTAAGTAAGGTTTATTATAGTAGAGTGATACCCAGGCTGAGCTGAAGATGGCATCAGCCCCGAATGCGAGGGAACTAGAAACTTATATGGGGCTTGAGGCGGGCTTTTTTGGTGGGAATATTTCGGGTGGGTGAATTGGCTGGGAAGGGAGGAAAGTCCAGGAAACAGGAGGTGAGCACGTCGCCTTGCCAACCCAGGTGTTGCAAGGTCCGGTTCCCACACAAAGGTAAGGGAGGAGTCTGCTTCTCACACTACGGGGCTAGGGATAGGGCCTTCTTGGACCTAACAGTGGGTCTGAGGGACCCTCTGTCCTCTGCCCTTGGGCTCGATGGCTGTGTATGCAAGCTATGTGACCGCCCTCTCAGATAGGCTTGTGGAAGCTCTCAGAGGCATGTTCGTGCTCAAGGGTCTCCTGATTTTCCCAGTCAGCTGTCAGGCTGGAGTTGTTGGCAAAGCTTCAGCCATTCATATCTAATCCCGTGCCCTGATTAATGGAGGCGGTTTCGCTTTTATTGTCCCTCTGAGGCAGCCAGACTCCACGGCGGCTGGGGCAGAGACTGCTTGCAGGTCTGTGGCCATTTATGGACAGAGCCAGTGCCCTGCTGTGCTCCCTGTGGAACGTGGTGGCGTTGGAGGTGAGGTCACATCCAGCCTGGTGACCTTGGCAAGTCATTGTTCCAGCCTCCACTAACTGCCTCCCAAAGTGTCATTTCCCTCATATCATAAGTTATATAATCATCCTCTCTCAGCATCACCCGTTTTTCTCTCTCTGCTGGATCATCACCATCAGCATACAGATGTGCTCTGGTGCTCCTACCTTAAAACATAAAGCTGCCTGGATCCCGTGCTCCCCTCCACCCGTCACTCCATTTCTCACCTCCTCTTCAGAGAACTCTTATAAAGCAATAACTATACTCACTATCCCCAATAGGTTTACTTCCATCCCCCCTTAAAACATCTCTGGTCAGGACCCCTCTCCCCATCTTGGAAAGGGCTCTCGCCAGGTCAGTCGCTAAGTCCAGGTCTCTATCTGACTTGCACAGCGGTCACTTTCTCCTCTGAGAAACCCTCCCCCTTCGGCTTCCAGGGCACCCCGCTCCCACCTTCTCCTCCCGCCTCACTGGCTGGCGCAGCCTCATTTTCCTGACCGTTGACAACTTAGGGCCCTCAGGTTTAGGCTGCAAGGGTTTCTTCATTCATATCTACATCCCTTCGGTGATCTCATCCTGTCTCAGGGCTTCAAACCCCAGCTACATGCCAACGACGTTCATGTTTGTATCTGTAGCCAGACTTCTTCCTCGGCCCCCAGACTCACCCTACCGCCTGTTCAGCATCTCACTCGGTGTCTAATTGGCATCTTGAACTTAGCATGTCCCGGGCGGGATCCTGCTGGTCCTCCCAAAACTTCTCTTCCCGCTGTCACCCCTGATCAGCTAAAGGCAATGTCATCTCCTCCGTCTCTTGTCTGCATTCCTCTCTTTCTTGCATACCACGTCTAATGGGCAGTGAATCCTCATAGCTCCATCTTCAGTTGTGGGGACTGCATTTTTTTTCCTTGATGATTTAACTTTATTTTTGAATAGAGAAAGCATTTATGAACTTCGAGGTTGAAACAATATTAAAAGGTATCTTGAGAGAAGTCTCACTCCCTCTCTATATTCTCTATGCCATTTTTCAACGTTTCTTTTGGCAAAAAATAAGCAAATATATTTATTTCCCCCCGTTTTCTTACACAAAAGTTGGCATCCTTTATGCATTGTTCCAGATCTTGCTTTTTTTTCACTTAATATATTCTGGAGATCACTTTGGTTCACAGAGAACTTGCTCATTCTTGTTACAGCCACATCAGAATTTCATTCTATGAATATAATTTGTGCAATCAACCCCTCTCCCCCGAACATTTGAGTTGTCTGCAGTCTTTACCATTATAAATGAGGCTGCCATGAATGAGCTTGTGTCTGTGTTGTTACAGACTTTGGGAGGATAGCTTCAGGGTAGATTCCTGGAACTGTGGTTGAAGGAGAGAATCTGAGAAGTTACACAGGGTTCCTTCGTGTTCCAATGCAGCCCCCAGGGGAGGGCCTGTTCTTTTGTGCCCAATCCTGATATGGCCAAGGAGGATAATGGAGAAGGAAGAAGCTCCTGGAGCATGGAGCCAGGGACCCAAAAGACAATACTGGGGAGCCTCTTCCAGGGAGCAGAACTGGGGCCTCGTCATGGAGCATTCTGCACCTCCAGGTGGGAGCCCTTTGCAGTAGCCACTCAGGGTTTCAGGACTGCTGCAGACCAACCTGCTCTGTTGTGCCCTTTTGGAATCGGCTTCTTGGTGCTGTGGAGTTCAGCTACATCTTCACTGATTTTCTGCCCGCTGGGTCTATTCATTTCTGATAGAGTGCTGAAGTCTCCAGCAATGATAGTGGATTCCTCTGTTTATTTAACTTTGATTTTCTGTAGTTTGAATACGATACACCTAACTATAGGGGTTTTTTTGGCGGGGAGGGATTTATCCTGTTTAGTGATCTCTGAGCTTTAGTGTCTGACATTAATTTGGAGTAAACTCTCAGTCATTATTGCTTTAAATATTCCTTCTGTTTCTTTCTTCTCTCTTCTACTTCCGGTATTCCCACTATGTGTATATTACACATTTTGTAGTTGTCCCACAGTCCGTGGATATTCTGTTCCATTTCTTTTCGGTCTTTTTTTTTTCTCTTTGCTTTTCAGTTTTGGAAGTTTTTATGGACATAGCCTTAGGGTCAGAGAGTCTTTCCTCAGTTTACATCCAGTCTGCTAATAAGCCCATCAAAAGCATTCTTCATTTCTGTTACAGTATTTTTGGTCTTTACCATTTTTTTTCTTAATTTTCATCTCTCTGCTTATATCACCCATCTGTAGTTGTTGTCTACTTTTTTTC
>NW_011888782.1:20171051-20175598 GCF_000151845.1 Pteropus vampyrus
GGGGTTTTTTTGGCGGGGAGGGATTTATCCTGTTTAGTGATCTCTGAGCTTTAGTGTCTGACATTAATTTGGAGTAAACTCTCAGTCATTATTGCTTTATATATTCCTTCTGTTTCTTTCTTCTCTCTTCTACTTCCGGTATTCCCACTATGTGTATATTACACATTTTGTAGTTGTCCCACAGTCCGTGGATATTCTGTTCCATTTCTTTTCGGTCTTTTTTTTTTCTCTTTGCTTTTCAGTTTTGGAAGTTTTTATGGACATAGCCTTAGGGTCAGAGAGTCTTTCCTCAGTTTACATCCAGTCTGCTAATAAGCCCATCAAAAGCATTCTTCATTTCTGTTACAGTATTTTTGGTCTTTACCATTTTTTTTCTTAATTTTCATCTCTCTGCTTATATCACCCATCTGTAGTTGTTGTCTACTTTTTTTCCATTAGAGCTCTCAGCATAGTAATCATAGTTATTTTAAAGTCCTGACCTGATCATTTTAACATCCATGCCATATTTGAGTCTGATTCTGATGCTTATCCTGTGTCTTCAAATTGTATATTTTACCTTTTAGTATTCCTTGTAATTTTCTTTGAAAGCTGGACATTATGTATTGCATGGTGGGTTCAGACAACTCGTCTTTTTAGTTCAAAGGTCTCTTGATCAAGAGAAACCATAACAAACTCGATGCAGAGACACATAATGGACTTGGAGTTTGCTGCCATGATTGACATTATTTTCCTTTTGGGGAGAGGGTGAGGATATTTTGCCTAAATGTTTAGTGATCAGAAAGGACGACTGTGGTATCATTAGGTCTGTCTTCAAACTATTTTCTGCTCTCCACCACCTAGACACTTGGAAAATTGTACTTCCTTCATCTTCTGTGGCTGGTGGAGCCACATGGCTGCTTCTGGACATGAGTTAAGAATAAAACAGCAAAGTTCAGGGCTGAACTTTTACTTGATGGTGGGAGACCTTCCAGGATTCTTTTTCTGTCTTCATGACAACCAGCAATGTTTCTTCTGGTGGCTACTAGAGGAAGATGTGTGGAGCAAAGTCCCCTGCTAACCTGCAAGGGACATGTAGTTTTAGTGGGAAATGAACCTCTGAGCCACTATGATCTGGGGGTTACTTGTTAACTTAGCATAGCAGAGCTCAACCTGACTGATATACCTTCTTCAGGTCTTGACTCACATGCTTCCTGGAGCCCCGTGCGAAACAGCAGGCCCACACTCCCCCTGACGCTCTATCTTCTTCCCCACTTTCTATTCCTTCATAACATCCATCTCCATCTAACATTACAGGGTTTGCTCATTGACCTTGTTTTTTATGTGTCTCCCTCTTCCATCAGAATGTAAGTCCATGAAGGCAGGGATGGTCTGAGTTTGGGTTCCACTGAGAGCAGATCCTGAGAAAGGGGCTTTGGTGCTGGTCATTCATTTGGGACATGATCCTGAAGAGCACAGAGAGGGAGTCTTGGAAGAGAGAGGAAGAAGGGAGTGAGTGAAACCAATAAAGGTTGCATTAACCAGCCCATGACCGCTGTGGGCAATGGTCTTTGGAGATCCTTTGAGAAGCCCTATCAAACCAGACTCAGAAATTTCCTACCTAGAGATAGAAACACTGGAGGTTTCTCTCTTTGTCCCCAACTTGTGATCTTTGTTGGCTGTAGGTTGCCCTGAAGGTATTAAACTTCCAGTGTACCCAAGCACATCCAGGCAGCCTTGTACATGGGCCGGACAAGCTTCCACAGTGCCAGAGAAAGTCCTTACCTGAGAAGCAGAGAGTTGCGCCGTCTTGGAGAATAGGAACTGTCCACCACAGTTATAGGTGAGTCAAAGGGCTGTTCTGAGGGGGACATCAACAGCATTTGCCATAGGGATTTTTTTTTTTAACTTCCTGATGTAGCACAAGCTCCTAAACTGTATTTGACAAAATTTTAAATCAATGAACGAATACTAGAATGGACATTTGCTGAGTGTGTCCTCGCATCTGTTTTCCCTTTTCAGATCAACCTTATCTCTGTTTTCCCTTGAGAAATCACCTCTCCCAATTTCTCAGCCTGGGGCTTTGGTTGGGATTGGCCACACCACTTGCTCCTGAGTATGAGCCACAACCCCATCCCAGTGATCTGTTCAGGGACAGACACATGACTCACTTGGGACCAATGAGAGAGAGAGTGAATTCCAGGGCTTGCTCTCTCTTTCCCTTAAGCGATGTGGTATAAAGATGTGAGGTCTGGAACAGCTGCAGCCATTTTGCCACCATGGGAAAACCTGGAACTTCTGGGCTGACTGCATGGAGCCCAGAGAGAAAGCCAGTAAGAAGGCAGAAAGGAGAGGGAGAGAATCTGAGTCTTTGGAGACATCTTTTGGAGCTGCTGGATCAAGTCTCACTTGAAGCCAGAACTAAATCTGGATTTTTAATGGACATACCCAATAAAAATTCTTTTATATTATGAATCAGCTTGAGGTGAATTTTTCTGTCACTCGTGACTAAAAGAGTCCTCCCTGATTCTATACCTAACTCACAAGCTTGTTGTGAGGTTTAAATAAAATAGCACTTAGTGAAACATGGCACACAAATAATGCTCAATGAACGGTAACCAATATTATTACTGTAATATACTTATTTTCACAGTTATGTGTGTTTCTTATTCTATGCCCTAAAATTGACATATTTATTTATCTTTTTGGTATTATTCAATTCCTACCTAGAGGAGAAAGGCTGCGAGAGGGGGCCGACCAGCCCAGGCTCCTGACCACCAGCCTGAGCCTCGGTGAACCACACGGAGCCCATTCAGTGCGGTTCTAATTCTTCCGACATCTCACTCTCATTCTTTGATGATATTTGTCTCCATCCAGCTTACACATAAATGTTTTCAGTAAAGTGCTCCAAATGCTTTGTTCAGAAATCCGAATCCACATGAAAACAATGGCAACAAGAAAAAGGTGTAAACTCTCCAGAACAGGCCCAGATTTTGAAAATGTGATAAAAACGTTATTGTGTGTTCCAACTTTTCACACAAGAATTGGAGGAGATTTAACACCAGGAATAATAAACAGAGGAAGACCGGCTAATGCAGAGCAGATGGGCCTGCAGGGCAGTGCTAAGCATTTCAACTGCATTCCCCTTGGACCTTGGATGACTTAATGCTGGTTTCTTTAGTTAAAAATAGAGTTAATGCAATGGGGGAAATCATAAATATGGCTGTTTTTATTTCTGGGGTGGCGAATGGACTAAAGATTTTAAGAACCTACTATGTGGCAGGCATTTGCCATTCGCTGCTTTTTCCTGACCACGGCCCCATTTTATAGAGGAGAAAACCAAGGCTCTGAAACTGTAAATCGCGTACTGAAAGGGCATACAGCCAATATAACAGTGGATCAGTCCTAGGTCTGTCTTGCCCATGCCATGGTTCTGCACACTGAGGTAACAAGAGCAGGGAAAAAGAGTCATAGTCAAATAGATGTGAGAAGCACTGATACGCACACATACATATGTATATGTATGGATATATATGGATATGTGTATATGTATATATGTGTATATATATACACACACACATATATATCTATATATACTGAGAGATATGTATATATATGTACATACATATTTACATAGTAATAGCCTTATTGAGGTATCATTGGTATGCAATAAACTGTATATATTTAAACCATGCAACTTGATAAGTTTTGACATATGTCTATACCCGTGAAACCATCATTACAATTCAGATAGTGAACATATGCATTACTCCCAAAAGTTTCCTCATGCCCCTTTGTGATTCCTCCTTTTCGTTCCTCTCATCCTCGATCTCAGACAACCGTTGACACTATGTCTGACTCAGTCTAGGCTCAGTCTAGAAGTGAGACGAAATGTGTTTTTGATCCATAATAATGTTGGAAAACTGGAAGGGGTTTCCTTATGCTTTCTGTCACTATAGATGAGTTGCATTTTCAAGAGTTTTATATAAATGGAATCATATAATATGAATTCTTTTTTGCCTGTCTTCTTTCACTGAGCATAGCAATTTTGAGATTCATTCATGTTATTATAAATTTGTTCCTTTATATGACTGTGTAGTAGTCTCTTGTATCAATATGCCACAATTTGTTTATCTATTCATGTATAGATGGACATTTAGGTTGTTTTCAGTTTGGGGCAATTACAAATAAAGTTGCTATGAACATTTGTGGTCAAGTTTTTATATGACATAAGCCTTCTATTTTCTTAGGTAAGTACCTAAGAGTGGAACGGCTAGATCAGATGGTAGATATGTGTTTAAGTTTTAAAGAAACTTAAAGATAGTTGCACCATTTTACACCCCACCAGCACTTGGTATGGTCAGACTTTTTAATTTTTTCCATCTTAACATATATGTAGTGGCTTCAAATTTTCTTATGGTTTTAATTTGTATTGCCCTCATGACTAATAATAGAGTTTGTTTTTGTGTGCTTGTTTACCATGTAGATATCTTCTTTAGTTGAGTGTTCAAATTTTTTGCATATTTTTTAATGGAGTCGTGTCCTGATATTGAGTTTTGTGAGTTCTTTGT
>NW_011888782.1:20175648-20181613 GCF_000151845.1 Pteropus vampyrus
TTCCTACCTAGAGGAGAAAGGCTGCGAGAGGGGGCCGACCAGCCCAGGCTCCTGACCACCAGCCTGAGCCTCGGTGAACCACACGGAGCCCATTCAGTGCGGTTCTAATTCTTCCGACATCTCACTCTCATTCTTTGATGATATTTGTCTCCATCCAGCTTACACATAAATGTTTTCAGTAAAGTGCTCCAAATGCTTTGTTCAGAAATCCGAATCCACATGAAAACAATGGCAACAAGAAAAAGGTGTAAACTCTCCAGAACAGGCCCAGATTTTGAAAATGTGATAAAAACGTTATTGTGTGTTCCAACTTTTCACACAAGAATTGGAGGAGATTTAACACCAGGAATAATAAACAGAGGAAGACCGGCTAATGCAGAGCAGATGGGCCTGCAGGGCAGTGCTAAGCATTTCAGCTGCATTCCCCTTGGACCTTGGATGACTTAATGCTGGTTTCTTTAGTTAAAAATAAAGTTAATGCAATGGGGGAAATCATAAATATGGCTGTTTTTATTTCTGGGGTGGCGAATGGACTAAAGATTTTAAGAACCTACTATGTGGCAGGCATTTGCCATTCGCTGCTTTTTCCTGACCACGGCCCCATTTTATAGAGGAGAAAACCAAGGCTCTGAAACTGTAAATCGCGTACTGAAAGGGCATACAGCCAATATAACAGTGGATCAGTCCTAGGTCTGTCTTGCCCATGCCATGGTTCTGCACACTGAGGTAACAAGAGCAGGGAAAAAGAGTCATAGTCAAATAGATGTGAGAAGCACTGATACGCACACATACATATGTATATGTATGGATATATATGGATATGTGTATATGTATATATGTGTATATATATACACACACACACATATATATCTATATATACTGAGAGATATGTATATATATGTACATACATATTTACATAGTAATAGCCTTATTGAGGTATCATTGGTATGCAATAAACTGTATATATTTAAACCATGCAACTTGATAAGTTTTGACATATGTCTATACCCGTGAAACCATCATTACAATTCAGATAGTGAACATATGCATTACTCCCAAAAGTTTCCTCATGCCCCTTTGTGATTCCTCCTTTTCGTTCCTCTCATCCTCGATCTCAGACAACCGTTGACACTATGTCTAACTCAGTCTAGGCTCAGTCTAGAAGTGAGACGAAATGTGTTTTTGATCCATAATAATGTTGGAAAACTGGAAGGGGTTTCCTTATGCTTTCTGTCACTATAGATGAGTTGCATTTTTAAGAGTTTTATATAAATGGAATCATATAACATGTATTCTTTTTTGCCTGTCTTCTTTCACTGAGCATAGCAATTTTGAGATTCATTCATGTTATTATAAATTTGTTCCTTTATATGACTGTGTAGTATTCTCTTGTATCAATATGCCACAATTTGTTTATCTATTCATGTAAAGATGGACATTTAGGTTGTTTTCAGTTTGGGGCAATTACAAATAAAATTGCTATGAACATTTGTGGTCAAGTTTTTATATGATATAAGCTTTCTATTTTCTTAGGTAAGTACCTAAGAGTGGAATGGCTAGATCAGATGGTAGATATGTGTTTAAGTTTTAAAGAAAATGTTAAACTGTTTTTCAAAGATAGTTGCACCATTTTACACCCCACCAGCAGTATCTGAGTTTCAGTTCCTCCCCACCCGCACTTGGTACGGTCAGACTTTTTAATTGTTTCCGTCTTAACATATATGTAGTGGCATCAAATTTTCTTATGGTTTTAATTTGTATTTCCCTCATGACTAATAATAGAGTTTGTTTTTGTGTGCTTGTTTACCATGTAGATATCTTCTTTAGTTGAGTGTTCAAATTTTTTGCATATTTTTTAATGGAGTCGTGTCCTGATATTGAGTTTTGTGAGTTCTTTGTATATGTTGGACATAAGTCTCTTAATCTCTGCTTTGTAAAGATTTCCCCTAAGTTTAAGCTTGTATTTTCATTCTCCTAACAATGTCTTTTGAAGAACAGAAGATTTGAATTTGGTGACATCCAATTTATGTTCCACATCTCTTAACTTCTATTTTATATTTTAAAAATCGTACCTACATTCTGGAAGATTCCTCTGGCTTGATTTTAACAACTCACAAATTTGCTCTTTCGGCAATCTGTTCTACTCAACTGATAATGCTGAATTTTTTTCAATGATCAAATTTTTAAAATAAAAATCATTCATAATGTTTGACACATGGTAATTTTGTATCTCCATGAGAAGATGAATTGTTTGGTTCGGCTTGGTCTATGAGTTCTACTTCCTCCAGTGTAAATTGTATACTTGGTAAAAAGGTGAAGTCTTTCTTGCACAGAGCTGGTTTTCCAGTCGCTTGGTGATTCTTAGCTGAGAAATCATCCACTCGAGGATCCCTGTTGGCCGGTCTTTGTATTTGGTAGCCCACCTCCAGGATGAGGAGTGAGAATTAGGCATATTGTCATCAGGGGTGGCTTTCTTGGGGCAGGACCTCCTTCCTCATTCCTCCTTAGTATTGCCACCCCCCTGGGACACTGTCATGGCTCTGTCTAAAGACTCATACTCCTTGCTCCTACAGGGAAGTAGACGCCTCTATTGCTGTTGCCTAGTACAAAGGGCACTAGGGACAGGGAATAGGAGAGAATATTGATCTGACAGCTCCTACTCTGGCATTCCAGCTCATTTCCTATCAGGTGCTCAGAGCCACTCCTCTCCCACTCTCTGGGACCTCCAGACTTTGAGTATTAGTAATGCTACCTTGCATCCTTCGCTTTTATGCAAGAGTCCTAGTCCCATGTGTGCCTAATTATAGGACTCTTTTTAAAATCTGATTAGACTGCCTTCTATATTTCAATGACTTTTCAAGATTTCTTATCCATAGGAGACTCTTTCTGGTTTTCCAACATTGTGGATCAAAAACACATTTTATCTCATTTCTAGAGACTTGTGGAAGGAGAGGCTATAACCGATGTTCAGTCCTCTTACCTGAACTGAACCTGTAGGCAATATTTGCATCTGTAGAAGAATCTCTTGGTATTTGAAGGCGCACCGGGTACATACCACATATACCAAATGTTGTCATGACAGTGTGGTTTGCAACTTTGATGTTGGCACTTTAGGAGAGTTTACTGGGGCCTATTTGCAGAGGGAGAAGCATAACCATTTTTAGAAATGAAAATCTAGACATTTCTCTCCCCTGTGAGAGTATATGTTAGAGAGGCCATGTGTCTATGCTACAATCAAGCGTCCCAGCCAAGCCCAACCTGTATCATTCCCGCCAAGGTACCAGACACGAGTGAAGCCATCTTGGTCCTCCAAACAAGCCCAGCCACCAGCTGAGTACACTGAGTAAACTCTGTTGATGACACATGAAACAGAACCAAAGAATTGCCCAGTCAAGCACCCAAATTGCTGACCTACACAAGTGTAAAATATAATAAAGTGGCTATTTTTTCCCCAGTGATACATAATTTTTATTATTGATCTTTTAACATAAAAATATTAAGAACTATATGAAAGGCTCATAAAGTGACTCTTTTAAACCATGAAGTTCTAGGACAGATTGTTGTGTAGCAATAGATAACAAAAGCACTTGGCACATGATAAATGCTCAATAAATACAGGTCAGAGTAGTTTTGATGTCAAATTTCGTTTTCCATGGCAAATATGTAAGAGTAGCCAGGAGTGGAAGATTATTGCCCTGATCCCACCTTCCTTGACCTTTTCCTTCCCCTGAGTCTCCCAGCAGTGTTGGGACTAATTTCCTAGTGTGGTGCACAGGGGGCCTTGATCCGAAAACCTCACTGTGAGTCACGTTAATTGTCCTCCTGCATAAAAGACACCACAGCAAACAGCCCCAAACCACTTCTAATTCCACCTCTGGTGCCATCTCCTGGAGTAATATTGAGCCTGCATTCTGAGCCCCAATTTCCCCTTTTTTAAATACAAATGGACACTTTCCAAGGGTACATCTGTTTCCGACAAGGCTACATAGCATGTGTCCCTCATACTTGACCCACTGCTCTTATGCAACCTTCAACTTTTTGGTATTTCTTTCTTCATCCTTCCCACACTCACATTTACCAAAACACCCTCCCTTGACCTCATGTATCCCTCTCATTTATCCTTATTCCTCCCTGCAATTCCTTCTTTAATTGGTCAACTATTAACCCTTCAGGTCTCAAATGAGATGTTGCTTTAGGGAGGCCATTAGGGCCCTCCCCCAAACAAGTACCTTTCCACTGTACCTCTAACTCACTCTTTACCAACCACCTCCCTGCATTTCAAGCTCTTTCATATAGTAATTTACTGGTTTATCATTAGCTTCCTTCACTAGACTGCTCTTTAGAAGAGCATGCTGTGTTCATCGCACTTAGCGGTCTTGCTATTGGCACGCAGATCTCTGGAGTGCTTCTTCCATGTTGACGGACAGCAACAGCTTCTTCAACTACCAGTGACATTGATTGAGGCTTTCAATATGCCAGGAATTGCTCGAATCTCATGACATGAATCTTGCCAATAATTCTATGAGTAGGTACTATTATCATCCCCATTTTATAGATGGGGAAACAGAATCTCCGAGGGGTTAAGGAACTTGTTTTGTTTGTTTGTTTGTTTGTTTGTTTGTTTGTTTTTCTATGACCGATAAATGTTGCAGCTGAGATTCAAATCCAGGAAGCTGACTCCTGGGTCAGTGAAGCCCTGTTGGGAAAGACTTCACCTTTGGGCATTGACTTATGTTGTCTTCTATTTTTAACAGGAAATGAGTCTTGTATGTGCAGTTGGTCCCTTCTTCACTAAGCTCCCTCTCCTAAATGTGGCTGTTGGTGGCTTGGTGGCCTACAGGGACCTCCACTCCCCACACGGATGTCCTGGATTCAAAGTGCATCTTCTCTGGTATAGCACATACACCCTCCCTCCCTATCCCCCTTCCTCATCAAAGGCATCCACAGCACCTATAATAAAAATTAGCCCTGGGATGGGAGAGGAGTATTCTGAGCAATAGCTGTGGCCTGTAGCGAACTGCATTCCTGAAGTTTTGGCTCTCAAAGCTCTGTGGATGGAGAGCCATTGCTTCCGACATGACTCACTCCTGTCTGAACCAGAGTGGCTGCGACAGAACATGACAAAATGAAACATTCCATTAAAAAAAAAAATTCTAAGAAGTTAAATAACCACAACCAAAGGGAGGGTGTGGAAAGAAAATAAAAACCAAAAAACAACTACAAGTGGAAAGAGAATGGTGAGTTCGTTCCTGGAGGACTAACGGAATATCTTCATCTTAAAATACTGGAACCAAAATGTGGCCAACTTTCTTCAGTCTTTGAGAGGACCTTTAGATTAGTGTCTGTCAAGTGCTTGGCACTCACAGGCAACTGAATAGGTGTTTGATAAGCGAGCTGACAATTTTTCTTACCTGCACGTGTGTGTATGCACACACACATGTGCACACACACTCACACACATACACTAAAGAGCGACACCTTAAACCCCACCTCCCTGCATTTGAACCATGAAAACAGTGGGTGGAAGCTTGAGGAAATCTTTAAGGAAGGCATCGTAGGAGTTTCCACTGATGGTTCACACCTGAGAAGCTGGTAAGATGCGATTTGACAGTTTACTGAAGTGTCTGTAGAGAAGCCCTGAGAAAGAAGCCTGGCTGGCATGCTGCTGCCGTCGTGAGGGTGAGCACTGGCTGCTCGGGCCGTGCTGTATTTGCTTCTGAGCCCTCCACAAGGCGCACCCGAAGCACGTGGGACGTGAGGTCCTGAACTTGTAAGCCTCAGAGGGCTCTAAAATGACCCACTTACAAATGAAGCCACCTTTAATTGCAAATTAGTACAGCCACTATGGAAAACAGTCTGGAAGTTTCTCAAAAAATTAAAGATAGATATACCTTTTTGACCCAGCAATTGCACTTTGGGGTATTTATCCAAAGAAAACTAAAACAATAATTCGTAAAGATCTATG
>NW_011888782.1:20182636-20190873 GCF_000151845.1 Pteropus vampyrus
CACCCGGGCTAAAGTATCTTGTTATGGTAGCCTCAGCCGACTAATATACCTGACAACTCACTACATTGAGATTATAAGCACCAGAGCCCTCATTCATCGCCATTTAAAAATTTTATTTTTCAACAAGCAGCATGCTAGTTTTAACATTTAAATTGAGGTGAGACATGTTTTAAACACTTGGCATTGCGATGGACAGAATTATTCTAACATCGATCGTTCTTACTTAAAGCAGTCTCACTAAATTTGGATCTCTGGAAAAAACATTTTTTTTTTTTTTTTGAGCATGGAAACAGGTTGGAAATATTGCACCCAGTCATAATAGTTGGACTTTTGGCTTATGAAATACTTCAGTGGGAAAGTATTTGCTTAACTCTCTGCCTGCTATTATAGTTGAAGGTTTGGTGATAGTATTTGCCCTTGCCTTGAACTTTCTGGATTTCAAAACCATGTGGAAATGTAGTTTGTCTTATATAAAAAGTAAGGTCAGGTAACTTTTGAAGAATTGACATCAAAAATTGCATTTAGCTAAGTATCAATCATTTAGAGAATGATTATCTGGTATGCGAATGATCTTGGCCCTTTTTCTTCTTCTCTCCCTCCTTTGAAAATACTGTGAGGAGCCATCTGGCTATTGACCACTTTCTTCCACATATCGGCTGGTCCCCTCCTCACCTCAGCTGGCAAAGCTCCTTCACAGAAAGTGGCTCCTCAACAGAGGCCAGGGCTGTAGACAGGACTTTCCAACAGATAGATAATGTGGGCTGCCTTTTGCTCCACTTTCTTCCCCTGTTGGGTAAAGGTCAAGTTTCTGTTTCATTGGTGGTGGGGGCAGACAGCTTGTGTGCACTGCTCTCAGTCCATGTCCCTGTTTCTAACAGACTTTCACTTTGATTAATGCTTTGGTCTTATGAATGTAGCGTCTTTTACATTTCCTGCTGGCTCTCTGTAGACAAACAATAAAAAAGGATGGATGGATGAATGAATGGATGGATGGATAGGTAGACAAACAGACAGACAGACAGACAGACAGACAAGAACAGCCCATAATCTCAACTATAACCATTAACATTTGAGGTAAACTCCCACACCTCTTTTTATGTGCATCTATACATTTAGATGCATGAAAATGTACATATTTCAGACCATACTGGGCATGTTGTTAAGGAACCTGAGTCTTTCCGCTTCATATACAGTGGGTGTCTTTCCTCATCAGTATATAAAGTTACACACCATCCTTCTGTAACAGGCTCACAGGAACCCGTTACAAATAATGGAGAGTATAGCCCAGATTGTTCACTGTTAAGAACCAAGTTGTTAAGTTCTTTAGGGCTAACTCCAAAAAAGACCTCATTTTAGCATGAGAAACCATGCACCTTAAGAGCTAGAGAGGATGAACTGGCTTTGTGGGCCTTATATTTTGGGGGGATTGGAACAACAAAGAGGTTACTTTTAGGGGAGTGCAGTGTCTATGAAGGTAGTCTAACTTCTCCCCTTACTGCCCCATGGGAGGACTGAGGGAGGGATGCTTGTCAGATTTTTCTCCCTCGAATCTACGGAAGGGGCTCTAAGTATAATTGGTCATAAAATTTCTAGGTGATTATAAGAAGGGGAAGCTGATATATTGTTCCTCGGTTATGCTAAGCTACCAGCTTAGAGTTGAGGACGATGATAGGGAAGGATTGTGAATGAAGTGCAAAAGGGGTATAGCTATTGGAGAAGGGCAATAATTTTCCCTTTGAAGCTCCATTCCCTGAGAATTATAGGTATCTCTACCACATTGCTAGACCCAGGTTGGGGTGGCAGAGAGTAGATGGAATGTGTGCTGCGGCCTCATGGGAGACCATAGTATGATAAGGGCAGGAGGTGCTAACATCAGAGAAATGAGGACTGAGGCCACCGGCTTGGTGATAGCAGAGGGATGTGGCCAAGTTTAACAAGGAATTACCAGTGCTGTGGGCCTGCTGGTGATCGAGGCCCTCAGCAGCAAGGTTTCTTGGGGCCTCCGCCCATCTGCCTAGTCTGCAGAGAGTCTGCAGACAAACTATGTGAGTGGTGATGACCAACAGAAAGTGGCAGTAAAAACCAAACACCCCAAGTGGTCAAGTAAGGAGACTCCTCTTCACATTCCCTCATCTTCACCTCTGGAAGGGTAGGTAAAGGGAGGGGGATGTGTGTGTGAGAGAGAAGGCAACCCCAATACACACACACACACACACACACACACACACACACACACACAGCCACCAAGTTCTTACAGCCACTAAGCTGGGGATAAGAGAATAGCTTTAAATGAATGAGTCTGAAGTTTTAAATAAACAAGATAAAGTCTTACTGACAAAACGAGATTAACTGCCTGAAGAGTTATGGGATTGGACTGGGATATTATTAAGAGAGGCTGCTACTTAGTGAGCTATGATGGTAGCAATTACTAGAAAAAATAAAGCCATTTCATGTGTGTATACATATTGAGATCAAATAGATCTTTTTACTTTTTATAATGGCTGCATAGTTTTATATTCTATAGCTGTCCATAAAGTATAAGTATCTTTCCTACAGACATTTAGTCATTTAATAATTTCTGTTTTTGTTTACTATTATAAAGCTGTCATGAAAACCTTTATGCAAACATTTTTAAAATCTCATGTCCGATTATTTTCTTATGATAAACTCTTAGGAGATGACTGCTAAGAAGGGCAGGGTTTTAAAATATAATTGGATTTTTAATACTTTGAGATTCAGGTTGTGCAGAGAGGAGGTAGAGAGGGGAAGAGGAAGTATATGAAGCTTAGATTAAAGTCTAAGGATCTATTTCCAATAGACTGTCAACCAGTAAGGTAATTAAAGCATCTTCAAAATCAGAAAGTAATTTAGAAATAAAACATTAATTTTACATATAATTTAAATGCAATTTTCCAACTACGCATCTATAAAGAGGTATTCCTATATTCAGTAATCATCATAATATATGATGCACAACATTTTGATAAAATAATTTATGCATATAGAGTCTTGTTGAATTCAGTCAGCTGGACAAACTACCAACTTATTAAGAAAGTAAGTAAGAACATATTGATTGATCAAGATAGATCAAGAGAGAGCTCTCAGAAGCAGGCGTTCTCATGCACTGCTATTGGGTCTATAAATTGATTCAACTTCTTTACAAGGCAGTTTAGTGATATCATAACAATTAAAATGCTCGTTCCCCTTGACTAAGGAATTCCAATTTTAGGAATTCATTCTATAGAAATACTTACCATGGTCACAAGACATAGGTACCAGAATGTTCCCAGCAGCCTTTTTTTTTTTTTCTACCAGTCAATAATGTCACCCCACTGGGAGTTGGAGGAGGTTGTTTAAATCAGTTATAGTCTATCCATATAATGGAAACTCATGTAGCCATTAGAAAAATAAGTTGTATCAATACGGAGCATTTCTAACACATTGCTAAACTTGGAAAAAACAAGGCACAAAGTACAGGGTATGTTAATATGTGTCTAAAAAAGCCCTGTATTTGAATATGCGAAAATATTTCTAGAAGCATGCTAAGAAGCTACTGCAGTGGTTGTCTCTGGGAATGGTGAAATTGGAGGAAAGGGGTGGATGAAAGACTTACTTTTCACTACTTTTACTATTTTTATTGTTTGAAAAGTTTAAACTAGTCAATAACTCAAATGCATGTGAGCAAATAAATGAGTAAACAAACACACAAATAAAAGGCTTTACTGTCATGCTCTTGGCCTTTCTATACATGTTCTTGCTACAGCTGGTCCTGAGGCAATGAAGAGCAAGGATGCCCAAGAGGTCATTTCATTCCAAAAGCCTTGCCTAGAGGTCAAAGGGCTTTACTTTACACCCAACTGACCTTCAAATTCCAGAGCCCCATATTTATCCTGGCTCCTCTTTAAGGATTTGAAATGATGTTAAAACTCCTAATAGAATTAAGTGTTCAAAAGCATGATTAGGTTATTCAGTGACTTAAAAATGAGTGAGGTTTCCTTTCTGGCAATATAGTAAAACAAATACCCAGATATCCGGGAATCTTTCCTGGTACAAAACACCTAAAATTGCTGAATCAATTATAAAAATAAATAATGGATTGCTAGGCTGGCAAGAAACAAGGTAAATGTTCAGAGGCCAGAAATAATGAAAAAAAATTCTAATCTGGAGGAAAAGTGACTGCCGATGTCAGCATTCACCTCGGTTATATCTGAATTTAAGTGGCTCTCACACATGCAAGAGACAGCAGACAAAGCCTGGAAACCGAGACTGGGTGTAGTCAGATTGGAGACATCAAATCAAGATGAATCCCTTCAGAGAGTGAACTAGGATAACACCTGCTCTCACAGAGAGAGATTGTAAGAAGTCTTTCTTGCACTGGCCTCTTTGGCTCTTGATGGAATGAAAAAAATAAAAGGAAAAAATATTCCCTGAGAATACTGAACCATAGGCATGTGTGGCAGAAAAAACTCCAAGCCAGAAATTTGGGTCAAAGTGGTGTTGAAACAGCAGTGCCCCAGGCAACTGGCAGTAGTAAATACAAATCATTTGTGGGGGAACATATTCTAAACAAAGATAAATTTCCAAGGAACATGAACTCATAGCCAAAGATTACATAACACACAGGAAACCAGCCACCATGAGAGAGAAATAAGCAGAGATCACAAATTGCAGGAACAAATGTACAGACTGTAGATATCAGAATTACCAGAAACAGAGTATAAAAAAAAGAAGTTCAATTTATTTAATGACATTGAGGAAGATGTTGGAAGCATGACTAAGGAGCAAGAGACCATTGAAACTGACAAGGCAGTTTTTAAAAGGACTACATAGAGTTTTTTAGATTAAAAAATGTAATAATAATGAAAACTACAAATACAAAAGACTGGTAAAGAATAACAGATTATACATAAATGAAGAGAGAATTAGTGAACTGGAAAGTAAAACTAAAGAAATTACTCAGAATGCAGCCTGAAGAATGAAGAAGAAATAGTTAATATTCACAGAGTAATTCCTATGTGCCACATACTGAGATGTGCTGTACATACTTTATTTTATTTAATCATTATAGAAAACATATGAGGTTGTTACTATTAATATCTATATTTTGTCTAACCTTTCTGTGCCTTATTTTTCCCATGTATAAAGTGAGGATGGGAGTGGGAGAAAAGATTCACAATTCTAAAGTAGAAAAATTTTTGAAAACTGAAAATTTCTTAAAAATAATTTGGTGGCAAAACCTTACTCAAACTGATATAATACTGTAGTCTTGTATTAGTTTCCTGTTGCCGCTGTAACAAATTACAACAAACCTAGTGGCTTAACACAACACAAATTTATTACCCTAATAGTTTTGGCAGTCAGAAGCACAAAATGGCTCAGCAATGCTGATATCCTTCTTCGGCCTCTGAGTTCTTCTGGTGAATCTATTTCCTTGTCACCTTCCCCAGCTTCTAGAGGCTGCTTGCTTTCCTTAGTTGGTGGTCACAACATTCTGCTCACTGCTTCTGTTGTCACATCTTCTTGGGCTCTATCTCTCCTTTCTAATGATTCCATTGAGCTCACCTGGATATTTCAGGGCACTCTCCCCATCTCAAGATCCTGACCTTAATCATATCTGCAAAGTCCCTTCTGCTGTGTAAGGTAAGACAGTCACAGGTTCCGGGTGCTAGGACAGGGACGTCTTTGGGTGGGGGGTGGGGGGGACATTATTCCGCTGATCACAAGTATGAACATTCATACATTTTGCTGCCTAGTTCTACTTTCTTCTTATGCGCTGCAGGTATAACGTATGGTGATTATGCTCTATTAACTTGTAAATTCTGAAAAAATTTGAATTCAGTAACATCTGGCTCCAAGAGTTTGGACGAGGATTGTGGACCTGTAATAGAGGCAGTTCTCACTTGAGCTGAGATCAAGTCTCAGGCTGCCGCTTTCTAATTGGATCACATTTGGTTTAAATGCAATACGAAGATCTGTAAAATGCTCGGTACAGTGTTTGACACATAGCGAATGTGCCTGCTTTGCTGCCGGCTGCTCGCAGCATCTGCCCTGCTCACCGTCTGTGCTCCCAGCAGCTCTCTGCAGAGCAAGCATCCATAGTCACTGCTAAGGTCGAGATCTCCTCTTAGCACCCTGCTGAGATACATTTAGGCAGAGCCTAGAAAGAGGAGCACTCAAGAGGAGGAGCCAACGGAGATGTTAGAGTGTCATGTTTGGGGAGCTCTATCAAGGAAGAATCAGCATTTTCTGTTGGAGAACAGGGTGAGGACGCTCCAGGAAAAAAATAACTTGGACACAGGTATGGCTCAAGACAAGGCCTAAAAATAGTCATTTTACTTCTCAGCTGGAAGAACTGTGTATATTTTCTACTATAATTTTGAGTTTCTGTAGTGGAAAATTGTATTCTAAACTTAAAATTAATGAGTCAATCAGCTTGTATGAAGAGCTTTAGATAGAAATGTACCCAGCTTTTGACCTAGCATTTAAGCATTTAAGAAGTAATGAGGGGCAGGCAAAAATTTACAACTTATAAGAAACAAGTTGATAGAGAAAGAAGGGAAAAAATAGACCAATTATTCTTAAAGACTTTTTCAAGGCTTGTTTCCACTGGGGCATTTAATCATTCCAATATTCTTCTGTGCAGTGGGGTGGGCAGGGAGCAAGGGCAAAACCATCGCTTCTTTTGCATTGCTATGGCAAGGGTGCTTTCAACCGTTTTTTCTTTACCCCTGGAGGGAAGTCAGCTCTGTCTTACGAAAACTGATGGCAGGCTCTAGGAGGCAAATGATAGGTGAGCTGATATAATAGTGCATGTTGTTCAATCTGCAACCACTAGGGTTAACGGAAAACCTTCAGATTAGCTCTTGAAGAGAGAGAATAAAGGGAGGGGAAAAAGAGCAGTTGGTTGTCATTTCAGTTAGAAAATTGAACAAGAATTTCAGTTTTTCAAAAGGCACACCCCCACGAAGCAAAGCTGCTTTCCGGATGGCCAGATCTGAAATAGCATGTCCCCCGGCCCGTTGGTCTGGAGACACACTTCAGATCAAGTCTCTGCAGGAAAGCTTATTCTGGCAACTGGCAAATCAAGCTCTTGCTCGATGTCAGATTACATGAATAACTAACAAATGTTCAGAGATTTACAGTTAGGTTTATTAGTTTATCAGTATCTCTGTTTTGTTGACTTCCACAAGATTACACAGTTGGTCAGACCTGGGGATTAAGTCCTCTGTCTGAGGCCAAATCGTATGTTTTTCCTACCACGTGGTGTATCACATGGTTAGGAATACAGTGCAGGACTCTGAATCTTCTGGAGGACAGTGCTTCCCAAACCTGGCTACTTAATAAATCTCCCCAGAGGTATCTGAAATATAGATTCCTGGGCCTCACCCTTAGAGATTCTGACTCAGAGTGGTGTTTGTAAATCTATATTTTAAAATGATTGCTTGAGGGTCTGATGTACAGCCAGATTTGGGATCTGTTGCTTTGTTAAATCAAAGACCAGTGCTACAATTTTCACCTAACACTTTTAGAGTTCAGATTATGGAGACTGAAATCAGTGTGTTTTAGATCAGTGGTTTGTAAACTTTCAGAACCACCTTACCTTTTAAGAACTTGAAATCTATAGATAGATCTTTTCCTAACACATACACACAGAGGGAGAGAGGGAGAGAGAGAGAGACAGACAGAGACAAAAACAGAGAGACAGAGATAGAGACAGAGACAGAGACAGACAACTGGGCGAGTTCCCAGAGCTTCTGATTTAGCAGGTCTGGAGTGTGACCTGCTGATCTGCAGTTCCAGCATCTTCCCAGGTGATGTTGGTGATGCTGATGCGGGACCCGCATTTAGGAACCAGTGGTGTAGGAGACCAGGTGAGCCTAATATGGAGGGGTACTCTGCTCACTCCCACGTGGCTACTGCTGTTATCAACAGCAGCTGACATTTACTGAGCGCTTGCCTCAGGTTATCGCACAGTGGGTGAAGGGGCAGCAGATGGGCAGGGCTAGAATAGAAACTCGATTCATCTCCCGTCTTCCTTTGGTCGTCGGTGTGCGTGCGAGATTGAGAGGGAAGAAGAGACACGGACAGAAACCCAGCAGGGCGGGCAGAACACGCAGCTGCGGAGAGGGTTTAGGGTCGCCTTCTGACCCGAGCGCCCAGGGCGCGGCGGGGAGGTGGGGAGGCCAGAGACGCCTGGCGGGTCGCGGGCTCTCTCTGGCCCGGGGAGGTGCGTAAGG
>NW_011888782.1:20192063-20213689 GCF_000151845.1 Pteropus vampyrus
AGCCCGGGCTTCATTTCACATGGATCATCTGACCTGGAGACAAGTCTTAGAGAGATGTGGTTCTGTAGAGGTTAAGGAATCCAATTGTCCCCTAAGTGTCCCGCTAAGAATTCCAAGAGTCAGGAGCTCTCCCTGGTTAAGCACCATCAGCTAAGGAGCACAGAGCTGGAATGCGAAGCCCCAGAGAAGCACTGAGGTGTTGGTCTCTCTTCTCCCCTGACAAGAAGGAATGAAGCAGCCACACAAGGGTCACCTCTTTCTCAAAGAGTTAGGTCTATTCAAGGTCATGTCCCAGTGGGGGCCCAGGTGACATTTATTGTGGTCACCAGTGTAACCTTAGGGGGTGCAGGCTGGGAGGGCAAGGTCAGTGATGTCTCAGCTCTTAGCCTGTATTTCTGTGGGAGAGTCACTGCTCTGAGTTGGACAGAGGCTGACAGAAAAAGGTAGGTTTGTAGATCAAGTCCTCATGAATTCTTGGAAAAGTGAGAACTCTGACCAGCCTGCTCATTAACAGTCATACTGTTTAAAGAGCTGCCTCCAAGAGAACCAGTTTTTAAAGTCCCTGTGTAGCTCCTATTGTACTTTATATCTCCCTCCTTACCATCTACCCCAGTTGCTGAGTTTAAGGCCAGACTTTTTCCCTGCACTTGCCAAATTCCCTTTATAAAGCGAAGCTGGCTGAACACCTTTCCACATCCTCCACTCAGAGTCCACTGGGGGCTTTGGATGTGGTTGAGAATGCAGCCTGAGCAGAAGCGGTGGGAGAACACATCCCAGAATCCCATGCTGGGCTCCTGGACTGTGTGCCCTTGGCAGGAAGCTTGTGGAGAAAGCCGTCAAAAATAGAAGGGTTTCTCAGGGCAGGGGGATCCTGAGGCGAGGCGGGCAGTGGCACTGGGGCATTGTGTGGGGTCTGCAGCTGTGCAAGCTCGTGATCTTCGAGCTCTTTAAGCTCTTTAACAGCTCAGCTTGGGGGAGAGCTGCCAGGGCCCTCTCACCTGGACTTGGATGAACCAGAGGTCAAAGCTGCCCCACCTGAGGAACAGTTGGGCAGTTGGGAAGAGCCAAGGGCAGAACTGACATGGGAAAAGAGTTGAGCCTGCTTTATTTTAAAACAGGGGTGGGGAAAAGCTTGGTGATGTGACTACATTTGACAAGTGCAGGAAAAGACAGTTTGGCTTTCAACTGGACACCCAGGTAAATGGCAGAGTGGAGGTGGAATTGGGCAGTAATGCTGGTGCCAGTGGAGATGTGGGACAGATTTTTCAGGGCTCAGTAGGAACCCATCTACAGCCAGGCTGCTGGTCTCCAAGTGCCCTCTCTGCTTCTGACACCGAGCGCACCGAGCACACTGCTCTTTGTGCTGGAGTGCTTGTGCCTGTAGTTTTTCAGGTACCAACTAATCTCTGCAGAAATCTTAAGCAATTTTGTTTCCTTTTTTTTTTTTTCTACCTCACAGCCTTAATTTTATCTTAGTTTGGCTTAGCTCCTTGATTTCTGTCTTCTTGCTGCTTTTTTCAAGTATTTTTCTCCCCATCCTTTTTCTCTCCTCTCCCTTCCCCCCAGTATTCATTCTCTTAGACCTTGAATGTTATTCTCTGCTGATCGTGCTGCCCAGTCTTGGTAAGCTGTGGCCTTTGAAGCAAGAAACTTCCAGCATCTCCTCTTTCCACCTTTTTCTTTTCTGGACTTATCATTAGCAGTTGGACTTACTATGAGGCTAATGAAACTTCTGCCAAAGGCCTCTCTGGCCCCTACCATTTTATACTCATAATTCTGTATTAATTTTCTTAAAGATAGTCACCCTAAATTTATAAGATTTAGACCCTGTGGATTTTGGATTCACCCACGGTCTGTACTTTAAGTTTCCACTCTGTGGTTGGTTGATTGACTTAGTAACTGATTGTTGGTCTCTTCCTGGGCCCTGGGCCCCGCTTGAGGGACATATAGATTATTCCCAATTATTCATGATGATAAACAACATCGGGGGTAAACATCCTTGTAACTAAAGCTTTGTGGACATCCTTAATTATTTCCTTCAAAGAAACTCCTGAGCTTAGAATTGCTGGGTCAGAGAGGAGGGAGGTTTTAAGGTGTTTTCTATGCATTTCCAAAGTACCAGGGATGCTAAAGTGTGTACTTTAGAGAACTGCATTAACTTATTTGGTCATTGGGGTTTTGGAATAATTTTTCCAAAGGGCTGCTCCAGTGCAAAGGACCAAAGCAGCCTACACGATGGGGACTTAAAAAAGATCACACATAGTCAAAATGGGTGAGGGAGGTAAGTGATAGACATGAAAAGGAAAAGTAATATATGGAAACTATGGAAGGAAAAGAAGGCAAATGTTAATTAAGCCTTGTGTCTGGTGTCTTTCTCCGTGAGAGGAAATTGCTCTTTAGATTCTTAATTAGATATTAGTGGTTTAATAAGTTTGCTTCATGCTAATTAAACACCTTCTTACAGGTGAAAAGATTTGTTGTACGTAAGGTAAGGGAGGGAGAAGAATGCTGGAGGAGCAGGGATGGAGCTCAGGCACGAAGGGCAGCGGGGGCATGTCGCAAACGTGCACGTGCTTGGTCAGGGCCCTCTCTCCAAGCGTTTGGCTTGAGTGGTCCCTCTGTTGCCATGCTCTAGGCAGTGTGTGTTGTCCCTGTGGTCGGGTGGACCAGAATATCCTGGGCAGTGTTACAGATGTTATGAGTATCAGTTCGGATTCAAACATGCACATGATTCAGTTTCCTCCTTTACAGTGACACCCAGAGAGTGTGTGCTTGCCTAGGCACAGCTTCCTCTCCTGTACCTCCCACCCTCCTCACCCCTGGGTCTTCTTGCATCCTTTGAACAAGAGCAGTAGGTGCCGGGGACACGAACAAAGCCGATTTCTGTCCCCTTAGACGTGGATCGGTTCCTCAGCTGCAGGGCAGACAACTGTAACACCCTGTGATATAAATAAATGCCACCGGCTGGCATCCAGCCCCCAGAATGGGTTTCCTTCACACCCCTCTTCTCCTCCTCTCTGCCCCAGACACCCTGGAGTCTGGGGCGGTTGGGTGCACTGGCTTCCTTTCTGGTGACGTGCTTCCTGCCCCATCTCCTGGCTGTGCTCGGGCACAGAGCAAGTGCTTAAAACGGAAGATGTGCTCGGCTTTTTGCTTTGTTAAGGTTGTCAGAGCATCATTCACTGAGGAATAGCAGGCAGTTCAGAGCCAAGGAGAACGGAACATCCTCACTTTGCATTAAGGTTGAGAATTAAAAGAACAAGCTAGACGGCTTTGCCATAGTGCCAATACAGTTGCTACTAGCCAGATATATTGCTATTTAAAGCAAAATGAATGCCAACCACATAAAATTAAGAATTCAGTTCCTTGGTCGTACTAGCCACATTTCAAGTGTTTAATAGCCACACGTGACCAGAGGCTACTGTTTGGGATAGCACACAGAACATCTTCATCATCATAGAAAGTTCTGGATGATACTGGTTTAGAGCAATGACTGAAGTCTTAAAGGAATAGGCAAAGATCAAAAGGCCACATGAGAAAAAGAAAAATCAATCCTTGGTATATCTGAGTATTAGAACTGAATCAGAGGTGCTTAACTCTAAAATTTAGAGTGGGCTACCAGTCGTAATAAAAATAAATAATAAATAAATAAATAAATTTTAGCGTGGGCAGCCGGAGAGGCTGAATTCTTTTTTCATTCATCAAACGTTGGAGTGCCTGCTCTGTGCTCAGGAGTAGGGATTCAAGAATGAAAAATCCACTCAGTCTGATGGGTGAGAAGATCATGGGATTCTAGTCTTGCATCTCAGGCAAAATATGAGATATGGCTCCGATGGGGGAGACGCTTATCCTTGGGCAGGCACAGGTGTTCAAGGGGCAGAGTAGAGACCCCTGTGGAGGTAAAACCTTTAGAAGGGAGACCTTGTAGATCATGGGACTTGCTGCCCCCCAGATCTTTGTGAGGAGAGACCAAAAAGTGGCATGAAAGCTGCCTTCTCATAACCGCTGGGGTGGACGTTTTTGCTGAGTTCTTTTGCCCCGTGCTGGCGCTCAGGCAGGGGTGTATTCTCTACTTCCCCATCTTGATTTTCTGGAAGTGGCATTTTCAGATCTCGTTCCTGGTTCTCCCTGGAGCTGCAGAGCCTGCTTTCTCAAGCTCTCAGGAAGGGACAGCACGTGCATGAGGCCCAAGTTCTAAGGAGACCCAGAAAGCCTCTCCTGGGGTTTCTGAGGAATCAGTCTGAAGATCTGGAGACACGGGTGAGGCTGCTGTTTCCTGAGCTAGTGCTGAACTCTGGCTGGGGCAGAGACAGCTTTGCTGCCCAGGGGACAACCTTCCAGGGCAAGAAGACAGATTCTTTTCAGCCAGTTACTCACAGCCCTGAGTGTGAGGGTGTGAAGGGCCGGGTTCCAGCCAGTTCTGATTCCCCAGTGACCTGCTGCTGGTCAGGAAACAGTCTCTTTCTGATAACTCCTACTGTGACTTGTCTGGGGAAAATGTTTTCACACTTATTAAAAGAAGCCATGGTGTTCTCAAAAATCATGTGCTTTCTGGGGAGTAGCATGTTAGAAATTCAAATGAATGATTCTATCAGGTAGTATTTGCTGGGCATCTATACGAGGTCAAATGTTTTCACAGGGACAATAGTTTTTAATTGAATCTTTGAGACAACCTGGTGAGTGGTTTTCATTTTGCCAGCCAGAAAACTGCGGCTTACAGATTTACACATGTTGCCCAAGGCCCACCCAGCCTCAGTGGTCAATGCACATTGACTGGGGGCTTGAGTCACTTAGCGTCCTCTGGGAAGCAGATGCTAAGGCAACGATAGGAATTACTGGTGAGGGGACAGGGGTGGGTAAGGCCTGTGAAAGAACAAGGGGGAGGAAACAGGACTGGGCAGGGAGAGCCTCAGACTGCGGTGCAGATCTGATCACAGTCACTGGCTGTGGCTGCCCTGGCCGCAGCTTGTTTGCCGTGGCCATACTGAAGGGGCTGCATCTGGAGGCTGTCAGCTGACTGTGCACTTGCAGCTGAACTCCATGAGGTGACACACCTCCATGGCTGCCCTGGAGCCCATCACGTGTGAGTGGCTGTGCTAGGAAGGTGTGAGACAGGCCCCTCAGCCTGCATTTGTAGGTGGGATCATCTGTGCCTTTGCTCATCCCACGATGTCAGCACAGCGAGTATTAACATTCTGGACCATTAGAATTGGCCCCGATGCAGATTCCAGGACAGTCTCGCTGCCAGCTGATCTCAGAAAAGTGGCAGGTGAGGGATGGAGGAGGAAGACCATCTCACCTTAACATTGAGCCATGGAGCAGTTGGATGAGCTCTCAACTACACCTCATCCCAGGTGCCTCGTGAACATGAATCCTTAAACCAAGCAGATTTGGTGACTAACCAAAGCAGAATAAAGTGTTTTCGCATAACCTTCCTTTTTTTTTTTTTTTTTTTTTTGCCAGAGGAAGCCTTAGGAAGCGAAAGCGAATCCAAGATTGGGAAAAATCTAGAATCTTTGAAACCACAGGCTCACTTGGTCCCTAATTTCTGTTTTTTTTTTTTTTTTTTTTTTTGGGAAAAACAAAAAGGACTTCTGTTGTGAATTTAAATTCATAGCAGCAGCAACAGTAGCTCAGCACTAGATTATTGAGTACTTAGACACATCGAGTACTATTCTACATGCCTTATGTGTGTTAGCTCATTTAATGTTCCCTGCAATCATTTCAGCTCACTTTCATTTTAGCCCCAATCACTAAGGGGAAAGTCAAGGCATGGAAGCCCAAGGGACACGGCAAGAGAGTGGCAGAGCTAGGACTTGTGATGTCGCCTCTCTAGAGTCTGAGCGTCTCTCTCTTGAGGTTCTGTCCTGCCTGCTCTGCACATTTTGGAATTGCAGTGGTGGTGGCTTCCCCGGAACACCTTTTGGGGAGGCTAATTCATGCCCCACTGGCTACCTATGGTGGGAACTGGGGTTCTGCCCAGAGATGCTTGATCACTGAGTAAACAGGGATCCGATGATTCTGCCAGGGGCTTTTGTTAAGTCCGTCTCATGTTACGATGGAAGTGTCCTAGGAAAGATGGAGCATTCTGGAATATTCCAATGACTAGTGGCTGGTGTTAGGATTCACCCCTGGATCTGTAACATTGTTAAACCTACACAGAGTCAGACTTTCCACACCAGTGGCCAACAATATGTGAGCAAGGATTATTCGAGTCTCCCCAAATCTGAATATAAAAACATGAAACCGATTTCCATCTTGTCTCATCCCTTGGTATGTTTAAGCTCAGGTGGCCTCTCCCACCCCTTCCTGACTGTCTAGTGTTAAAACGCTGCAGTGTGCACAGATCCCAGAGCAAAGTTGGCCTTGTGCAAAAGGCAGGATGGCAGAGAGTCTCGGTGCCCCTTTTCCACCCGGGCAGATCCTAGAGAGTGTCTTGTATAGAGGGTGCATGTTCCAGACTTGGGGGTGGGGTTCTTCCTGGCTCTGCCTTCGTTGTGGTCTGATGCCCCAGCAGCAATCAAATCTGTGGTTTCTGGGCTGTAAAAGGGGGCCTGCCAAGAGGGTGGGCTTCAGTGTCAGGCCTGCCTCCAACCTGACATAGCCCCCATTAGGAGCTGTGTGATCTTGGCAAGTTACTTCGGCTGTTCGAGCTGCGTTCCTGCCTCTATAAAAGAGTGATGAGGGTTGCTTCATGTTTTGGGGGCATTAAATGAGATGATGTCTGCAAAGTCTGAAACACGACAAGCAGCTCATAGTAAACCCCTGATAAATACTAGTAATTTCTATTGTTACTCTGATCTGACTTTTGAAACTATTGGTTTTCTTTATCCTGACTTTAGATGCTAAGTAAGAGTTTGCTTTCAATGCATTTGTTGATTCATTCATTCATCAAAATTTGAGTGTCAGTACTCAATACAGAAATGAATGAGATAGTCTCACATAAGACACACTCTTCATTACATGTGGTCTCTAAACTTATGGTCACATTCTATACACATTTGCATTTTTGTGTATCATTTACATACTGTATGCTTCCCAAATGGGTCTCAAATGGCTGCTTTAATAGGAGACTCCAAATCCTAGAGTTTTGTATGCCTCTTCTTTCTCTATTAGCAAGTGGGAGGCCACTCTGTTATGGGGTGCACTGGCCCCCATCCTAGGCTCCAGATAAGTCTAGGAAGTAGGTTTACAGTTCCAAGGTAACGTGGTGGTAAAAGTTTTAGGAAAAAATATAATAAGCAAATGTAAAAGTATTGACCTGTTTTTCTTGGAGATGAAAATTATTATGAGGAATCAAGAGGAAGACGTCAAGGCTTTTACTCAGATCTCCCAGAGGTCTGTAACTTGCTCTGTCTCTTGGATTTTAATGTTTACTTGATGCCCTCAGGTGGGGAAGGACAATGTAGGTCCTTTGGCCATGCTTCTTTCTCTAGCAGCCTCTTCTCAGTGCATCTGCCAAGACTCGAGCCCCTGGCCAGGGCCTGTGAGGCCCCTTCACTCCCTGACAAGGCAAGCAGGGGGCTGATGCCTCTCCAAGGGGCGACCCTGCCTGTACCTCTGCTCTTCCCAGCTGGGCATGGTGCTCCACCTGTTTCATTCTCTGAATCAGCACTTTCTGGGATGGATTGTACCCCTCTCCCTCCTTATACTCCAGCCTAGGGTTCCCAGAGGAAAAATAATTGTTGCCAGCCTTTTCTGAGTACTTACTCTGTGCTCACAGTCACCCTGATGCAGTGGGGCTGCTGCTACAGAGGCTTAGAAGCCATGTCCAAGGTTACCCAGCAAGTAGATTGCAGAATTGTGATTTGAACCCAGCTGGGCTTGTCGTGATGCTTCTCTGATTATTCTCAGAGTCAGCTCTACTGCCCTCCTGTCCCTCATCTCATCAAGCCCCTGTCCAAGGTATCAGGCTCCTAAAGAGGAAGAAAAAGTGCCCCGATGCTTCTTCTAGGAGTACTTCTGTCTACTCCTGGCCTTGGCAGATGAAAGATCCTACTCCATTCTCGAAAGTCGGGCCATCTTGGGTGCGTGCCGCTCCCCCACCCCCAACTCTTTGTCATTTCCTTTTGTGCCTCCTTGCTGCCCTGGCAGAGGGACTCTGCATTTGCTATCTTTGTTTCAGAGTTAAAAGAGAGCTTAGGGACTTGCCCTCCTCTCATGCAGCTGGAGTGGGGCCCGGCAGACCCTTCAGGGTGTTTTGACCACCCTACCCTGCCTTTCTCATGCCCTTGGACCCTGTGGTCCTGGTTGGCAATGAGATTCCTTTGTGGGAAAGCAAGGCGATCAGGTAGGTAGAGGAGCAGTAGCAACAGTTCTCAGCTGTAGAGTTGGGTAATTCGGTTGGACCCAGGAGCAATCGGTGGGCGATGGAGGTACCACGGCCTAGTTCTCTTCGGGGGCGGCATGCCCTGGCTGGATGGTGTATCTGTTTTCCATTACTGTAGTATTGCTGCATGACAAACATTCTCCGTGGCTTACACCAATCACCATTTATTAGCTCATGATTCTGTGGTTGGCCGTTTAGGCTGCGTTCAGCTGGGTGGTTCTTTTCTCAGCTGGGCGCATCCGTTGTCAGCTTCTGGGTTGGCTTGGTCTACGATAGCTTCAGCTGGGATGGTGCGTCTCTGCTCCACGTGTCTTTTCATCCTCCAGCCTGGGCTTGTGGACATCACAGGGAAGGGCGCCGAGAGCAATCAGAAGTGTGCTTAGTCTCTTGACGCTTAGGCTGGGACGTCAAACCACGCTCCTTCTGTTGGCCAATGCAAGTTATAGCACCAGCGCACATTCAGGAGGATGGGAAACAGACTCCATTTCTTCATGGAAGAAGCTGCAAAGTCACATTGAAAAGGGCATGGACGCAGGGAGGGAGGAGAATTGTGGCTACTTTTGCAGTCGATTACTAGTGGTAACAATGTCCTAGCCATTCCTGGATTTCTGCAGTCTCAAATGACGATCTGAATAAATTTCTGCCTGGCACACCTGGAAAGGGCCTGAAGTTCTAAGGATCCGTAAACTCCCGGGGGTGCTGCCAAGAGGTGGAACTGGAATGAATTGGGTGCCAAGGTTTTTGGCCCAGCATGCTAACGTTTCTTTGAGCACCATGCTAGGTGCTTTATGAACATTATCTTGTTTACACCTTACGAGAGCCCTTATTAGGTACATTTTTATTCCTTCTATTTTACAGAGGAAGAAAACTGAGGCTCAGAGTGGTTAAGCAACTTGTCTGAGGTCACACAGTGGTAGAGGCAGAATTTAAACCCTATGACCCCTGTGCTTCACACACTTCACCCTGGTAACTTGCCTTTGAAGCTCAGAATTCAGGTGGTGCTACTGGTTTAAAACACTGAAAAGCAGTATTCATTGCTTAACAATCTGCAGCCTCAGATTCCCCAAATGTGAAAAGAGGTGCCTCTGAGGGCTTTCGGGTGCCTCACTTTCAGTTGGCCCCAGGGGGTCTCCTCCCTCTGGGAGCGAGTGGTCCCATAGGTCAGAGGTGGCTTTCCCTCTGCTCAAGTCTCGGCTACTCTTTGCCCACTGGGGATTGTGGAGCGATGCCTGGGGTTTCCGCGTTGTGCGGTGAACACACAGCGGTTGGATTCCACTCCTGTAACTGACACGTGGGTCCTTGGAGAAGCTTTGGCTTTGGGATCAAATGCATGAAAGCAAACCTAATGGGTTTAAGGTTTTGAATCCCCAGTTGCTGTCTGGGATCTGGCTGTAATTTCCCCCGAGGCAGCACTCCTGTGGCATTTGTGGCAAGGGAGGGAGCCTTTGAGACACCCGGGGGAGGCAGCTGTGGCTCAGCCCGGCTCTGCCACTTTCTCTCCAGGGAATTGACCTGCATTTTGCCCTCAGGATGTGAGGGATGGGTTCAGAACCAGATGGGTGGCTGGACTGGAGCCTTTGTAGCCAGCTTGACCACACACAGGCCAAGCAGGGAAGTGGCCGTGTTGGAAAAGCAGAGGGCATATAAACTGCCACCATAGGAAATTTGGGGGGACTGGAAAGAGCATGCCCTTGGACACTGACGCCTTGGGTTGGGATCTGGCACTGCCACTTACCAGGGGTGTAAAATGCACACAAGAAGCTGCCTGACAGGGCTGCCTTGAGCAAGAAGTCAGACAACCCCTGAACATAGCTGGTGCTGGCAGGTGAGCAGATGGCCCCACATTTCCAAATAGGTGTGTGAACCGCTGGTCCAGAGAGGCAAACCTCTGGGCAACACCACACCAGCAATGTAAATGTTCTCGAAAAGCAAGAATGTGGTGGAAACTCAGCCTGACGAGGAGAAAGCCACCTTTCTGTTCCAAACCCCAGTCTGTCCTTCCGCACGACAGTGCTTCACGTCAGTGTTCTGGCCTGGGAGCCACCTGTGGAGCCTCAGGGGGGCTGCTTTCAGGCAGGTCACACATGTGACCCGAGGGGCCACTTGGTACCTGTTGGTTCCCTTTTCCTTCTGGCTGATGAATAGGAGAGTGAGCACTGCATTCAACTGCCAGGGTATGTGGTATCTTACCACACTGTGGGCAAGTCCCATGACCTCCTCTGGCCCCATCTCCATCTGTAAAATGAGGATAACATTAGTGCCTGTAGGGTCGCTGTGAAGATTCAGTGTGATTCTACTCACTCCAAGTGCCCAATACATGCTGGTTGTCCTTGTAATTAGAACTCTAGAGTTCATGCGGGGACTCAAATGTCTTAGAGGTTTGAGTGTTTCTTTCACTGGGGATGGGATAGGAGAGCCTTGCTTCTCAAGGGTCATCTGTTAATATAGGCTCCAAGTGAACATGATTACTTGTAATCTGTGGGTGCTTACATGCTCGTTTTAGATTGTAAATCACCTGAAGAGTTTGTTAAAGTGTACATTCTAATTCAGTGGGCTGGGGATACAGCCTGAGATTCTACATTTCCATCAAGCTCCCAGGTTGTTCTCCATGCTGCTGGTGTGAGGACCACACCTAAAGTAGCAAGCAAAAGTCAGAATCAGCCTGATGATTCATTGATGGGCGCCTGTTGGGGGCAAGAGTCGGGCGACACTCAGGTCCTTTTATATGGCAACTGTACAGAGGAAAGAAACATCTTACTGTCTTGTCAAGAATGCCAGGGAAGATTTGGGGGGATGTTGGAAGTATCCGGGATGTCTCTTTATAACTCAGAGAATAATGAGAAAAAGCAGATGGCATCTCTTCAGTGGCTTGTCCTGAACTCTGGGCCATTACACGCTCTCTATCTCTTGGGATCAGCCTGGCAAACAGCCAGCTGAACTAACTACAGAGAAGACAAGCTCATCGGCTGGCCTGCAGCAGCAGCAGTCTTGCTGGCTGGCGGCCTAGGTAAAGAGCAGCACCAGGCGACGGAGGAAGCCATGATGCTCTGTAAACACAGAGATACAAGCCCGTTCTCCACCATGTCACCCCTGTGAGCGGCATGCACACGTGTGCACGCACAAGCCCCCTTATCTCTTGCTTCATTTCCCATTGCACAGGATTTGGGAAAAACTTTCTCATCTGATCAGCTGATTAAGGGTTTGAACCAGAGGGTTCCTATCAGAGCTTGATCAGCCATTGTTGTTGGAGCCATTGAGTACCTTGGGCTGGGAAGGAAAAAGTAATTCAGCAGGTCCTTTCTCCACTTTAGATTTTGATATAAATTTTGCCCCTCTCAGTCGCAGTGCTGGTCTGGGAGAAGCAGTGCCTGGGATTCGTGCTCTCCAGGGTCCCTTCCTGCTTGGATAACCTGTGAATCTGGATCTGTAAATTTGGAGCAGTGGCACTTTCTGAAATGTCCAGGGTTCCAGTGCTATTTTGGGGGCTGCACGAGAGAAACAGCTTGCTGTTGTATGTGGTGAATTCTCCCCTTTGTTTAATGTCTGTAATTCTTACAAAATGAATTGCAAGTGGCATTTATTCACTGTGCTAACGTAAATTCGGAGTCGGAGGGAATTTTTAGACCCAGCCCTGTCCCACTGGGGTTGAGTGGAGGAGGCACTGTAGGTTGCCCGGCTCCTACAGGCCAACAATTAAAGGCGGTGGATAGTCCAGCTGTTTAGCGATGTCAAACGGCTAATTCTTCTCACCTGTGGAAACATAGCTGGCATTATGGAGAGCAACCCTTGGCTTGCCCCAGTGGCGCTAAAGCTCAGCCTCAGGGGCAAGGGTGGGGAAATCGATCCCTTCACGTGCTTTTCTCCTCACCGGAGTTTCATTTTGTGTGTCAGCATGCATTGGAGTTAGAGCCGCCAAGAGCTGGCCAAACTGGCCTTGTGTGAGTGACGGAGGCGCTGTGGTCCGTTTGGGAAAGTGCTTGCTGTGAGTTCCGAAGGTCGTGGGTTCCAGCCCTGCCTCTGCATGGAGTTCACAGCTGTGGCCCCCCAGGGCGAGGCAGGAGGACCACGAGCTGCCCAGTGAGCACCTGGGAGGGCAGCTTCCCAGGGCGTTGCTGAGAGACCACGGGGCAGCTTCGGGGCCCTCACTATTGGGGGCCTGGCTGCTCTCACACCCCAGCAGGGTGTGATTGATACCTCACAGAATCAAATGCAGACTCTGCAGGACTGACCCTGAAGGAAATTCTCCAGTAAGAGGTGGATCTCCCTAGCTCCTTGTGTTCTCAGAGATCCTGCACCTTCTGAGTGTTGAGGAACTGGGCTTAGGGACAGTGGCCATTAGGATGGGACCCATATGCCTCCCTGTGAACCTGATAACATGCTTCTGAGCCATGTTAGTGTGAGTGTCCCTTGTGATATCTGCCAGCCTTTATTAAAGGCCCATCTGAAGGTCTCCGAATAGATATCCACCCCTTTGCTGAGCCAGAGTGTTGGTGGGGGAGCAGCGTCACTCTGAGGCCAGGGTAGGGGTGAAGGGTCAGTGTCTAAGATCCCAGGATGAAGATGGCTTCAGGACAAAGTGAGGGGAGTCTGAGTCCTCTTTCCATATCCTTACGGAGACTGTCTGGGTCGTTCTAACCTCTACTAGATGCCTTCTTTATGGGTGCCTAATAGATAATGCTTCCTATTCCCAGGTAAGTGGAAATAATGTGCCTAATACTTTTTGAGGTGAATCGTATCCCCTTCCCAGGCTCTAGAGAGATGGAACAGCTCATGTTCTCATTGAGCAGCAGCTTGGGATGTTCTACTCTTTGAACATCAGTGTGAATTTTGTTTAAAGTCTCTTTGTACAAGTCTTTTTCCAAACAGCTCGTAGCTCAGCACAAGCCGTGCCTGACTGGTGCTGTTTAGTATTCTTTTCTATAGCTCTTCGGTTGACCGCTTTCCGGAAACAATGCATAAAACCGTAGGTCAGGGTTGTTTTTGTAACATCTGGAAGGGAACTCTCTGCTGGTCCTTCCGTGCTCTGCTCCCATACAGGTCCAAATGTATCTTTTCTGTCTTCTCAGGGTGTCTTGCTCTTTCCCTCCAGTGGGGAAGGGCCCCTGCTGGGGGTGGCCCATCCCCAAGGCAGCTTTCCAGTTCACGATGAAGGTTGTAGAGCTTCGTTCTTGCCCCTGTTTTTTATGCGAACAATTCTGTTTCTGGTTTGTGTTGGGATAGAGGTTGTTTATAATTCTATACTAACCCCTCTTTCCTATCTCCCCGCAAATGAACGTGTTGTGGGGGGAGGAAAAAGGACACAGAAAAAAAATGGCGTCCTTACATTTCTCATTTTTCGTTCACTTATTTCTACTGAAGTCTAACACACATCCAGAAAAGTGCCCATATCCTATATACAATTTAATGAATCATCACAACTTTGTGTGAACGCTGGTCAAGTCGAAAAATAGAACATCATACGCACCTACAGAAAGCCACCTCTCCTTAGTGTCAACCCCCTTTGCTGCTCCACTGAGGTAACCATCACAGTCCAATTTCAGCCGCTCTGAACTTTGGATAAATGGAATCAGATAGTGAATATGCTGTTGTCCCTGACGTTTTTTGCTCAGTGTTCCAGTTGCGAGATTTATCCATGTGATTGCAGTTGAACAGTGCTCATCGATTTTCATTGCTGTGTAGAATTCTATTGTATTTGTGTACCACAATTTGCTTCTCCATTCTAGCATTGATAGTCCTTTGGGTTTCTTCATTTTGGGCCATTACATATTCAGCTGTGATCATTTTTGCGCCCATCTCTTGGTAGGCCTATGCGGGCATTTCTGGTGAGTATGTTCCTAGAAATGGAATCGTTGAAACGATTGCGTTGTATGCCAACATGTCTGTAATGGTTTACACTCCCACCCACAGTGTGTGAGGATTCCAGTGGCTCCACATCCTTGCCAGCATTTGGCATTTTTAGTCTTTTTGGTTTTAGCTTTCTAGTAGATATGGAGTGATATCTCATTTGGATTTCTCTGATAACTAACGTAATTAAGTCCTTTTTCATAAGTTTGTTGGCCATTTGGTTATCGTCTTTTGTCAAGTATCTGTTCAAGTCTTTGGCCCATTCTATTGGATAGCTGCATTTTCCTCATTGATTTCTAGGCATTTTCTTTATAAATTCTGGCTAAGAATCCTTTGTTGACTGTATGTGTTCTCAACCAAACTTAAGCTTTAAATGCGCCTGAAGAAAATCCAATGGGCTCGCTGTAGGAGGTGCCCCTGCCTGGCCCACTGGCCCAGAATGATGCTGGGGTCTGGTTTCCGGCAGGCATTCAGCCTGCCTATGGCCGGACAAAGATTTAACCGTTGACCTCCTCTTTCCTGCTGCTGGCTCATGACCGAATGCCCTTTCTTCTTGATGTGCAGGGTCCTCGTGGGTGCACCAAAGGCAGATTCCAAATACAGCACTTCAGTGAAGTCCCCTGGGGCTGTGTTCAAGTGCCGCGTTCACACCAACCCTGACCGGAGATGCACCGAACTGGACATGGCTCGAGGTGGGTGAACATCACCATCAAGGTGGAAATGCATTCTTCACGCTCATACTTTTCCTTTTTTTCTTCTCGGGGTGGCCTGATCATTCATCCAGTCCATCCATCTGTCCATCCTTCCTTCCATCCATCACATATTGAGTACCTATTACTTGCTAAGCACTGGGATACACTGGTGAACAAAACAAAGACCCTGCCATCCTGGGCCTTACAAATTAGTGGGTGAAAGAGACATCAGAACGAATGATTGAAGAAGACTAGGGGGGAGGGGAGTACTTGATCTGTTCTAATTGAAAAGATGCACAGTAGTTAGCTGGGCAGGTACGGGAGGCAGAACCTCCAAGTGGAGGGAAGTGTGTACCATTTTAAAGCACAGAGCGAGGTCACTGTAGCTGGAGTGGTGGGCAGGAGGGAGCGGAAGTGGAGGGAGTGGGCAGAGGGGTTGAGGATGGATCCCACAGGGCCCAGCAGGCTGGGGTAGGGTGTTTGGATATTATTCTATGAAGGGAGAGGCCATTAGAATCAGTTTTAGATTTTATATGTTAAGTAATGAAAGATGATCAGTGGAAGTTTTGAAAAACTCACTTTGGTCTAGTGGAAAATACATCGTCTTTGGAACCAGATCGGTGGGCCTGGGTTCAGAACCTTGTTCTGCCAGTTCCTAGTTGGGGCCTATTAGGAATGTCTCATAGCCTCTCTGGCCTCAGTTTCCTCAGCGGTAGGACTAAGATACCTACCTCACTGAGTATTACCTTGAGAAGGTTAAGTGAGATAGTAGAAGTGAACATTCAGAATTGTGCTTGGCACATAATAGGCACTCAGTTAGTATGAACTATTTTATTATAACGATTCAACTCCTTACTCTCTCCAAAGTCGTTTCCCATCAAGAGCTGCTAATTATTTTTTTAAACAAAACATTGTCATGATTTTCTTTAGCAGAAATGTCCATGGCATTCTCTAGTGCTACTCAAAATGGCTGGTTGGCGGACTGTTTATTATTGGTGCATAACAAATTAAGGAGCTTCAGAACATAAACCAATGCACCGCTTCCTTCATCATGGATGTCTTGCTATGAAAAAAAAATTGGCTTGAGTAAACAGCGTACGTAGTGAAAAAAAATTGGCTTGAGTAAACAGCGTACGTAGTGAAAAAAAATTGGCTTGAGTAAACAGCTTACGTAGTAATGGAGTTGATTTTACACTTTGTTGCAAGTTTTGTATTTCCTCCCCAGCTGGTAACAAAATTTGCCTGTAGAAAACCCTTTCAAAATCAGCCAGCAGGTTATCTTTTTTCAACCTATGGCTGTCTTTTCTCTTTTTCATCTAGGGAAGAATCGGGGCATGTCCTGTGGCAAGACCTGCCGAGAAGACCGGGATGATGAGTGGATGGGGGTGAGCCTTGCCCGGCAGCCCAAGGCTGATGGCCGAATTTTGGTAAGGCCTCATGCGAGTGTATGTGGAGGGGGTGGCACGCAAAATGAATGACTTCGATCTCTTAGGAAAGCCGGAGGGCATGGTGCCGAGGGCACGGCTTTGAGGTCGCCTGTTCTGGACTACTGCTTGGACAAATCATTAACTTTTTTATTTTCTTCATCTGTCAAATGTTAATGTCTGTCACAGGGTAGCTGAGATGTGGTTACTGAAACAGAACAAATAAAATGTATAGGAAAAGGGCTTTGTAAATCTTGTTCATTACACAAATATTTCTGTTTGTGTCTTCTTAAGTTGTATAATTTATATAAAACATACTGATCTTAAGATTACAATTTGGCTTTTGACAATTGTACACACATGTGTAACCACTCCCCATCGAGATATCAACTGTTTGTCATTCCAAAAAGTTCTTTCATATTCTTTTCTAGTAACAACTCCTACCCTGAGTCAACCGCTATTATGAATTGTGGTACCATGGGTTACTTTTGCTTTTTCTAGACCTTCATATAAATGGAATCCCATAGTATGTGCTCTTTTGTGTAAGGCCTCTTTCATTCACAGTCATACTTTTGAGATCAATCCATGTCGTGTGTATCAGTAATCCATTCCTCTTTATGCCTGCATGGTATTATATTTTAAGAAATACATGTTATTTTTTAAAGTCATTTTTTGGCTCCCAAAACGCATATGTTGAATTCAACCCATTAGGTTCTTTGAGGGAGATGCACATAAAAAAGAAGTCTTTGCCCAGAGACTTGAGCTGCATCAACCAAAAGGGTAGCCACCAGTTAAAATTTACATCAATCTAAATTAAAAATTCAGTTCTTCAGGCACATTCGCCACATCTTGATCAGTGGCCACATGTGGCTAGTGGCTACTGCGTTGGACAGCACACAGAACATTTCCATCACTGCAGAAAGTTTTATTGGTTTCAACCGAAAAAGAGTTTCTAACTGTGTCAGAGGTTTTGTTTTGTCCATTTTTTCCTTTCTCTTTTACACTTTTCTATTGAGATGCAACACTAACATCTTAATATGCACAACTTCAAGTGAACAGCTTGGTGAATTTGTCATATATACACACTCATGCAACCCCATTGCCAACACCCCAGAATGTTCCCTTGTGTCCCTCCCCTCTGAGGTGACCAGTATCCTCACTTCATAGGCCTTTTCTTGCCATTGGTGTTTTTCTGGAAGCTGCATAAGATCAAGAAGGGAAAATAATACTAGCTGCCATTTATTGAGGCCACATGCTGTAAGGCTGGGGGTATTACGTATGTTTTATCCCAGGGGAAACAGAGTTTCCTGAAAGAATCTAGGCAAGATGTTTCTGTCCCTTCTCTGAGGAGCCCACTTTTGTGTTCTCTATGAAAGAGGCTGTTCATCTGAATTCTGCCTTAGCACAAATTAAGCATCTTCCCCTTGTCAGCCCCTTGTGGGGATGAAGGGAGCAGCTGGATGCTATCACCAGTGTCATGGGGCCTCCCTGCTGGAAACCACTGTAGGTCCTGTTCAGGGTCCCCAACCCTGTTGTTTGTCTTGGTCTAATCACTGTTGCAGGCTGCCCTGGACCCTCTCCAAGCCTCTACATTCCTCCAGACAGTGGCCTGACCCTGACTGGACAACTCGGCCCCAGGAGGGCCTGAATGCCTGTCTATCCTCCTATGGAGACGGGGGAAGAAGCCGATCCATTTAAAATCAGGGCAGCCTGAGGTCGAGATTCAGGACAGGGGAGGCGGTGTCCTGATGGCAGCACAACACACGATGCTCCAGAGAGCTGGGGGTCTACAGCCAGAGGTTGCTCCAGTGAAACGATTTCCTCTCCCCACGGAAGGATAACCTCTATGGGGCTGAGAGGTTGTTTCCAGGGGGTTCTGCATTACTGAAGTCAGTATCAGGAAGGGGCCATCTCTGGGACATGAACGGCAGGGGACGACTTAGCAAAGGAAGCCGTGAAGGCAGAGCTGGGGCATTTGTGGTAATGGTGCTGTGATAATCCCACTGTAATTCGTTGCATGCAGAGCTATTTTTTCTCATGTTTTACGCAGTCACTATGCCATCCATTCAGTAAGTGGGGGGTGCTGGAGGAAGAGAGGGGTGTCCAACAGCCTCCATTTTCCCCATGGCTTTTTAAAAATTGTCAAAACAACAACATAAAATTTACCATCGTTACCCATTTTTAAGTGTACTGTGCAGCGGTGTCACCTGTAGGCACATTGTTGGATAACAGAGCTCTAGAACGTTCATCTTGCAAAACAAACTCTATGCCCATTTACCAAGTCCCCGTTCCTCTGTCCCCCAGCCACTGGCGACTGCTAATCTCTTTCTTTTTGTAAGAGTTCGACTACTTTAGATACCTCATATAAGTGGAATCATGTAGTATTGTCTTTTTGTGACTGGCTTATTTCACTTAGCATAGTGTCCCCAAGGTTCATTTATAGCGTAGCATATAACAAGATTTCCTGCTCTTTTAGGGCTGAATAATATTTCAATGTATGTATATTCCACATTTTCTTGATCTATTTGTCCACTGATGGACACTCGGGTTGCTTCCACATCTTAACTATTGTGAGTAATGCTGATATGAACATATGTACGCAAATATCTCAGAATTCAGTATTCTGTTTTTCATTCTACTGTGTACACAGAAGTAGGATTGCTAAATACTTTGAAGAACTACCATGCTGTTTCCCACAGTGGCTTTATCATTTTACATTCCCACCAACGGTGCACGAAAAGATTCAGTTTCTTCACATCATCCTCATCACTTACTTTCTATTTTTTTTAATAGTAGCCCTCTTAATGAGTGTGAGATGATATCTCATTGTGGCTTTGATTTGCATTTCCCTAATGATTAGTGATATCGGGCATCTTTTCATGTGCTCGTTGACCATTTGTACACCTTCTTTGGAGAAATATCTGTTCGAGTCCTTTGCCTATTTTTACATTGGATTGTTTGGTTTTTGTTGTTGAGTTTTTCTTGCGTCTTTGTACGCATGCAGTCTTGCTAGATAAGACTTGTCCTAAGTCCCCTCTGTTCCCACACTCCTCTGTCCTCCCTGATTTAGACTCTGCATCCTCCATGAAACCTACCATTGGTGACAGCGCTGTCTGGAACAAGCTTAGCATTTTTCGTGTTATTAGAAACTCAGCATTATGTGGGTACCTTATATGTATAATTTATTTTGGATGTATGTTTCCTTTTTTTTTTTTTTTTTTTATGGAAGCCACTTTTTTTTTTTTTTTTTTTATGGAAGCCACTAGGAAACGGAGACCAAATCGATCTTTCTCACTCAGTTCCTGGTGAAGATCTCTCTAAAGAGTGGTGTTTAAAAGTGCATTTGGATAATACAGGGGCAGAGAGCATCAACGTTAAAACTAAGAGAAACCAAATCGGTTACCATCTCTTTTCGGTGGCTGATTCTAAGTGGTCGATAGAAGCATGAGGCAAAATGTTGTGAAATAATGTTGTGAAATGCCCCTTAGAAGAGGTAGGTGACAACAAGATACAAGGAGTGGTGACCTGGTCATAGTTACATTTTGGAGGTCTCATTTCCATTTGCTTTTTAATGTCTCAGTTCTACCTGTCAGCTTCCTTGGAGGCAAGTATTTATCTTAAAAATGTAAAGATAGGTTTTTATTCAAACGCATTTTGAGAACTCAGAAGGTACCTGGGGAGTGGGCATGAGACCCGTATCCCCAAGGAACATAATATTGGATTCTAAGATTGGGTTTGAAGAGGAAGAGCTGAGGTGGCTTTTTTTTTTTTCTTCTTTTTTTTGAAAGTGGTACCTGGTGCTGATTTCAAAGTAAAGAACAGATGAGGAATTTGAAAGCTGTGATAGGGAGTCAAGTGTCTTAATGAAAAATGGCATTTTCTGGCCGATGGACCTAGCAACCAACTCTGGAAAGACCCAGGACATTGGGCTGGGCTGTAGGCTGACTTTGGCTTAGTATCTGCCAGTCTCGGCTCATAGGTGTTGTGGTACCTTCTAGTTTTTCCCCAGGGAACAGATGATACCCGGAGTGAATGCAGCATGGGGATGGGAGGCGAGCAAGCCCCTCCCTTCTCACCACTCATCCTGCATCTCCAGTGTGCAGACGGTAGTTTAAGAAACGGGAAAAATCACTTTTTGCTATAACCACCCGACAACCCCAGCATAGGCACTGACTCGGGAGGGCAATTCAAAATGTTTAAGTCTGGTTTCCGCTTTGTATTAGTCTCCACGGGCTCAGATAACAAATAGGGCAAGTGTCTAGATTATGTCTGGGTGGAGGCAGTGCTATCTGGCTCCATCTCTTCGCTGTTTGCTTTCCCAGCATCAGGGCAGTCCCTATCTGTTCTCTGTGTCTCATCTGTCCATTTTTTTCAAAACCACAGGGTACATTTTTGCATTTACTTCAGTTACTTGGTTTCTTGATTTTTCTTTTTTAGTGAACTTTTTCTTGAGCTCTAACACATGCAGGAAAGTACACAAGTGATCTGTGTACACCTTGGTGAATTTTCATTTGGTGGACATTCTCAATGACTTTTCCAGCATCCCAGAAGCTCCATTCCTGTGCCTCTGAGGCCCCTTCTTCTTCCCTTGGAGGGGTAGATGTCTTTGGGGGAGGATTTGTGGCATCAGTGGCCCCGGGGTGGACCTAAGGGCCTGGTTAAAGCTCTGGCCATCTGTGTATGACAAATACATGTGTACCAGGGTGGGAGTGGGGACTTATGTGCCTTTGTGGCTGAGACATTTGGAGAAGCCCAGTACCTCCACCCCTTCCTAGGATGTGCTGTTTCTGTACCACAAAAAGCCCTTTGAAATAAATTGCTCATTTTCTCCTTTTTATTCTTTGGGGAGGAAAAAAACAATCCTTATAACTTGAAATAGGTTCAATCCTAAGATTTGGGGTGGCGCTAGTACCTCCTCCCCCCTTTTATGATTATTTGCAATCTGAGTTTGATCAAGTCTTGCTATTTCCAGAGAATGATCTTTTTCCTGTTCTTCCCTCTCTGCTCCCTTCCTCCCTCACAGCAGAGCTCATTTGGAGAGATTGATGGGGTTATTAATGCTTTGGAGACAGCCCTTAGGAATTTTTTTTTTTTTAATGTAGGGGTCAGGCTGACATGCGTGTGTGTATATATAATGATAATCAGGGCTAAACGGTCTTTTTATAATTCACAGAGACTTTTCCTTGTTTTCCTACATGCATATTGCCTTTGACACTTTGATCTCTGACCTCACAGAATGCCTTAATTTTAGTTTAGTTTACTGTGAAACACAATATTTGGATCTCCTAGGGATCTTCTAAGATCATTCCTTAAACAGTTTATGGCACTAAAAAAAAA
>NW_011888782.1:20215984-20217905 GCF_000151845.1 Pteropus vampyrus
TTACCTGGATGTTCACCTCCACTCAGGCCCACCTACGGTCTCCACACAGCAGCCAAGTTATCTGTCCAAACTGTAAATCAGATCACACCACTCATCTGTATAAGACTGCATCGGCTTCCCACTGCACATCCACTAAAATAGTACCCGTCCCCAAGGTCTGCAGGCGCCCCCCACCCCACCGTGTGGCCTGTCCCCTGTCCCCTCTGACCTCATCTCCCTCCACAGTCACTCCTGACCAGCCCCACCAGCCTCCTCATTTCTCTTGAACCTCTAAGCCTTTCTCATATTCCCTTCTTTGCCCCTGACACCCCCTCCTTCTGGAACACTCTTCCCTCTATGCTCAGTGTGGTCAGCTCTTTCTCACCCTTTAGGCCCTCTCTGACCTCCAGATGAAACCGTCCTTCCCACTCACAGACTCTACCCCATAACCCGTGTCTTTCCTCCCCAGTGCTCAGCACCAGCTGTGATCGACCCCCGTTTATATATTTGTTTATTGTCGGTCTCCTCCCAGTCGTCTCCCAGAAGCTTGTTCTTGTTCAGTTTGCTGATGCCCAGAAGAACACCTGGTCCAAGGTGTAGCTGGAGTTGGTGGGAGGGGGAAGATGGATTCCTGGCCCCTCTGCTACTCTCTCACAGAACCACCTGGCACTTCTGGGGTCTGCTTTGTGACCTCCTGGAGCTGACTATCCTGCTCTGAACTCTTGTCTGTCCTTTAGGCCTGTGCCCACCGCTGGAAGAACATCTACTACGAAACAGACCACATCCTGCCCCACGGCTTCTGTTACATCATCCCGTCCAACCTCCAGGCCAAAGGCAGGACGCTGATCCCTTGCTATGAAGGTGAGTGCTTTCGATTCTCCTCCATCCTCTCTCCACGTTGTGCCATAACCCCCAGCCCATCTCCACGTCCCCCAGCTGTCCAAACCCTTAACAGGAGGGCAGCATGTGTCCGCAGATGGCCTCTTGGTGCTGGAGGCTCTGCCCAGGTAATGAGGAGGGTGAGAAGCGGCCAGCGGTTCCAGGCCCTGTCCAGCCTCGTCCATTTCTGCCACAGAGCCCACAGTGCTTATCAAGCTTATTGAAGTCTCACAGACGGAAATTCACCAAACCTCAGCCAAACGGTCAGACAGAACTTGGTTTCCTGGCACTGCCGGATACTGTGCAACCTCGGGAAACTTGCTCTCTCTGGGCCTCAGTTTCCTCACCTGGAAATTCAGAGGTTGGTTCAGATGGTCTCCATGGTGCTGTGTAGCTCCCGCATGGACACAAGGCTCCCGAGACAGCTCCTGAGACAGCTCCTGGCCACACCCATGGACAGATGTCCTGAGGCAGGGGCCAGAAAAGACCCAGGATTCAGTTTTCATAACATCTACTGTCTGACTTTCCTCCTTTCTTCCATGCACCCTGTCAGATGCTTGAGAATTGGATGCATCCTCAGAAAAGTTTTAAGAGCCCCTCACCAAGGGATACCTGGGGGTCTTGGAAGGAAAATATGTTTGCTAAGCCTCCCTGTTTAAAATCTTCAAACGCCTGGGCACTGGGGGCCATTGAGGTGATTATTATTTAGCTCAGTCAAATTTGACTGTAAAGATTCAGAAAATGGCTGTCATTTTCTTCAGTTTTATAGCTTTTAGGCTTAGGTTTTCTTAGCCTAATTTTGAGTGAGCTAGAACCTCTTCTTCTCTAAGTGCTGACTGTTTATATTTTAATTCTCCCCCTGATTTGGATAGACTTCTTCACTGGCCTGTGCCCTCATTTCCTTTGGGCCTCTCTGGGTTTTTCCAGGTTTCAAATTTTGTGGCCTGCAAATGGGTTCTGAGAAATGCCATCTGGACACATGCATTGTCTGCCTTGTGGAGGGCCCTGCAGGCCCTGAAGGGGACTCAGGTGGCCCTAGCAGGGTGTTCTGTGAAATGGCCCT
>NW_011888782.1:20219285-20224931 GCF_000151845.1 Pteropus vampyrus
ACTTGTAAGTTCTTATAACAGTGCCTGGCATGTATATGTTGATATATACTACATGCTAAGCATATAAATGTTAATATACTATATTATGTGCTAATGTACTAGTGTTCATTAATCACCATGGAGGGACTAATTCGTCTACCAGAAAGAGTCCACTTACTCATATTAAGTACCTGCTAGACACTGTGCGAAGTGCCTGATAAAACCCAAGTCACGCAGTCGCAGCTGTCAAGAAGTTCCCCATCTACAGGGCAAGACAGGGAACACAATGTTTCAAAAGTGAGAGAGCTGCATGGCGGGGAGAATTCTATGCCGGCGTATACGGCTGTGTACCTGTCCCCAAAGGCCAAAGCTGCATCCAAGTTCAACGTGGCATTAAGGCAGGATTATTCCAGTTTACAACTGGAAAAACTGAGACTCGTGTAGAGTCTGCCACCTGTTGGGGCACATTGAAGGGAGGGGTGGTGGGAATCCACCGTTGGTCACGGCTGTGGGTACGGGGCAGGAGAGGAAGGGGCGGGATAGGAAGCAGAAAGACCACAGAGGGAGCAGTGGGATGCTTGGCTGAGGTTCTCTCTTCCATGCTTCTGTCTCTGTGGCTGGACCCTCAGTGGGAATGGATGCTCTAATGGGCTCTTCTGCATTCGCTTCTGAGGCTTATTGTGGGGGGCGTCGTGAGAAACCTCAGGTGAAAGTACTCAGAAAGACCACACATTGTTCTCTAATGGTGGCCTTATTGCGGGTGCGTGTGAGGGTCAGCTGTGCTCCCTTCAGAATGTTGGAAGGTTGGTTTAATTGAGGCAAGCCTCTAAGTGTGTGGGCACGTGTCCAAAATGTCTCAAACTTTTGAATTTTTAAAAAATCAGTCTTTGGTTTGGCACAAGGACCTTTTTCTCATGACTTTTCAGGTGCTTCCTGTTTCTGGTTGGGTGGGAAATGCTATCAGAATATCCTGTTTGGAACCGGGAAATGTAGAGGGAATGGGAAACAAAAATGAATTTAGGACACAAAGTAAAATAAACTGGTGGAGCGCACCCTTAAGTCAAACCGTTTAGTTCACGTTCGATATGAGAACAGCATCATTGCTACCATATGTTGTTTGGTTTTTGTCAGAATGTGTGAGAAAACAGGAACATCAGTAGAATGACATATGGGGAAAACTTTGTAAGTTAAAGAGCGAGAACTATAAAACATTAGTTACTATTAGCCAAGTCATGGTATTTTAGGACTCCCCAAAGTTGTCAGGGCATTGATGAAATCGGGCACAGAGATTTCTTTCATCCTTTGCTCTTGAGCCCACGGACACAAGAAACCGGAGCTTGGCTGGAGTGAGGCTGTAAACAAGCCATCTTTTCATTGTGACAGAAAAACCTCACTAATGTGGAATAATTTGGGAGCAGCCCAGCTAAATGAACAGAAAACGTTCCAGATGAAACACTGACAAAGAAGTGCTATTAGGGTGCATTGTGGATTAGACCTAATTTCAGAATCTGGCTTTATCACTCGCTCATTCCTGTGATTTACCCCATAGCTCCTGAGTTCTGATTGGGTGACTCTGGGCAAACCCCTTGAGCCTCAGTGCCCTCATCTGTAAAATGAGGGCGAGTAACACCTACTTGAGAGGTACTGGAGGTATGTAAGGTGATCAACACAGTTCGTAGCTCAGAGCGAACGCTCAGTACATGTGAATTTTCTAATTAACTTTAAGATCCGTAATAGTATTCTTAAATGTTCTCAGAAGGTGTCTAGCAGATCCTGCATTAATGAATAGATAATGGAGGATAGAAAGCTTGGTATTACTAAAAATATGTTAAGACTTCTTGGAAAGATCGTTTCTTAAATACTGTGAAGATGATATTTGCATAGTTGATTTGCTTATTAAGCGCTCTCCTTTTTTTTGTAGACTGTCTATAAGTTTAATTCATGCCATGTTCTAAAATTTGGAATTGCTGGGGTCCAAATTTATCAAATTTTACTGTGATTTAAAATGGTCCCATTTATGCCAAAGTTTTCTGTACTTTTTTTTTTATTACTTTACATTATTTTAATGGGTTTCTCATACTAGCCTTGATTTGTTGGCTTTGTTAGCACCATTTTACAGAAGAAAAATGTAAAATTAAATGTCTTGCTCAGAGTAGTTGGTGAAATTGGTAGAAAAGCTATTTGGGCTCAATTTGGCTTGAAGCATACTCCTTCCTTTATTACCAGGGGGTGGCTAGCCTTTTATTCCTGATTGCTGTTGCATCTCCAAAGACAGTGATCATTTATAGAGAAAGAAAGAGATCACCCATTCAGATGTGAAGATTTTTTCCCCCCTTCTAACATTGGAGGCTGTGGCTCCACAGGGGACAAAAATCAATCAAGAGCCATTTACAAATGAAAAGCAATCGAGGCTTTGTTTTGTTGTGTTTTGTTTTTGGAGTGAACCATAAAAGGCTCAGTTAATCCATTTAAAAATTCAAGAACAAGCCCCATAAATTTTTATTAAATAAAGAACTCTACATTTACATAAGATTTTATGGTTTCCAAAGAGCTTTCATAAAGATTATCTCATTTAAGTAAATACAGCAGATTTTTAAAAAGCAGATGCAGTTCTGTGTTATGGCCAGTTAAGGCGGAGGGGGACTCTGACGGGAGAGAGGGAGGGTGACTGGAGGTGACAGCCGGGCCAGGTCTCTGGCAGTGGCTCTCAGGGCTCAGGGAGCCCCCAGCAGGCTTTCCCTTGGGTGCCAAGAATTTTTATCTTGGGCACAAATCTATTCTACACTTCAAACATGTTTCCAGAGATTGTGTGGAATTACTGACTGCTTAAAATGCATCGTCTATATTTTCCTTATGGTTGTCCAAATTTTTATGAATATCCTCTTCTAAAATAGCATATGCGTATGATGGGTATCAGGTTTTGTTCCTCTCAGAGAAACTAATAGATTCAGATTCACCTAATGTTAGCTGAGCAGCTGTTGGGTGTCAGGTGTTGTGTTAGGTACTTTTAACGTTTATGATCTTACTGAGTAATCACACTATTTTGGGGTAAGTATTCTTACCCCCATTGTACAGATGAGAAAACTGAGGCTTAGGGAGGTTAATGAAGGTCACAGGCTTATTAAGCAAAGGGAGACTTGCTGGCTTTTAGGTTCAGAGTAGGCTTCTTTGTGCTCCATGTTCTATTGGGATGTTGGTTTTCTTTATGATGACTGGGGTGCTCTGGCCCATCACAGAAGTCTATTTTTCATATCAATTTCATAAATATATAGGATATAACGTTATAGACTTTTCAAGCCATGTCGCAGTTTTGCATTTGTAGACCCAAACTATAGACAAGTATCAGCAGGTACAGAGGGCAGATATAGCTCCTTAGCCTGATAAAATTTTGCTGGGAGGCTGATCTGCTGATATGTTCTGGATCTTTCCTTACTCTAAGCATTTGGTTTTAATATCCGGACAGTGACTCGACTGCCCATGCTCAGTGATAGTGACTTCTTAAGTCTTGAGCTTTGGTCACAAAGTGAATTCCACTTAGTTCTGAGCAGAGGTTCTAAAGAAAATGTGACTGTTTCATGCTCAGGTCTACTTTTTTTTTTGGAGGGACAAAAGATACCAAAATGTCTAGTATCCTGCTCAGTTTGGGCTGCATGACGAAAATACCATCGTGTGGGGTAACTTAGACAAGAAACATTTATTTCTCGCTGTTCTCAAGTCTGAGAAGTCCAAGATCAAGGCCCGGGCTGATTTGGTGTCTGATGAGGGCTCCTTCCCAGTTCACAGATGGCCATCTTCCGTGTCCTCACACGGTGGAGAGCAGAGAGAAGCAAGCTCTCAGGACTCATGAGGGCACTAACCCTGTTTATGCGGCTGTGCCCTCATGCCCTGTTCCTAATTACCTCTCAAGGCTTCACCTCCTAATGCTAATCACATTGGCGAGCATGCTTTCAACATGTGAATTTTGGTGGTATACAAATATTCAGTCCAAAACACACAGTAAGTTGAACGTAGGTATATTATTATGGGCCTGTAAAGTTGCTAGTTTCTGCTTCTGAAGTAGGGAGTTGGCAAAATGTGTTATTAGATTCTGGGTGGAAGGAACTCTTTAAAGACTACAAAACATTTTAAAAAATTGTTTTTACTATTGTAAAAAATACGTAACATAAATTTTACCATTTTAACCATTTTTAAGTGCAATTCTGTGGTACTACATACATTCACATTGTTGTGTAGTCACCACCACCAATCTCCAGAACTTTTTCCCAAAATGAAACTCTGTACCATTAAATAATTCCTCATTCTCCCTCCCACCAGCCCCTGGCAACCATCATTCATTCTGTCTCAATGAATGTGACTACTGCAGATACTTCATATAAGTGGAATCATACAGCATTTGTTCTTTTGTGTCTTGCTTATTTCACTTAACATGATGTCCTCAAGTTTCATCCATGTCGTATCATGTGTCAGAATTTCATTCTTTTTAATCCTGAATAATATTCCATTGAAGTATATGCCACATTGTGTTTATCTGTTCATCCATCAATGGAAAACCTTTTTTTTGTTAAGAGTAGGAATGTTACCACTGGAAATGTACTCTGTGAAGCATGATGGTGTGGCAGAAGCAAACTGAGAATCCTGCCCTTGTGGCTTTAAATAAACTTCATCTGTGAAATGAATGGATAGGATTAGAATTATAGACATTATCTAAAGATCATTTCACCTCTTAAAGCCTCTTTCTCTCACTTAATTGTAAGTTTCTGTCTTTATCGCAGTTTGCATTTAATGCCCACCGTAGCTTAATTGTCAATTATTTTGATAAAATGTTCTCACTTCCTCTCTAACCTAGCTATTTAGATCTTTATTTTTCCATTCAGATGGTGGTCCCTCATAGCTGACGATAGTTTTGTTCTCTCTTCAGTTATGGGTGTTTAAACATCCTTTTTGTTACTAGAGATATCTCCCCGAATGCATTGTCCTCTAAATTGTTGTTTAATCAGTTATTTAGTATTCACTCAGAAATTGAGCAAAAAATCAAATAATTTAAGACTGGGAAGCTGTTTTTTTTTTAATCTGATATTTTATTTCATGGCTAAGCTAAGGAACTATGGAAAATAATTTTAAAATTGATGTGTTAAAAAGACTAGCTTGGAAAGATGAGACATTCTCAAATGCATAATAGGAAGAGAGATTAGAAGGAAGGGTATATGTTACACTGTATATAAATCTTTATTTTTCCATGGCTTGCTTTTATCCCACCAGCATCTGGGAAGTGTGCAGGAAGCGACCACACCCAATTTCATTCTTGAATGAATTAAAATTCATTAGTGTAAGCTCCGTGCATTGAGTTGTGGCTTGTGAACATTTGGAAACTGATATTTTCCCTCTCTGATTTGCCTTCCGTTTAGACAGGGTTTAGTAAAACCAGCAGCTAAACCAAAGAAAATACTACCATTTTTAGAATGAGGAGCCATACAACTTAAAGAATCAAAGCTCATGACGCAGGTCAAGTAATTTAAACCCAGACATGGCAGAAAGAGCCGTTCCCAGCTCCCCCAAATGACTGCTAGGTCTCCTCATTCAACCACATTTTTTGCTTCCCAGATTCAGTTCCCTCAAATTTAACAGCATTAGGTTTGTTATAGCATCTGTGAGCTGCTGTCACACTAT
>NW_011888782.1:20226202-20228684 GCF_000151845.1 Pteropus vampyrus
CTGAAAGGTCATCTAGACAGAGAAGCTGAGGAGGAGTCTGGAAGGCTGTGGGAGGCCTGGTGTGTGAAACCGTCTAAGCCAGTAACGCCAGCTGAGCCTACCTAGAGTTGCCACAGCTGCCCTGTCCTCAAAGGGTGTGTGATGGGGTGGGTGGGGTGGAAGCACTGGGTATGGATCCTGTTTCAAGTTAAGGGGTTAATCACAGAGTCACAGGGATCCTGGGAGGTTGGAACATGGCCTGCAGGAATTATGGGGTATGGGAATGAGTCAGGAACCCCACGTGGTTTGACTCCTTGTCTAGAACATCCTGAGAAGGCAGGTATAGACCCTGGGGTTTCAGAAACATCAAAGCCAGTGGGATGGTGCCTCAGACCTCTGATGCAGTCCCTATACTGGACAAGGGCTAGCCTCATTGGTGCCCTGATGCTGGCTGAGGCAGGGGTGCTAGTGAAAGGGCTCTACCTGGCCTTTACTTTGGGACCAAGAGTGGGTTACTCCCAACTCCCAGTATGGTTGTGGCTACCTCAGAAACCCTGGATCCTGCTCCCGGCATAGAACTCACCTGTACAATTTAGGGATGAGGTGGAAAGGGACAGTGAAGTGTTCTTACTATTTTTGAGTCCCTGTCACAAAAGAGACACTGAGACACGTTTCTTCTTTAAAACATGGAAGATTGAGTTTATGGCCATGCTACCCTGAACAAGCCTGATCCCATCTGATCTCGGATGCTAAGCAGGATCGGGCCTGGTTAGTGCTTGGATGGGAGACCACCTAGGAAGACCAGGTGCTATAGGCGTAAAAAATAAGGGATTGTAAGCTGACAAGGTCCTTGAAATCTGTGAGGTCAACCAAGGGTTGCCTCGTCTAAAAAAATGAATGAATAAATAAATAAAATGTGAAAGAATGCCTAATAATTCTTAATGTCATAAATTTATGAGGCCGAACTGGTGTGTCCTACTGTGTAGTCTCATTCTGCTTGTGGCATCTGAATCTCCTTTCTGTGTTTCATTTGTTTGTGAGTTACAATTGGGCGTTTAGCCCCTAGAGTCGATGGCGTGCATGTGGTTTTTCCAGACCTTCCAGACTTAACATAGCTGTTCAGGTTGGAATGATTTCATGTTTCTTGCCATTGTGCTATATGATTAATTTTGATTGTTTTTTTGCCATCATACAATTTGATGCAGGATCTATTTATGATTTTGCACAAGCCCCCTCGCAGCCGTGGTGCAAGATTTTGCAAAGAACAAGCGAGTTCCGTTCGCCCCGGGTTGCTTTCTGGCAGGCATGTGAGTTCTCCTTGTAATAACAGGACAAGCGGGAGGAACTGCTTTCGCCTCCCGTGGAAGAGGAGAAACTCACTTGACATTCCATTGTAATTTAGCAGTCAGTTAATGGCCACTTACTGGAAAATGTTACCAGGCTCTGTGGTGAGTGTTATTAGAAACTAAATTACTCTGGATGTCTCCCCAGGGTCCTCTTCCCCCCTTCTCCTCCAGTAGACACTCTGAGCTGCAGGAAGTGGCACTGTGTTGCAATCATGGCTTCATTGTTCCTTTGTATTATTTATTTTGTTTCGAATTTAAGTATATTGTATATTTAAGTATAAAAGTTTCAAAATTAAGTATGTTGCTTTTAATGGTACCAGGGACTTGCCTAGAACCCAGGGGGTAACGTGGGGTTACTGGGTTATGATTCTGGGTAGCCCCAGCCCGAAGGTACCCAGGGGCAGCCGTGAGCCAGTGCCCAGCAATGTCAGTTTCACATGTAATTAATTTGAGTCACCTGAGCTGAATATCTCTCCATCTCCATGTCTTTACCCATGGAATTATATCTGATGACTGGTCATTTCCTAGGTTTTGTATAATCACTCACTTTGCAAAACCTTTGATAGGCCACAGAGGTAAACAGAATGTGAATTTCTGAGTCTGCTGAACTTGGGGTGGAATCTTGGCTTTGCCACAGACTGACTGTGTGACCTTGGACAGTTCGCTTCACCTCTCTGAGCCTAAGGAGTTTTATAAGTTAATAAATGGCAGTGTAGGCTCTCAGGGATCAGTGAAGTGGTGTGAGTAGACACAGCTAACACAGTGCCTAGAACATGTTAAGCAACAGAATGGCCCCTCTGTCAGGGCGGAGTGTTGGGGACCGGGGGAGAGGTAGAGGAGAGCTTCTCCATTTGTTTTCTTTTGACCTGGAGAGATCCTCCCCATTTCCTTGTGTGGAACAAGAGAGACAGAGGTGTCAGTATGTAGTGTCACCATACACCATCAGTGACAGTGTTTCCCGTGCCAGGGCAGGTCCACGAAGCCCCTCTTTCTGCATCCCCCAGGCTCTCCAGGTGGCTTTTGGCTAGATGGTAGAAAGTACATTACCTCCAGCTGTATGGTGCGTCTTTTTGGGGAGGCTTGGTCATCTTCCAGGGGACTCCACACTGGGAGGGCTACACCATTTCTTTTCTGGGTCATGTTTTCAGATCCTTCCT
>NW_011888782.1:20229744-20236014 GCF_000151845.1 Pteropus vampyrus
AAAAAAAAAAAAAAAAGTACTTTTTACTTCTAATTCCTCTACAATCCCGTTGTGTGAACCTCCAAAACATATCCCAAATATGGCAGCTTTAAGTACCACCACCATTACCTTCATCATCACCACCACCCTTCTAGAAAGCCCCCGTCATCACCCTGATACGCTGGCCTCGAACTGGTCTCAGGGTCCATTCTTTTTTTTTTTTTTTATCATGGTAAAATGCACAAGACATAACGTTTGCCACTTTAACCATCCTAAACTGTCCAATTCAGTGACATTTTGTACATTCACAATGTTGTGCCACTGTCTAGTTTCAGAGTATTTTTATCACCTCAGTCTGTATCCGTTCTCAACCCTGCCCTGTGTTTCCGGCCCCTAAGCCTGAGGAATCTTTCAAAACCAAACCCTGTCATCCTGACTCTTTGGCTGCTCATCCTGTAGGAGGTTAAAGTTCAACTCACCGTGCTGGCCCAAGGGCTTAGTGACGCTGACTTCAGTTCGCCTTCACTCACTCCAGGACAGCAGAGCTCAGGAGGACACGAGGGGGCGAAAAGAGCACCCACTGGTTTCCAGAGCTTTCTGAAGCGTACCCTTTCTGATCAAGAGCAAAACTACTCAGCTTTGCTATTTAAAGTTGCTATTTAAATTCAAAGAGAAAATAGTTGGCAATATGGTGTCTAGTTTGGAAAGCAACTTGGAAAAGGTTGAAAAGCCAGAAATTTTATCACCCTTCATTCTTAAACCAATAAATGTGAGATACTTCCCTCCCAGCCCCTCACCTCTGACTTTCAGCAATTCTTATGGTGTCCACTCACTGTCATTTTTCTGACAGTCTACACAGAATTCCATGCTAGGCCCTGTGAATGGCATCACTGATCATCCTAGCTGTTCGTGACAAAATTAAAAAGATTCTTCACTTACTCTCCTACATCCGAACCATCAGCAAGTCCCCCCTCCTGTGCTCTCAAAACCTACCATAAAAACGACATTTCTCTCCACCTCCTCTGGCACTCTATGAATCTAAGACGCAGCTGTCTTTCTCCTAGCCGCTGCAGACCCTCCCGATTTCCTGCCTCACCTTCCAACAGACTGTTTCCACTCAGCAGCCATAACCAACTTTTAGAAACAAGTAAAATATTGCGATGCTTCTTCGCTCAGAACCTTCCCGTGTCTTCTCATCACACTTATAATAAAATGCAGACTCCTCTGCATGGACTCCCAGGCCTTCCTACCTTTCCAGCCCCACCTGTTACCTCGCCTCGCCCGACTCACTGCCCCCAGCCACGGTGACTAAAGGCTGCTGCCGAAACACGCCAGACTCTCTCTCCCTAGCAGCATCGTCCTGGAGATCCTTGTGTACAAGCGCACATTTCTTTAGATGAGGTGTGTGGTAGAGGAATGGCCAGGTCAGAGCTATCCAACATTTGAATTTCGACACGTACCAGCAAATGGCACTCCAGAAATGTTTACCAGTTGACATTCCCCCCGGCTGTATGTCATTGTCTGTCTCTACATTCTCTCACTAACACTTAAAATTTTTGTCATTAAAAATGAGACCTCATTTTGTTTTAATGTCCTTCTATCTGATTATTAGTGCAGTTTAGGATCTTTTTCAAATATTGACCATTCGAATTAATTGTTCTTAAAATTTTTAGTCCAATCTGTTTTTTTTTTAATCATTGTTGTTTTACTGATTTTTAGGAGCTTGTATTTTCAGCACTAATCTCTTATCTCTTAGATATGTTGCAAATTTTTCTCATCAGTCTTTTACTTTTAAGTTTGCTTATGGTGTCTTTATTGTACTTGCATCGAACATTCATTATTTGATCAAATTTTTCAGTTTTTTTTTCTTTCTGGATTTAGACTTCTCTCTTACAAAGGTCATCCCCATCCTAAGAATATGAAATATCCACCTATATTTTCTTCTAGCACTTTTATAATTTTAAAAAAGATTTATGTCTTTAATCCATCTTGGGTTTATTTTTGCAAACATTATATGGTAGGAACAGACTCCATTGTTTTCCTAAATGTATAGTCGATTATTTTGACACTGGTGTGCTAAACAGTTTTCTCTATCCCCACTGATTTGAAATATCATCCTGCCATATGTCGAGATTGCTCCCTTCTTCCATCTCAGTAAGCATGGAGATTGTGTAACTTCTATGGTTGTCATGCCTCCAGTAAGGTCTAGTGAAATAAGACTCAACTCAGTAGGCAGCAGGGAGCCACTGCAAGTTCATGAGCAAGTGGTGACATGGTGCTGTAAGAAAGGCTCAGTGTGCCCAGGAGTTTGGAAGTGGGAGGGCCTGGAGGGAGGCTAGGTCAGGTGTTGTGCTGTGGTCCAGCAACAGGGCGGGCTAGGGAGACCCTTTTGGAATGAAAATGATGAGGAGTCAGAGAATGTGAAGGCAGTATAAGTGGGCTGGGTGGCCAGAGGACTGTGAGAAGATGAAGGATGTTTTGAGCCAGGGTTCTGGAGAAAAATGGTGCCGGCAGAAGGGGGCCTGCCCGAGGAAGGGTCACTGGGAGAGGCAAACCGATGGGTCTGCTTTAGACACGTGCCGTGTGAGGTGATGGCACGGAACGCGTGTAGATGTTTTTAGAAGACATTTGGATATAGGGAGTGGAACCCAGCCTGAGTTAGAAACTTAGATTTGGCCAATGCCAGTAACCCTCTGAGGGGACTGGATGTGCTTAGCATGGAGCCAGGCGAGGAATGCTTCCTTCAGATGGTGATGGCAGAAAAAGTAGACTCACTGCAGAAATGAGAACTCATCAGAGAAGTCGATGGAGACCTCAGAGAGAGAAAGAGTTCCTGGGGAGAGGGTGTCACTGTGGTATCACCAGCCAGAAAATCAGGGAAGATGAGGGCATTGGGGCTGGGTGGAAGGAGGGCTTTTTAGGAGGGATGGGAAGGGCAGGAGCATGTAGGGGAAACCCAGGTTGCTGTGCAAGTTCAAGGTGACCAGAGGAGCCAGAAGACCTGTTAAAACTCGAGCCTCTGGGGTCCAGAGTCTGGGGGAAGCACAGCGCCTCAGCACGCGCTCGGAACAAACAGCAGTGGGGCTTCTGTGCGTGGTGTGGCGGGAATGCGTTGGCAGCGACGGAGGCTCAGCCCTCTGACCCAGCCACACTGTCTCCTGGCCACTCTGAGCTTTGGCTTCAACTTCAGTTCCCAGGCTCTTGGCCTCCCGAAACAGGAGGTCTTTGAACTCACTGTCTCCCTCATTTCTGGAACTTCAGCTGTTGGAGGCTGAGCAGGAAACGTGGTCAGGGAGGTCAAGGAGCACGGCTCCCCTCCTATGCCCTCCCGCTGACCTCATCACTTGGGCTGACCTCTGCTGTGAGCTAGGCTGTCCCTGCATCGGGCAAGCAGCTGCCTCCCAAGCTGGATATGTGTCTGTGGCCTTCCAGATGTGGCCACGTTGCCCTGAACTGCTCTGGTCCAAAGTGCCTGCATGACCCGCAGGCCGGTGACCCTGGGGTTATCAAAGCTGTTTGAGTGGTGGATACCATGTGAGTTTTAGCCAGTCATTGAGGATAAGGGGAACTTTCCTGGGAACTTTATTTATTTTTGTAGCCTAGGGTAATACAGCAACAAGAAAGGAAGTGGACCGACCCCTCCAGCATTGGAGCCCACCGTGGAAGCCTGAAGACATCGGGGCTGGGGGAGAAGGAAGGCTGTTCTCTACAGACTTCCGTTGTGGGTCCCAAGCTTCCTTCTACTCTCAGCTTCTCTCAGCACACCCCGATACTCCTGCACCTCTGGAGGTTCTGCTGATAAAGGCCCACACTGTTTATCGATGGGGTTCCACACACGGATTTAGGTGGTGGTGGCCTTTGGCTCATGGGGAAGCTCGTGTTTCTTGTGTGTGACATTTGCGTTGGCTGTTGCTGGGTGGCAGGGAGCTAAGCATTGGTAACATTTTCTTGGCACTTGTGGACGGTACCAAAAGGGCACAGGCACAGAAAGGAAAAAGCTAAGTATGAGGGAGTTCCAGGGAGACACTCTTCCATGCTCCCTCGCCTGCTCCCGGCCGCAGGGTCTCAGGCTCAGCCTCAGTTTATCCAGTTTGCACTGAAGGGAGACAGGGCATGAGCACTAAGAGAAGATGATTTACAAAAAGAGCTGTTGGTTTTAAAGGTTTTTGAGGAGAGGGATTACCTGGTCTTATCTTCCCTGTCATGTCTAAGAGAGGGCAGACAGGGACATGTTAGACAGGCATTTCTCAGCTTTTGTCCTGGGTTAATCTATGTCATCAGAAAGCAGCATGCCCACCACCTGGTGTCCAAAGGCCTTACAGGCCTGTGGTGATGCCCAAAGCTTTGGCTGGTGAAGAACTGCAGGTGCAGAGAGCTCGCCACTGTGTACGCACTGGTACTGAGCATGTTCATTATGTTCTCTGGTGTCCTTTGCATGTGGACACTGATTCCAGATTCCTTTCTGAGCTCAAGGCCAGGCAAGTCTCTCTCCTTTGATGAAATGGTCATTTGTCTCTCTCACACCCCTTCCAGAAACTAGCACAGGTGCCTTATGCAGAACGGATGAGTGTAAGGGGAATAAAGGAAGGAGGGAAGGAAAGAAAGGAAAGAAAGGGAGGGAGGGAAGGAAGGAAGGTAGGAAGGCAGGCAGGCAGGCAGGCAGGCAGGCAGGCAGGCAGGCAGGCAGGCATTGCCTGTGTTTTCCCATTGGTGAATCCTGTGTGTGCAGAAACTGATATATTTTTATACAAGAGTGAGATACCTCTGAGAGTATCCAGCTTATCACCAACGGCTTCCTTCGGGGCAGATGGAGCTCAGAACCTGAAAGTGTTCTCAGACCAGACCATCCTGGCAGGAATCCGGTGGCTTTCTTTCCATCGTGCTTTGTTCAAGTTCTTTCCCAGATTGGCCTGAGAGCCCATGACAGTCAAAGCATTGCCCTGATACCACCGCTGCTCCCCGCCGGCCCGCTCTGTCCTCGTCTCTCTAATTTTCTCTTTAGATGTTTCTGACTTTTCAGACATTTGCTCCCTAGGGAGTCAGTGTGACTTCAAGAATTGTCATTAGAAACTCAGAACCCTTTTGTGGCAAGATCTGGCCTCCAGGGACTTGGAGAAAACCAGCAGCTCTGGCAGTGGTGAGGCTAGCTCTGCAGAGAAGTGGCAGTCTGGAAGGAGGTTGCTGAAATGTGACAGTGTGTGGGGACTCCTAAGGCCAGGGGAGGCAATGAGAGGCCACCTGCCTAGTGGCCATCATTTTTACAGGCCCAGATGGCCTGCATCTTTGGGGTTTTTGTATAGCTGAGGGGTTTCCTCTTGAAGTTATCTTTATTCTAACCTTTTTTGGGTAGAATTTTTCTAAAATATTTTGCATATTTCCATGTTGCCTTACCCTGGAAATATCATACAAAGACTTTATCTGGGTTTCCACTATAAGTTTTTATATGTAATAGTAGGTGCATAATAAATATTGTTCAGTGAAAAGTGAATGATTTTTTGTTAGAAAAATAATTTGTATTATTTCTTATTGTAGTTGTAGATACTTTAGAAAATAGAGAGAATTATAAAGAAGGGATTCCCTGTTGGGGAAGGAAGAAATCAAAGCTTCAGTCAGGACACCAGCGGATGCAAAGATGTAATGGACGCCCGCTTCCCCCTCAGCCAATCACAGCCTCCACACGGCGCATGCTCTGTTTTAATGCCTGGATCGTGTCATCCCAGGAACACGTTTTGCATTTTCTAAGATGACTTCCTTGTCAGAGTTTAATCGTTGTTCTAGAAATTTTACAAACACAAAAGAAACTTTAGGGATAAAAGTAAGAAAGAAAATATTCCTGTAATCCTGTCACCTAGTAGAAAAAGCCATACACGTTTTGGGGCTTATGTTTCTGATCTTTATGTGCATACTTTTTTTTTTTTTTTAACAAAACCTGATTATAGCATATGTAGTGTTTAGTGTATCCTTTTTAACTTGAGCATGTTGTGATTCAGCACCATTAGATCTTCTATAGTCTCTACTGCTGTAGAATTCTGTCGAGTAGATGTACGATGATTTAGAATCCCAATCATTAGAATTTTCGGTCATCTCCAGCTTGTGTTGGCACAGTTGTGATGCATCTTCTTGTGGATGAGACGTGCAGATGTCCGCGCTGCCCTTCTGAGGTAACAGTCATTTCTAGGCACTAGAATTGCCATCAGTATTGGTCATTTGATGGTTTTGTAGCACAGACATGCTCTCAGGCTTGTTGAGGATGGAGGCCCGTCTGCCCCTAATTTAAACACTGAAGACAGC
>NW_011888782.1:20237334-20241220 GCF_000151845.1 Pteropus vampyrus
CAGACATGCTCTCAGGCTTGTTGAGGATGGAGGCCCGTCTGCCCCTAATTTAAACACTGAAGACAGCTATGTCTCTGTGTTCTTGGGTCTGTTTTCATAGTAGTACTGTCCCTTTCTGTCTGTGGTCTCTTCTCTTAACAGTCTGCGACCTTCCCTTAGCAGGTCTCTCTACTCTCTTGCTTTTGTTCTTCTGAGTTTGCAGTGGGTCACAGTGGTCGGAAAGCCCAGCTTTGGAACCATTCCTGAGAAGAGAGCCCTCAGTGAGGACTGAGGGGGCATTTCCTGGCGTGTTAGCGCACGGTTTTCGCAAAGCTGATTTTGGTCAGCGTTTTCCTCTTGCTCTGTACGGGGCAGGTGGGGTCGCTGGATGGTGGGGTTGGAGGCCAGGCTGCATGAAGTGGTGGTGTCTCTTCATGGGCATGATGTCCTGAAATTCTGTGATTTTGGACCATGCCAAATCTTTGCCATTTCCTTCTGTGATCCTGGTATAAAGATGAGGAAATATGTTCAGACTCTCCTGCAGATAGGATAGGGACATAGTATGTTACTTGTTCTGTCACCTTGCTCATTATCTTGGTCTGTATTCCTGGTAACTCCATTCGTATACTAGATTCCATAATGCTGGAGAATCTGGTGAAATACATATATTTTTTATCGTTCAGCTGAAGAAAGTCCCTGGTGCGGTATCTTTAATTTACTCTGGGTTCCTTGGTGTGATTTTGGTTCTCACTTCACTGCCCACTCCCCTCTTCAGCTTCCTTCCCTGAGTACCTTGGGGTTTCTCTTCGGTAGGAGCTGGTGGTGATGGGCGCCCCGGGGTCATTTTACTGGGCTGGGACGGTCAAAGTGCTGAACCTCACAGACAACACCTACTTCAAACTGAATGACGAAGCCATCATGAACAGGCGGTACACTTACCTGGGTGAGTAGCTCAGGGAGGTGACAGGTAAGAAAAGGGACATGGGAGCCATCGCCACAGAGTTCACAGATTATTGCTTAACTGGTAGAAAAAAGAGTTTGTTGGCTTTTATTTATTGTTCTAGTTATTTATTGTTTTAATTATTGTTCTAGTTAGTTTTACTTTTAGCTAGTATACCTTAACGTCAAGCCCCACACAGAGAGGAGAACGAAGGAAGAGACTGAATTAAAACTGCGTGATTTCATTTAAAAACTGAGTCGAACATCCAGGGAAGCAGACATTTTATTTTCTTATTTTAGCAATTAAGGTCAGATGATCAGATACAAAATGAGCGAAACAATCCTGGTTTCCGTGGCATTCCTTCGGACGAGGTCTCTGTTTCATGGTCCCCAAACTGGTTGCAAGTAGAATTAGCAAGAACCAGAAACGATCATGATGGGTGGCAGCCTAACACTGAAGCTTCACTAAAGCTTAGACAAGTTTCTCCTTTTTTTCTCAGCTCTTTTAATCTTCTAGAAAGAATATAGACACACTTTAATTTAGCAGCCACCAGGCGAGAGTGACGCTGGATGAGACCATGCCTGTTTAAGAACAGGGATAGGCTGGCTATCTTTGCTTGTGTACGTGACAGTTTTACATGGCTTTTTAAAAATTCATGCCCTAAATGCTGTAATTCTGGACTAAAAATAAAGCTAAATTTAGGAAAGCCTAATGATGAGAAAACAATGCTTTTACACACATTCCATATAAGTTAAATCTGGGGGAGTCCCTGCCCCCTTTTTCCAGCGATTCACTTGCGAGATGGCAGTAGAGAGTTGTTGACTTGCCTTTTCCCTTCTGACTGCAAGTTTTTTCCCCGTTGACAAGGACTATAATATTTTACTTGGAGCCTTTGGGTGTTGGCCGCTCTGTGCTCCCAGCTCTTTCATGCTGTCATTTATTGGGCACTTAGTCTATGCCGGACTCTGCATATTTTTTAATTCCTGAAACAACCTTGCGAGGTAGCTATTATTATTTACCTACATTTTATAGGGAAAGAAACTGAGGTATAAAGAAGTTATGTAACTTGCCACGGTCACATGACTTGTAAAGAGCAAAGCGGGGATTTAAATCTGTGATTTCTGAGCCCAGAGTCTAGAATCTGAGCTGCCTCCCCTGTGTGTGCTACAGAGACACCACTCACTAGACTGGGAGCACCTCGAAGGTGGGGCGTTTGTCTCACATATACAGGACCTGATATAGTGCCTACTGTGTTGTAGGGACTCAACACATGTTTATTAGGTCAGGAAATGAAAGGAAGGCAGCAGAGAGCCTGATTTGGCTGGTGGACTTGATGTCTAAGCCTAGGGCTGGTAGCTTCCCCTTACATACAAAACAGCGGCCCTTATCTGCTGCAGGCATTGCAAGGCTCATTGGAGACTTTGATATCATTCATAATAGTTTTGGGTAACGTGAGAGAAATCAGCCACTTGGTAAATAAGAATCGATCTCAATATGGTGTCATCACAAAACCCAAATGGCTTATGATCACAGCATTATGGTTTGAGGGTGATGACAAGGTTTGGGGGAATATATGGCAGCTTATACAGCGTTTCTGCCAGCCAGAGAAGAGCTCTCAGCCTGCCAGCAAGCCTCTCAGAAAGTGAAGGAAACATTTAGATTAAGCTCAGACAACTTTTTCCTTTCTTCCTAGATTCCTTTTGTATCCAATTCTTTGCCTGCCCATCCATCCGTCCATCTACTGTCTGCTTCTTTCTGCCTTCTCTCAGGAGGAAGTTTGGCATAATGGTTAACAGCAGGAGACTTAGAGACACACAGATTGCATATGAATCTTGCTGTGTGATCTTGGGCATGTTGCTTACCCACATTTAGTGACCCAGATTCTACATCTGTAAAATGGAAAAAAAATAATCATGCCTTCCTCATAGAACGGTGAGATTAGAGGAGATGATGGCCTCCAAAGACACATACAAGAATGTTCATAGCAGCTTTATTCGTAATAACCCCAAACTGGAAACAACCCAAATGCCTAGCAATAGGAGAAAAAAAGATATTATGATATATCCATGCAATAGAACATTAATGAACAATAAAAAGGAACTGCTATACTCAACAACATGGGTGAATGTCACAGATGTTGAGTGAAGTTCTAGGTCAGGCAAACATAATGTATAGTGATAGAAATCAGACAAGTGGCTACCTGTGGGAGGTAGTAACTAGGAAAGGGCATGAGGGAACCTTCTGGGTTATAGTTCTATGGTTCTATTCACTCTGAGTGGTGATTGCATGGCTATATACATTCGTTAAGTTCTACACTTTAGATGCATGCACTTTATGAAAATTCAAATTGTATCAAAATTCAAAATGTGTCAAAAAGAAAAAGATATAGAGCATTTAGTATAGTACCTGTTCCAAAGAGGACACTCAGAAAGCCCGATGTCCTTGTGAACGTTTCTTTGTGAGATGAGCCATTCCAGCATGAGAAGACTGACAGCTGCCATTTGTTCCCTGGTACTTTATGTTCCAAGACTAGCTGGATCATAACTGTCCAGATAAAAGATGCTTGAGAAACTCGGATGTACCTTCTTCTGCCCCGCCCTTCTATTCTCAACCCCGTCCTGGGTTTCTGCCCATCTTTTACAGGCTATGCAGTTACCGCCGGCCACTTCTCTCACCTGTCCACCACCGATGTGGTAGGAGGCGCCCCGCAGGATGAAGGCATCGGAAAGGTGAGGAGAAAAACGTCCGTGGAATAGCGTGGGGTCAGACAGAAGAGGGGAGCATGCCGCCGCTGTTATAGCAGTTTGTCAGCTTACTTTGATCTGAACGTTTTGCCGAGTGGCTGGCAAGTAAGTGATGAAGTATTGAGGAGCCCTCTGTGTCCTTCCAATCACTTTTGAGAGCTGACCTTGAAAGCTTAATCACCGTGTCGATACACCTCTCAATTCTTTGCACGTTCACATCTAG
>NW_011888782.1:20241545-20272034 GCF_000151845.1 Pteropus vampyrus
TCTTTACCCTATGACAGAGTCCCCTGCCCTGGTTCTCATGGGGCACACTTCCCATAAAATGCACCTTGAAAAAGAACTTCTGTATCATGTCATTTAGAAAGTTCTCCAACAATGATCCTCTTTGTGGTGGAGATTCATGGTGTAAACGTGCCCACTAAGGGCTCAGAAAAGTCCCAGGGTAAAGGAACTTACTTAATGTTTAACTATGGTGTTTCCCAAACTAAACTCATATTTGCCCAAGCAGATCTCATGGTGCTAATGTTCTGTGGTATCACTTTGGAAAACTGTGTTGTCTAAAATACATCCCTCACTCTGTCTTATCTTGACATGACTGCTAAAGCTCTAACTAATAGGAATAAAGGACATATGTCAAAGAAGAAAATGTTTTTCCCAAGAGTTGAATTGCTGACTAGTAATTTGGAAGTTCCTTGGGTGGTCCCCATCGGCAGTGTGGCTCAGGAGCACTGGAGGTGATCTCTGCCTCAGGACTGAAGGACATTTCCTTTGCAGAGATGATAAAGTAAGAGCTATGCTGAGCTCATCATTATCAGCCAGTGTAAGCACTGTGCCGAACCCTGTGCCTGGCCAGGCATTTCAGTAGGACTCCCAGGAGGATGATGATAAATATCTTTGACCATTGCTTCCAACTTAACTGGATTTTTTTTTTTCATTCCATAGGTTTATATTTTTAGAGCTGACCGAAGATCAGGCACCTTAATTAAGATTTTTCAGGCATCAGGTAAAAAGGTGAGATTCTTGGTATAAGTGTCTTTTTTGTTGTTTGAGAGATGCCATATGGGAATCAGTTCTTACTTTTTGGAAAATTGGTTTAAAGCAACAGTTTCCAACCTTTTTGGCACCAGGGACCAGTACTCCTATGAGAATCTAATGGCTGATGATCTGAGGTGGAGCTGAGGCAGTGATGCTAGCGCTGGGGAGCGGCTGCAGATACAGATGAAGCTTTGCTTGTCTGCTGCTCACCTCCTGCTGTGTGGTTTGGTTCCTATCAGGTCATAGACCAGCATTGGTCTGCAGTCCCGGGATTTGGGAATCCCTGGTTTAAAGGCCCTAACTGTGCCCTAAGTTTATACGGCAGCTCCACTGCCTCTTGGTAGCTTTACTTTCTCAGCATTGCGTGTGTGATCTGCAGATTCATGGGGTTCATGCTTGTTGTAGGAGACATGTAGCAAGATGAGTTTGTACATGGCCAGGTTCCAGCACAGAGCTTTAAAAGGCTGTCCATCATTCAGACACTGTCATCGAAATTTCTGCACGCTCAGTTCCTCTGTGCCGGGCTCTCCTTCTCTCCCTCTCCATCTGTCCGTCTTCATTTCATACGTACACATCTACACCTCCCCAGACATCACACACGGTTGAGTACAGGAAGCAAACCCATGATATATAACCGATTACTTTCGGAGGAGGTACGTAGACGAATGGTTTTCACTCCCCATATCTCACCAACCCAGCGGCTGTCCCCTCCTCGCATCCTGAGCTCGCCTCCGCCGTTGCCAAGGGGACGGTTGTCACACAAAGGAAAACCAAACAAAAGCCACCCGTTTCCCTTAAGAACCTTGAAATAGAAATAGCTCGGGAAGGCTGTCCGCAGCTTAGTCCTGGGCAGGGTTTGTTTGCCTGTGTTGTCTTGTCGTCCTCACCCTCTCCCTAATCCTAATTCCTATTAATACTGCACCATAGTCTGAAAGTAAGCCAGCTGGAGACTCCTTTGATTAATACACATGGGTTTATTAGTCATGCACACCCAATGTGGCTATGTCAGCGGGATCCTTTAGTGTGACTGGCTGCCCTAAGGGGACAGGCATTCAGGTTGGAAGATGAGGTTGGTCATTTGGAGGCTCATCTTAGCAGAGGCCTTAGGTCTAGGACGAAGCACAGGACACCTGGGTCTTGGGAGGGAGATGCTAGGAGATAGGAAAATGTCAAAAAATGTCAGAGGACGATTTTACCTACCACTACCGTGAGAAAGGGGGAAAAATGATGTTTCCTCTCTGAGTGGCCATGAGCCTCAGCCCCGGTTCAGTTCCTGCTGTCCACAGCCTGGCAACCTTACATACTGTTCTCAGAGTAATCCTATTCTGAGTTCCCCAAGACCCACTCACCTTTTGCAGTTTTAACAACTTTAATATATATACTCAGTATATAATTGTCATAATCTTTTCAACAAAGAATGCATCACCAGACTCTGTTTTGTGAAGTTTTCCCTGAGTACAGTCCTGTTTTTCCCTGGGAACTGGGCTGGTTTGTATTATTTTAACATTTCCAAACCCCAAAGCAGCAACCCTGGAAAATGACTGTGAGCGATTCTGCAAAAGATGTTTTCCAAGCCCCCCCTAAAGTTAGAAAATAAATAACTCCATGGCATTTGTGATTAAAAAAAAAAAAATCTCAATGAGCAAGTAGCGGGTGAATGCTGCTAAGCCTAACATTTTAGATTTTCCTCTAAAGAATAATTGACGGGTAAGTGTGTCTCCTGTGGAAAACCCAAACCCCTTCTGCTCCCCTTCAAATGTACCTGGGTTTGAAAACAAAATTAAAGGATTCTTCCCCTCTCCTTAGGTTTATTGAATATAATTGACATATAACATTGTGTAAGTTTAAGGTGTGCAGCATGATGATTTGATAATTTGATATATGTATATATATGTAGTGAAACAATTACCACAATAAGGTTAGTTAATCTCTCACCTCACATAACTATTTTCTGAAGGACACTTTAACATGATTCGTGCAACTTAAACACACTCGTCACCCTGTTTTCAGAATATTTTCATGTTTATCGGTAGCTGTGCCTCCCCACCTGCTGTCCCCGCTCTCTCCTCCCCACTGCCTATGCCCAGGAGAGACTCAGTTCATGCCTGTCGTCCTGGCATAATTAACAATCTATGATTGTGCCCTCTCTCCTTCTCAAAAACCTCCTGGTGTCGATGATAACGTACATGGCCACCCACCTATGAGTAAGTCATGGTCAGGTTTTGAGGGGCGGATTTGAGAGTGGGGTAAGTGAGAGGTAAACATCTGAGAACCTACTTGTCCAAACTTCCTGTGGACCTTATGACATCGAGTTGTTTGTCTGCTTGGATGTCCTTATTAAGACACGTTGGTGCTTTCTGAGGAGGTGACTGAACAGCCCAGATATTTCACGTCCCAACTCTGTAGCTGTGCTGCTTTTCATTTTCTCTGGGGTTCTTCTTACCCTTACCTTTCACCATTTTAGAGTTGTTTATACTTCATACTGCCACCTACTCTTGCCTCTTATTGTCCTGTCTTCTAGCTTTACCTCCATCATCATCTTTCTGCTTTTGAAATAGACTGTTACTCTGTACATCTTATTCTGCTTTATATCAGAAGACATGAGAAATTCTTGTCTCTCTGACTTCTCCATTATTTCATAGGGAAAGGACATGACCCCAAGCTTTCAAAGGATGCCTTTAGCCTTATCTTGTTCCCAGAGTCCCACACACACAGGAGGGTTCTGACTCAGTAAACCACCGGTCCACTTCTGCTTTCATTTGGCCAGAATTTCATAAGATAGTTCTGTTTCCTGGCTTTACCATAAGAAAAAAACAAAAAAATCAAGTTCTGGTCTTTTATTGGTTGACATCCTTCATATAGTACATGTAAGGAATCACCAATATGTATGCAGTTCAGATGTTCATAGAAACACATATCCCTGGAAAAGACACAGCATTTCCGGCTGATGGGAGAACTCTGATCAAGAAAGGCTCACTCTAAAGCATGTCATTGCTGTGTTGAAGTTTTATTGACTTAACTGAGTATATGATGCATTAGGATGTCAAAACGTAGATAGGAAACTTCATGAACGGGGATTTCTGATTTGACTGTGATGACAATGCCAAGTTAAATAGCCCATGGGAATGAAACAAATAGTTTCCTGGAGCTCAAACAGAGACAGCAGCTAGAGGCTTCAGGAACTTGCCCTGGGTCTTAGTTCTTTTACTGAAGTCCAGATATGGAGATTGGCAAGGCCACTGAGTTAGGGACTGGCAAATAGTTTGTCTCCTCTACCTCCTGTGATTCTAAACCTTCCCTCTGCCCTTCTCCCTTGGGAAGGGGTGTGGGTTGAGTGGAAGTGGCTTTGGCTTGTGACTGGGGACGGACTTCTGAGTCCTCCTGTCCCAGGGCTAGCTGCAGGAAATCGTCTGGAGTGCCCTCTACCTGTGTCATACTCTCCAGGGTTAGCTGCCAGCAAACTCCAACAGTGAAAAAAATGCCTGTTCATGTCAATAAAACCAAAGCCCTTTTATCTGAAAATATTTATTTTAAAAGAATAGCGATGTGGTTTTTTTTTTTGTTTTTTTTTGTTTTTGTTTTGTTTTGTTTTTTAATCAGAGGTTGCAAACTTGCAGTCTTTGGAAGGGATACAGCCCACAAAATTTTTTTTTGGTCCTGCATAGTGAGTGTGTGTTTGTTTAAATATGAATTAACTGCTATCGTTTTAAAAAATAGACCCCTCAAATGAAATTTTAGCTTTTTGGCTTTTCTTGAAAAATGGGAAGGTTGGCCTCCTATGGGTCAGCCTTCCTCAGGGCAGCAGTTGGCTGCAGCTGGGTGGGAGCTGCTCCGTGCGCTGGATCTGGGGCCTCCAGTTTGCTAGTCTCTACCGCTCCCTCTTGTTTTTGAGATACTGAAGCCAAGCACCACTTGCCACCTGTAAGCGGAAGTGCACTGTTATTTGTTTTTTCTTAATACTTGTTATAGCACCTGACTGGATCCCGTTGGCATTTGGGTTTGAGATCCCTGATTTAAAATAACAAGTACTAGATTAAGCTAGAATTAAAGAAGAGCCAGTATAACCTGGCTGTGTCCCCTCATCCATCAAATAGTCTTAGGAGTTCTACCTTTTCCTGTCACTTCAGCTCATGCCTTTCTAAGCGATCTTTAGCTATACACAGGACTGGAAGAGGGTAACCTGTTTCCCCATGTTTTGTGAAATTTTACATTCCTACTTGCTTGGCCTTGTCAGATGTCTGAATTACGAGGCACTTTTATTATGGTCGTAACCTTTATTTGTAACCTCATCTTGTATTTTTAAAAACAGTGCCTCATTCTCCAGGGATCAGTCCGTTTGTTTTCCCCTTGGGAGGGCTCCAGGAAGGGGATTCTGAGCCTGTTAGCTCTGGTCTCACGTTGACGGGGGCCTCTGCATTGCTGCTGTAACACGCGGGAGCTCGAGGATTCCGCTGTTTCCCTAGGCTTCTGGCTGATGGGGCGCTGGGTGGTGGGGCGCTGGGCGGTGGGGCGCTGGGCGGTGGGGCGCTGGGTGGGGCAGCCATTCAGCCTCTGAGGGGCCTGGGGCAGGTGTTTCTAAAGCCAGCGGGCTGGAGAAGAGCGAGGGCCTCCTGTACAAGGGCAGACACTGAACGCTTTGTTGCGACTCGGCTTGGTTGCAGATGGGCTCTTACTTCGGCTCCTCCTTGTGTGCAGTTGACCTGAACGCGGACGGCCTCTCTGACCTGCTGGTGGGGGCCCCCATGTATTCCGAGATCAGGGACGAGGGGCAGGTCACCGTCTACATCAACAGAGGAAATGTGAGTACAGTGCTGGGCAACGCGAGGACGGGGTGTTGGAGAGGGACGTTTGTCCAGTGAACATCCCTTGGGGCCACGCACTGGGTCCTGTTACCCAGAGATGGTGAAAAGACATGCTTTCTACCCTCACAAAGCTCAGTGTTCCATTAATGCAAAGTTTTATACAGTGTTACAACTGCAAACATACAGGGGTCAAGAAAAATCTTAATGGTTATGGTTTGAGTGCTTACTGTGTACCAGGAACTGTTCCTCCTGCTTTCTGTGGAATTTCAGTGCAGTGTGCACATGGTATCAGGGGTTGCCATTTTTCAGGTGGAAAAACTGAGGCTCGGAGAGGTTAAGCAACCTGCTCCAAATCACACAGCTAAGAAGTGGTGGGGCTGGGATTTGAACCTAGGCAAGCAGTCATCACAGCTGGCTGGCTTCATCTCTAGGCTGTGCTACCTTTCTGAGTGTGTACACACACCTACCTAGGGAAGCAGAGAAGGATTCTCAGAGGACACAATGGCTAGAAAGAATCTTGAAGGAGTAGGAGTTAGGCAGGCGGGAGTGGGCTGGGCCTGGGCAAGGGGGTCCAAGTGTGAGGCCCAGAGCTACTTAGGTCACCATGGGGGTTGGGTGGGAGCAGTGCGTGGCCAAAGGCCAGCGTCCTGATGTCTCAAGATGGTCAGGGGAAGGAAGCAGGAGACCAATGAGAAAGAATCTTTTCAGAATCTGAAAGTAAGCGTGCTCAACAGGAGGGAAATGGTTAAATGAATAAATTCTGGTGCCACCAGCCTTTGAGCTAACATGAGAAAATGCTTCTGAGATAATCAGGGAAAAGGCAGGGTAAAAACTGTATACAAACAGCATATAAAAATACACAAAACACATAGAGAATGTCAATAACAGATCTCTCTGGGTGGTGGTGGTGCTTGGGTATAATTTTAGTTTTATCTTTATCCAAGTAGCAAGAATGTAATACTTCCATAATCAAAAAAGTCAGTTAAAGTGTACTTTTAAGCGGTGACCAAGATGCTAGTTATCCCAATTGAGAAGGGGCAGTGGTGTTTAACTATAAACAGGCAGATGCCAGAGAGAAAGGGCAGCCCTTTACAGAGGAGCCAGAAAGTGTCAGAGCCTTGGGCTTTCTTGGATGTTAACAGGCTCTTTGAGAAGGTGGATCTAAACCTGGGAAGGAGGATGCTTCCTGGTTCCTGATGCATCTGCATCTCCACTGATATGGGGACAGAGAAGGTGTAGAGAGAAACGCGATGGTCATTATGGAGACGAGAACAGTAGGCATTCGGTGGCCGTCAGCCACCCTGTTTGCAGGAGACAGAAATATTTATGTGAGTGTTAACGTGTCTGAGGCAATAAAGTGACCAGACCAACAGCCTGACTATGTGTCTAAATCAGGGCGTAGACACTTGAAGCGGGATAATTTCCCAGATCATCTCTGGCCACATTTTACCCACACAGCTCAGCACCTCAACCAGTGTGTTTCTTAATGCCATGAGCCCACCCTAGGTACCAGGGTATTCTTATTTCTGCTGATCCTTTTCCTATTTAATTGATGATTGCAAAGCAGCGTGGAGGAATGGGAAAAATGATGACTTTGGAGCTACATAGATCTGCATTCGAATCTTGGTTTTGCCATTTCCTAGCCCATGTGACATAGACAAATAGCTTAAAATTGGTGGCTCAGTTTCCTTATCTGTTCAGTGGGGAGAGTCATGAGGTCTTCCTTACAGAGTCATTGTGTGATTAAAATGAGGAGAGGGGACACACAGTACATACAAGGAGTCAGCTACGGGTCCTTCTCTCTTTCCCACCACACTAATAGGAAGGAATCTCCATATTTCTGTCGTGAGGTAAGGGTTTCACTGACTTGAGAAATCATCACATCTTTATTGTTTCCAAATTGCAAGTTGTTTGTTTATAGTGAAAAAGAAGATTATTTGGTCATGACAAAAGCCAGATGCTTTCTGGGATGGCCCGTGGGGGTACAATGAGTCCACGGTGCCCCTACAACTGGGCCAGGTTCAGACACTCTTATGCTGCAAAACATCACATTGCATTTTAGCACTCTGATATTTGCATGTCAGTGCTTTGAGGGTAGAGTCAGTGTCCTCAGGTGGCTTTTACTGCCACCATCACCTTCCTCCCTCTGTCGGTTGGTGTTTGCTCAGGAAATGTGAAGCACACCCGATACTGGGCATGGTTGTGTATGCCCCCAGCGCAACTGAGAGCGGCTGGGTGTGGGCTCTTTGGAACTGCAACTCCCTCTGTGTAGATGGCTAATCCAAGTACCTTGCAAAACAGCTTTACAAACTTGTACTAAAAAGCAGGAGTGAAAAAAGGCAATTGTATTCTTGCTTAAATCAACTTTGGGGCAAAAATGTTATAAAGAAAGCTGAGAGGATACGGTGGGGACAGGTAGGTAGGTAGGTTGTTTGTTTACAGAGCATTAGGACAAGGGAGAGGTTTAGTTCCTGGCCAGCATAGGATTCTCTTTCCCAGTAAAAGGCGTCTTAGGCTGTTGGAGAGCCTCACGCTGCCCAGATAAAAGGGACTCATCTTGCCACCGGGAGAGGGACATTTGGGTGCCTGTGATTCTGCCCAGGTGTTTCCTTTCGATGGGTGTGTGCTAAAGGGGCAGCTCTGGTTTTTTATTGTGTTCTTGATTGGTTCTGTTTTGTTTTGCTTTGTTTTGTGTTCCATCTTTTCCTTCGTCCTGTTTCCCAGGGGGCCCTGGAGGAACAGCTGGCCCTGCCTGGGGATGGCGCCTACAACGCGCACTTCGGGGAGAGTATCGCCAGCCTGGGCGACCTTGACGACGATGGGTTCCCAGGTCGGTGAGCCGGCACCTGCCCTCTGACCTTGCCCTAACATGATGCACTACCTGCCTGCCTGCCAGGCCCGTCAACGCACGCTGGAGAGAGAGGGCCTTTTTCTAGAGAAGATGCTCTCCATGTAGACACTGAGTTCTGAGCTCACTGGAGTTTGCTTCTGCACAGTCCCTTCTCATCAGCTTGGCTTGCTTTGCTATGTGTTTGGGGTGCAAGTGAGCCTTGGGGCTGGCCCACTGGGGCTTCTTGTGGCAGAGACGTTTGAACAAGTTTCCTCCCACCACAAAATACTTCTTGTTTCCGAGCTGCTGACGCTCCACAATGCTCTACTGTGTTAGTGCAATGAGTGAAGAGAGAACTTAGCAGTCTCCCCTGATAGTGACAGCCCGCTGGACTGACTGACTTTTGCGTATGTAAGCGTCGGGAGGGGTGGGTGTGGGCAACTAATGTCTAGTTCTGTCTGGACATCAGTATCCTTCCAGTCTTGGCTTCTCCTTCTGGTCTGTTTAATCCCTCCTCCCCTCATTGTATACACAGTGTTCAGACATCAGGACTTGTGGAAGCCATGTCACTGGGGGCTTGGCCGAGGTGGAAGATGGGCCGGAGGGCAGCTCTTGCCTCAGGCCAGGCATCCAGACTCCTTGGATACCCTCAAACTCCTGGCCAGCAAGGGCTTCAGTTGGAGAGAGGGGACCTCCACTAGAGGTCATGTGGGTGCATGCCCCTCGCCCTTGACCTCAATTCTGCAGACATATGACTTTCGTTAGAAACAAAGAGAGATAAGTAAGGAAAATATAAGCTTTGTTCCAGGAGTTGTCAGTTATGAGTGCAATGCTCATCGTGTGTGTGTGTGTGTGTGTGTGTGTGTGTGTGTGTGTGTGTGTAAAGCGAATGCCATTTTATATGATTTCCTTATCCAGGAATAGAGTTGACTTTCTCAGTTATGCAATAACCATCGTTTATGGAATTCGCCTCTCTGACAGAAAATAGGGCAGGAGGTTTATATTGATATTTTTTATTGGATGGCTCCATGATTTTTCCTAGGAGGATGAGCTGCAAACTTTTCTGGAGCTAAACACTTCTCAGCTTCTATAATTTTCTTTCTACCTTTTTTTTCCGCTGAGAGATTATGTGCCTATTGTGATGCTCGAACAACCAACAACCAAAACATTTCGGGAGGGACTCAGACATGATGGCAGAAATCAGAGACTCTGCCCTTATGTTATTCCTTGTGGCTCTTCTAACCCGTGGCTGTTTTTCTCCCCTCAGATGTGGCCATTGGCGCACCCATGGAGGAGGACTTCTCAGGGGCGGTCTACATCTACCATGGTGACCTCGGTGGAATCGTCCCTCAGTACTCAATGGTAATTGGTGTGAGAGTGGCGTGGTAACTGTTTGTTCATACAGTCATTCAACAAACATGTAGGGACCCTTTACTCTGTGCCATGCCCTGGGTACAGAGGAGCATGCAACATTGTTCCTGCCTTTAGCCTTCTCACCCTCGAGGGAAAGATAAACAATTGCTATGCTTATTAAGTACGGAAACTTATTTATAAACTCCTGAGTTTGCTCACATTCAAGGATGCAGTCTATCTGCAAAGGATAATACCCAAGTTCTGACCCAGAATTAGAGCCATTTACTTAAAAAGAAGGGGCTTTCTTTTTTTTGTTCGTCAACCATCTGGGCTAAGCCAAAGGAAGATATTGTAAACTATCATCTGGAAGGACAGTGGTCCGTGGAGGAGGGGCCTGAAAGCTATCACAGAGCCGTTGTCACAGTTGGCATTGAAGTGAGGAGCTGGTTAAGCTCTGGCCTCGTGCCCCAAACTTGAGAACGTGGAAGTAGTGAGTTCTGTTTTTTTGCCCTATCAGCTTGGTGTTCAGTCTTGCTGATGGTGTCAAACCCAGTCTATGGGAAAAAAGGAAGTCACGCTCTCGGCAGAAGCATCGTCAGGATATTTGTGGATGTCTGTGCATAGAGTCGCACAGGCCTGTGTCTTTCTCCCGGTGGGTCCATGTCAAAAAGGGACCGAGCACAAATGAAGAAATTTCCCATCAGCAAATACTGAGCACTTATTATGTGCTTAGTACTTCCTACTCATATTTCTCATCACAGAGGCAAGCCTCATGTCTCGATTATTGCTAAAGAAACAAAAATTTTTTAACCGAGTTTTGTTCTTATAAAATGTTCTATAAAATGAAACAGTAGTAAAATATCAAAACCTGTTCACGTCCTAAAGTTTCTAGGTAAGAAAAAAAAGACTTTACAAGTTGACTTTAAAAGGCAGTACGTAAACGTAAGTTCATTTTATACATTCATAATTGCTCTTCTTACGGCATGTAAAAGTTGGCTAATAAGGGTTGAGGGTTATTGCCAGTGGAGGTCCCCTCTGTGCTGGGGCCTCCTGCTAAGAGACAGATGCTGAGGGAGGGGCTGCTTCTTGGCGGCCTGCTCTGCCCTCTTCGTATCCTCAGTCCTCATAACAGCCATGTGAGATGGGCACCTTCATTATCCACTTTTTAAATTTTTTTTTTATGAAGCCACTATGGCCCGAGGAGGTTCGTTAACTGGCCCCAGGTCACCAGCCACTAAGTGGCAACATGGCCATCGAAACTGCCAATCTGACTCCCAAACTTTTTATTGTAACCACCGTCCTCAACTTCACATTTGAAAAAGGAACACTCGGGGAAGCTCAGTTGGAAAACTTAGGAACCTGGAAACGTGCGTACTCCGAGGGGCATTTATCTACACGGATCATCCTCTTTTCATTAGAAATGAATAATTAATGGTGGGAATAAACTCTTAAGTGATTCAGCTGATGTGGCAGGAGGAAGGAAGCTTCAGGCACAGTTTAGGGGTCACATCCGTGTCACAAGGGCGTCTCTAGTCTGGGTCAGGGATGCTGCTCCCAGTGCGATAAGCTGTCAGTTCTTCCACCTTACTCTTTGACTCATTCCTCTTAAGTTCACCAGGAGAAATGTTGACTTTGAGATCCTGTGTGCCTCCCTTTCTCCATCTGAGCGCCCTCTGGTCATGTCATGGCGGCCCCTGAGATCTTTCTCCTGACGAGCTGAAAGGCGTCCAGGGGGCCCCGTCCTCGGGCAGCCATCGGGGTCACTCTCCACGCATCCTCCTGGAAGCTTGTTCCCAGACCTCGGAAGCTAATCACACAGAGAGGAACCGGCGAGAGACCCCTGCTTCCCCTCCTCCCGCAGCCCTCCACTGCTTTGTTTGGTTGCTGGGTGGAATCCTGCAGGGAACCGAAGTGTAAATTTTGTGGTTAGCGTGGAGTGTCTTCAGTAGGAAGCAGGGAGCAGCAGCTGGACCCATCCTGCCTTTGTCAGCACACAGGCTGGCTCGATGGCTTTTACGAAGTAGTTTGGGGCTCTTAAAAAAAAAAGAGAAAGAAACAGCTATAATTGTACTTGTCCAGGCTGCTAAGATGTATGTGATAAGGTCAGTGATTTAAAAGGAAGAAAAAAAAAATCCTTTCATGATAGATTCTTCAGGGCCCAGGTCCGGACAGAGCAGGCATTGTGTGGGTGAACTCAAGAAGGAAATCAGAGACACTCTGGGCACAAGAATCGCTTTTCTTTGGCCCGGATTGGTATTATTTCTACTGGATAAATTGTGAGATCAGAGTACTTCCACATTACTCTTTAACTCATTCCTCTTTCTAGAGTTCACCCTCAAAAGTGTTGATTTTAAGATCCTCGTATGCCTTTCTCAATTCGAGAGCCCTCTGGGCCTGTCCCGGCAGCCCCTGTGATCTTTCTTCTGCCGCGAGGACGCTGCATAAAAACCTGGTCAAGGGGAGGTTTTCCAAAGCTCCTGGTTTTCATTTAGGGTTATTAGCACCGAGCAGACTTATCTTCCTGGCTTTATGGAATAATGGCCTGCAGATGTCTGTGGGATAACTTACGCCCGCATCGCCACCCCCAAATAGACCACCCCTTCACTCTTCCCCCTCATCCCAGCCACAGCATACCATAGAAATGCAAACCCAGGGCACGCTGCTGCTAGCGTTGATGGACTTCAGAGCGGAGATGGTCTGCTTCAAGATGTGGCTTTTAAGAAATGCGCAGACACACATCCATGTTTGTTTAGACAGAGCCATGTGGGATGTGGGCTCTGCCTGTTAGCAAGAAACATTTCTTTAGTGTTTCCTACAGTGTTCTGATTTGTACTTTGATGCTTGCACATTTCCTGTTGGATGGCTTAACTGAAGATAGCAAGTGGAGGGTTATTTGTAGTTATCGGCTGCCTGGAGGCAGGGAGCGTCGCCCGGCGTCTCCATCTGTAGATCCTGTGGGAACTTCCCTTCCCCAGCCTCAAGACTATTCTGCAAGATGACTCAGGAAGGAAAACGATAAGGAAAGAAAGTCTAAAGTGAGCCCCTGGATGTTTGTAAACCTGGTTCTGTCGAGGATTTTGCTGCATGGCGTGAAAACAAAGCATTTCTCTTCTCTTCTACAATGAGGGCATTGTGGGTAAGCGCCCCTCCCCCACAAGGAGACCGTGTAAGGGAAGAAGGAACAGGTCCAATCCATCCCAGAAGTTGGGACTTTTCTAATTCAGGAAGATTGGTATCTTTGTGAAGAACTGCGCCACACAAACGGTATATGGTGAAGGCTGGTTGTACAACAGATACCCTTGAACCAGTGGGACATGTGTTAACATACATTGGAGTTAATGATGAGTTAAAAAGTAGGTATAGATGCTAGTATGCCCCGTGATGGTAGGGCTGCGAACTCTGGTTGAGAACTGCCTTTTAGAGAGAAGGGCAGCTTCAGCTCATTTTTTTTTTTTTTTTTTTTGGATTTCCTACAGCGTACGAAAGGTTCAGGACCATGCAGTTCTAGTTTTACTAGGTAGACTCTTCATTCTATCAGTGAAGCTCAGGAGCCTGCACATCTTCTGGTCAGCTTGATGGAGAGGCAGTTTCCACGGGGGCATCTTACAAGCTAATTGCCTGTCTGCCTAGGGAAAGACTGTAACATGTGCCTCTCAGGAGAGGAGCGGTATGAGTTTGGTACATATTTGGGTAGAGCGATATAAGGAAAAATATGTTCTTAGAATTTCATCCAGCCATACCTGTATAAAAACAAAACAGAACCTTCATTAGGAATGGAAGCTAAACTTTATCCGTTTCAAACTTCATTCAAGATGTCAAAACATTAACAATAGTCTAGGTAGATTTGTCATTAGCATTGAACTTAGAAAAAGTTTTAAATGATAACATTTGGCTAAGGCAAGTAATAATAAAGGAGTGTGTGGTCTTCAAATGCCTGCTAAGGACCCCTGATCAAATTAGGACTATATTTTTTTTCTTTCAGTCACGTCAAGACCAAGTGTCCTAGGGAGGTTGGGCTAAAACAGTCACAGATTCTTATTTGTGACTGTGCTCTTTTCCGGTGACTCAATTTCCCTATTGTCTGTTTCAGAAACTGTCGGGGCGGAAGATAAGTCCAGTTCTACGGATGTTTGGACAGTCCATATCAGGGGGCATTGATATGGATGGAAATGGCTATCCTGGTAAGCTATTTTTCTTTAAAGGCAGATGAGGTAAATGAAGAAAAATGCTCAAGGCAGAATAATTTCCAGTATGGCTAAGCAGTGGTCACATCTATTTAAGATTAGGAAAATTCACACAGTAGAAGAGGGTATTTTACTTGATACTTGATTTTAAGGTGAATGTGTTGAAGTTTATTTGGGGGTTTTAAGATGATCCACTCCGTAGGGTTGAAGCACCAGGAGGATGATTTTTACAGTGATTTCTGGGGCAGCAAGTCTTTCTAATGAAAAAAAATAGCACATCCGCATATAAAATGATAAGTAGTGAAATCTCATGTTTTCTTTGTTATTTAACCGTATTCAGAAGCTGCTTCTTGAAAGGGAAAAAGCTGAGCAGCACCTTCCCTACCCCACCCTCCACACGAAAATTATTGAAAGATTTGGAGCAAAAAGAAAACCATGTCCTTTCTCTGATGGACAAAACAGACCTTCACTGTTCAAAGCAGGCCGGCTCATCCTCAGGGTTAATTAGTGCCTCATGGTGGTTGAGACTAATTAAGTAAAAATGTATGATTTCAAACCCCAGTCCCAAGTGATTTCCAGTTCAGGTAAAACTGGGCAGTGAAGAGTGGTTCTTTTGGTGTTTGAAGGGAACGGAGTGGAGCAAGGTAAGGAAACACAGATAAGAATTTGAAAAAATCCCAAATCCTGGAATTCAGAAAAAAATGTCCCTGAAACTATAGGTCATCTTGTTATTTTGAGAAAAAATTTCTTTCCACTTCACATGCCTCAGTAAGATCCAGGAAAACTAATGCCATTCTGTAGGAGGGCACCAAATCCTGTAGTTTCTTACAGTCTGAGGAGTTTTGATCTTCCCCTGTAACTTTACAGAGCCAGAAGGAGTGGAAATAGAAAAGGATCAGTGTGGAAGTTTTTGTCCCTTTCAACCCTCATGGGTCTTTTTGAGAAAGCAGTTCTTTTTGTCCCGGGCAATTTGTGACCATCTCTAAATAATACTTTACATTGGTTTTGCACTTTAATATATGCAAAATGCTTCCACGTGCAGCGTACATCTTATGGTAACCCCAGTAGGTAGGTGGAGACGGTAGTGTCCCCCCACTTTACAGTCCAGGATACCAAGCCTCAGAGAATTTAGAGGACCAGTCAGAGTCCACATTGTGATGGCGAGGCTCCAGGTATGTGAGCAGGTGTATTCATACTTTATGATGAATCTGAATGTACCTTGCATTTTTCATAAAAGAAATGACAAATTTATCAGATTTTTTATTTTCAAATATTAAGTCAATTCATAAAGACTGTTGGAAAACCACAAGATGAACAAGCACACCAAAGTGCAGAAATTTTAGCAGCACTACGATTCACAGATTTGCTCTTTGTTTTTCCGTAATGAGGGTGTTGATATAGACATAGGGACTCACTCTTGGATTCAGATGCTTGGTTCTGTGAAGTAGTTATGGGAACTCCAGGGCTAAGGGGTTTACATTAGAGCAGAAGAAAGGCAGAGAGCTATTTGATGGGTGAATACTTCCTGAATTAAAGTTATTTAGGAATAAACATTACCAGCTAAGACTTGTGGCTTGGTTTGTAGTTTACCAAGTATTGTCAAGAATTTTCTTATTTAAATATGTGATTTAATATCTTATTTAACTCTTAATACATACTTAAATATTTTAAAACTTATATTGAACAAATTTAACATTATGTTTAATAAATATTTTCTGATAGAAGTATGACATTATCAGCTTTCGAAGAAGACATGGGATAATTATCTCCATTGTACAGATGAGGACACAGAGACTCTGAGGTCACACAGAGTAAGGAGTGAAGTGGAAATTAATCACATGTTTAACAGAAGTTGGAGCTTTTTCCAAGAGTCATTTAATTGCAGGTCTTCCCCTCTCTGATTCATTGATGTCTGAAAGAAATATAATGTGAGTCACATATGTAATTTAAAATATTCGAGTAACCGCATAAAAAAAGATAAAAAGATACAGGTGAAATTAATTTAAACAATGTGTTATTTAGCCCATATATCCGACATATTAACATATAATCAGTATAAAATTATTAATGAGATAGCTAATGTTTTTTTGTACTAGGTCTTTGAAATTGGTCTTATTTTACACTCGACACATCTCAGTTCAGACTAGCCACAATTCAAGATCTCAACAGCCACACCTGGTGATTGGCTTCCATATGAGACAGTGTGGCTCTGATTCTTAGAAAATCATTATATAGGCCAGAGAATTGCTGTCAGAGGCCCCCGACCTCAAGACTGACTTTCATTCATGGCCATGGAGCACCTGGCCAGGGGATGGATAGGATGGGCTTTAACACATTTCTAAATGTGTATACCTCTGCTTTTCAGATGTGACTGTTGGAGCCTTCATGTCTGACAGTGTGGTTCTTCTAAGGTAGATGCTTCTCTCTTGCTTCTTGGATCACATTCTTCATGGGTGAGGGGTGGAATTTGGTTGGGGGGGGCACAGGGGAGTTATTTACCATCGGTCGGCAATTCCCTCTGTCCTGTTCTTTGCAGGCGGAGATGCCGAGTAATTAGGAATGCTACCTTTGTTTTCTCATTATTATTATTCTCTCTCAAGATTTCTAGCTGCTGAGCCTCCAATGCCTTATAATAGGTATGACAGCATCCTTGGAGCTTCTAGGCAGGGTTCGGGGTGGCCTAAGCCCTAGAGGTTTTTGCCTTTTGCCATAAACAGCCCCTTTCATTAATGTATTGTATACGCATTATCATTTTTTATGGATGCCATGACAAGACAGTGTCCAAGGGCTGGGAAGTACACTGTCCTGTGCCATCTCTTCCTGCATCCCCACCATTCCAGTGTCCAGCCCTCCAGGAACTGGGAGCCTCTGTCCATGGGGCAGCACTTACTCCCTGGTGGTAATGGAGATGAGGGCCGTGAGCTTAGGCCCAGCGCTTGCTGGAGCCCGTGCGGTCTGGCTCTCTCCTACAAAGGCCAGTGGGCTGCCATCCCACCCACGAACCCTCTCCAAGTATTTCTGTCTGTATGAGTCAGAGGAGGCAGAATTACACTTTGGAGTGGGAGCCAACTCTTAGGTTTTGTTAATAACCTGATGGCAGAACTTTCTAAAACAGGCCAGGAGGAGCTTAGAGCTGGAAGGGATCCCAGAGGCCATGTAGTTCCACACCCTAGATTCTTTTCATTCAGCAGTGCTTTCTCCACGTCTCTGCTGCGGGGCCACAAGCCTCCTCTTGAACGAGGTGGACCCCAAGGGTTGGGGCTTAGCAGCCTCTAAGGGAACCAGTTAAGACCCAGGTAATTCAAAATGTAAAGTTCTTGAAGAGACAGAATAGGCTTGAGGTTAGGAGTGTGAACTCTGGGGCCAGGTGGCCTGGGTACCAGCCCCGACTCTGCCCTTACGAGGTGTGTTTCCTGGGCAAGTCTGGCAACCTCTCTTTCAGGATGCTCCTCGGTGAAACAAGGTAATAATACCAACCTTGTCGGGTTCTCATGAAAACTCAGTGAGTTAGTGCCTGGTTTAAGTGCTGAATACATGCCAGCAGTTTTGACAGAAATTGAGTTAAATTTGCCTCCCTAACAGTCTGCTTCTTAGTCCCTATCTTCTATGTCGGCGGTAATTGCATCCCCATCATGTTCTAGTGGACAGACAAGTCAGGTGGACTTCAAGTTACCTTGTGGTTTGGGTGGGACCAGAAAAGGGAGGAGGGCCAGGCAACACCACACCTGTGCACACATTTAAAACGCACCGTGCTGGTTCTCAGGTATCCTCAAGGGGAGAGTTCAGAAGCACTCTGTGTGTTGGGAATGCCTTGGGCTGCAACTAAGAGAGAAAACCTTGCCGAGAGTGGAGTCTGCGGCTCCATGCAGGTTTGGTAGGCCGGCATCTTCCCCGGTGGTTGAGGCCCTTCATCTGCCCCTCTGAATCTGCCCTGCAAGAAGCACTGACCCGGCAAAAGGCCAGGGCAGTTGGAGCAGCACCAAGGCAGAGGGCGTCCTGACTGGTTTATTATTCACCTAGAAGTGAAGCATCAGGATTTGAACTGTCAGAGAGCCATCAGAAAGAAGTATTCCAGCTACCAGCTTCTTTACAATAAAATCTTGGAAGCGTTTAGGTGTTGTCCTCAGGTGCCTCTTTGCTTTTATCTCAGAGGCTGGCACATATGCAGATGGGACCGTGAAACCCAGTCTCCCCCCGCCCCCGCCTCCAGGAGTGTGGGTTGGCCCAGCTCTGCCCTTAGGAAGTTTGTTCTCTCAGATTAGCTCAGGAGGGCAGGTCCTGTAGCAGGGTGATAGGCGTCTGGTGTGATGCCACTGAAAGTCAAAGGAAGTGATCAGAGAGGCTTATGAAAGATTTCTGGGCTTTTCCTGGTCCAAAAACAATACTTGGAGTTGAAACAAAAAGGGTTGAGGGAACTGATCTGACGGATGTTGGAGGGAGATGTGCTTGTGAAGGACCTTGTGTGTCATTTCAAAGCATTCTGTTTTAACAACCTTCATTATTTTGTCTGGACCACTCACTTCTGTTTCCTGCTCACCTCGCTTTCTGCAAAGCGCTGCCATGAGAGGAGGAACCAGGCATCTCCCCGATGCGGTGACCCCTGGAGTAACCGGGGGTGGGGGAGCTAGGCCTTTCTTTTGTACGATGACCAGGCAGGACACGCACTGGGCAGGGGGGGGCTCTCACAGGGTGGAGACCAGCTCTCCCTGGTACCCATCTGTTATGTGAACCTTTGGGCACACCTGTAGTTTTCAGTCCCTTGGCCTGATGTGAAGTTTGCAACCATTTAACAAGGGTTTTTGAAAACCTACTGCCCTGGGAACAGCAGGATGAATTCACCAGCTTCCCAGTCCTTGGGCCTGCAGGCTGGGGATGGGGGCAGGTGGGGAAATAGACAGTGACCTTAATTAGTAAGTGAGGTGAGGTGTGAACACAGTGCCAGGACAGAGCGGGAGGACATCCAACTGCCAGGGGTGCTAAGGAAGCCTTCCTGGGAGAGGGAACAATTGAGCTGGCTGTGAAAGGGCGGTGGGGCTTCAGAGTGTCCACTGGTGTCCATACAGTCACAGTGACTGGAAAGAGACTGTTTGTGACCTCTGAGAACAAACCCAGAAGGAAATTGGAAGACCGGGAGATTGGCTTTCTTTCAGGCACTGCCGTCTGACTTCCATTAGTTCTACAGCTGGATTTGCTCTGGGAGTCTCACAGTTCCCTTGTACTTGTCACAGTGGTTCCTCCCTTGACCCACATGTCATGGCAGCTGTGGCAGCAATAAAATCCCTTAGCCCCTAGGGTGCCATGTGCCTCAATTCCTTTTTTCTTTGAGGTTTTCCTTAATGCTTTCTTCTCTGAGTCAATGTTGGTCAGTGTTCCCATCTGTCTTGTCACCCCTGGGCACTCTTTATGGGATCACTGTACACAAGTGAGGTCATTGTTCTGGAGCCTCCGATGTCCCTTAATCTTATTATGTCACCCCAGCCCACAATGCCTGGGGCTCCTTGGAGGCAAAAGGGTCTCTTTGTGAGGCCTGGAGGGGAGGAGGTTAAGCCGCAGCTTAGGTGAACCATCCCTGAGCAGACGTGGGCAATGAGAGCAGAATGGTGATATTCACTCTAGGCTGTGTCGCTTGCCCCGGGGGAGCTGCAGCAATGATGCCGGCTGTCCATCAAGCACTGGGAGGTGGTCCACGCTGGTGTTAAGAGTGTGGATGTTTATTGGGTTTCGCTGGGTCCTTAGGCCAGGCAGCTTGATTTCATCGGCTCTGAAGTACTTTGCTGTTACCAGCTGAGACTCCATTAATCAAATTCTTTAGAAAAGCACGTAATGAATTGATGGGAGTAAGGGAAGGGGGAGGTTTGACCCACTGGATGGGACTGGAGCTTCGCAGTTCATGCTTATCGTGGCAGTAAAGGCTGTGGGGGATCCTGATTGTGCATCTCTTTCTCGAATCGTGGTATCTGCTGTCGAATTCCTCTTAAATATACTCATATCTTTCTAATAAAATGGAAATTGGAACTTAATTGGTAAAATTTCAAATAATCACTCAGCATCTGGTGGTTCATTTAGTTCTTCAACCAGATGTGTTTTATTAACAACTAACTTGCCTTTATTATCGGGAAGCTAACCATTAATTTATTAGGAAATAAGCTGAAAAAAACAGAAAAAAGTATTTAGAGTACCCTGGCCCTTCTCCCTTGGGTTATTTCACACTTTAATTAAGTGCTGGGCTGAAGGCCTAGGATTTGTCCTGTTGGGTTAGTTCTCGTTTGGTTCTGACAGCTGCTTCTCAACATGCCTAAGTCACCTTCTTCTCTTACCTGTAGGGCGAGACCCGTCATTACAGTAGTCAGCTCCATCTTCCTCCCAGCCTCCATTAACATCACGGCGCCTCAGTGTCACGATGGACTGCAGCCTGTGAACTGCCTGAACGTCACCGCCTGCTTTAGCTTCCACGGCAGGCATGTTCCTGGAGAAATTGGTAATGAGCCAAACGAGTGAGGGCTCTAAGCTGAAGTGGGCTTGCGGGATTGTGGGCAGCCAAGGGGTGTTTTCAGCATTTCGAAGGTAGCAGGCCTACATGCCAGATGCCTTTTCTCTTTGAGATTCCTACTCTTTTCATTCCATTTGCCATTGTTTTCCCAATTTAACACAACCTCCAGCTCTACGATAAATGATAGTTGACCCCAAGCATCCCTTTCCCAAAGATATGTGGACGAGACTTAAACCTCACTAGGCCACAGCGGAGTCAGACCTGTGGAACTCGTGGAAATGTAGTGACTGGAGCTTGGCCCTATGGAGCGTCCGTGCAGTTAGGAGGAGGAAGCAGTGGGACTTCGGAGGCTCCTCCATGAGCTCGCAGCACCAGCCAGACATCAGCGGGTTATACCTTTACTGTGAAATCAGAGACCAGGGGTGGTTGATTGGGTTGGGATGCCGACTTTTACAATGGCTTAGGCTCCCAAAAGAGGGGGCGCTGCTTTGTCAGCTTTAGATGGTTGAATAGAGGCAGGCGTTGCCATGGCCACGGGCAGTTTTCCCCACTCTCTCTCTGATTGGGGAAGGTCGACTTGCTAGCCCAGCTCCGGAGACTGCATCCAGCCCCGAAGCAAGCTAGGATCAGTGTGGGTGAGAATTCAGAGCATGGGATCCCCTGAAGAAAATGTGCGGAACAGTCGTGCAGGTTAATAGGTGCTTCGTTTTTACTTGAAAGGCTGATTTGATAATAGAAAGTAGAGTTTTGGGAAAACAAAACAAAAGGCAAACCACTAATAAAGACCTAGACTCACTGAGTTTCATAGATATCTTGAGTGTCATGCATGTCCCCCTACCCTGCAAATAGGGTTGTTTCTGGACTAGCAGCCCCAGCATCCCCTGGAGCTTGTTAGGAATGCAGCTTCTCAGGCTCCACTCTGCATCTCTGAATCAGAATCGATTTCAAGAAGATCTCTGCAAGATGCATGTGTACAGTTAAGTTTGAGAAGCACTGCTCTGGTGCACACGTGTGTGTGTGTGTGTGTGTGTGTGTGTGTGTGTGTGAGTGAGTGTGTGTGAGTACAAACACTCCACCATGCAGAAGCACATTTCCCTGAGCTAGTCCATTTCTCAGCTGCACCTGGAATGTTCCACCTTATTTAACAATATTCTAATCCTTCTAAGTGAACTGTCTCAACAGCACTTTATCTTGATCTTCAGGTGGATTGAATAGCTTAACGATTAAACCTTATACTTTTTAATATAGATTTTTCTCAAGGACATAGAAATTTCACACTTGAATGCAGGCATGCCATGAACTTGGGACTTGGTTAGTGAGAGGGAATTAACCACCTTTTTGTGAGCAGCCCAGAGAGAGAAAGATACTCCCTCACAATGGCACAGCTCTTGGTGAAGGAAGGAATTGAATTCTGGTCTGATGATACTTAGTTTCGCTCTCAAAAACTGTTTCTCACCACTGCTTTAGTTGTTTGACACACCACAGTCTCTAGGAGAAACATTTTCAGATGGTCCTGGGACTCGTGTGTCCTCTATCAACTACCAACTTGTGACATAGCTGAGCTCCATTGAAATTATTTTAAAATAATTGTTGAACTGGAGATTAATTTCTGTGTACATCAAAAGAAGGATCAATATTCTAGAACTCTTAAAAAAAAAGCCGTTAAGGGTCCATGTGCGTGTTCATTTGACAAGTATTTATTGTGTCCCTCCATGTGCCAGGCGTGTCCCCGTGGAGCGTTTAATGGGAATGACAGAGTTTCTGTTATTTGGATCCCGAATCCGTGTATACAGCTTTCAAACTCTTTACATCACTGTTGTGGTAAAAGTGAAGGTAAATTGGTGTAGCAAGAGCAGAGGAGAGGAAACCAAGATGCCAGTTCTGAGCAAGAGGAATTTCAGAGCACAAGAGAGTGGTAGAACTCTGACCTGCAGGTTCGAGAGCTGAGCGAGGAGGAGATGTGGGTGTCTCCTCACGCTGCTCCCAATCAGTGGCCCTTTCTGTGGCTCCATTCATTGACCTCTGGGCAGAATTACAATGAAGGTCTAGGCTTAGCCATGGTTCTTGGACTGTCGGGGTATAATGGAAGAGACAGGCTGTTGGGTGACATATAGTATGCACCTCATGAGCAGTGGGGAGCGACCCAGCTAATGTCATATTTGGGTGGTGAACACTGGGCAGGAGTGTTCACTCCCCCAATTCAGGTCACTTCTTTCCCTTCCGTCTGAAGCCACATGGGTTTGCTGATGAAATAAAATATTCCTTTACAGTGGAGAGACATGACATTTTCTGTCTCTTCCCCTGACATCCAGGGAAATAAGCTATATCTCAATCTTTGCAGTAAAGGGCGAAATGCAGAAATTGGTCAAAATAAATGAGCTGGCAGTGGAATTATGGAGAGTTTGAGAAAGGAAAAGTGGGCAGCCATTGTGGAAATGTGATGGATATCAGGCGGTGGTGAAAGGTTGCTTGCCAGGTAGCTGCGTGAGTCCAGCCATGGGTGGGGTGTTCTACAATTCAGCAGAGAAGGGTGGAGGCACCTCTAGGGCATAGATCTCCTCTGTTCTCCTCCAAGCCCGGCAGACAGTGCTGGTCAGCTCAGTGTCGTCACCCAGGCCTCTGCACTGAGATCCCGGGCTGGGACTGGTGGCTGCGATGGAGCCATATTCGTGGTGGTTTTGGCCCCAGATGCCTGGAAAATGAGTATATGCATTTCCAGGGCTGAGTTTGTCAGCAGAATGGCTGCATTTGGACAGTGCAGCCTGGGCAGCACAATAGAGAGGCACCAGTGGTGTGCTGGGTACTTCTGAACAGCTGTCAGAAGTAGTGTCTTCAGTGGTATCATGCTGGCATCTTCAGCCACAGGACCTCTCTGGGGATGGTTTGGGAGCCACACGCAGTTGATACTATAGTGTTGTCTCCAGTTTCTTCTCTCCTTTGGGACTCGTTGGGGCTCAAGCGTCTGCCTAGAGGAGGAATTCCATTTGCTTCTTCATTCTCTGCTTTAGCAATGGAAAACCACAGCTCTCACTTGGTCACTGGAGTTTTCAGGGCCAGCTAATTAGACAAGCCACTAGGGGGGCTGCTGTGGCTTCTGGCAATACTGTGGGAACTGCAGAGGTTTACTGTAGGGGGAATCTCTGCCTTGGCCCCTCAGGGAGGGTGCAGTCAGGAAAACAGAAACCATGCCAGTTATTTTAACCAAAAGAACTTAGCCTTGAGAATCGGCTAAACAGGTTGCAGAGAACCCGGTAGTAACCGCGTGAAGCAGCCGCTGCCTCTAGGTCTGTAGATCAGGTGCAGCAGCAGCAGCATGAGGGACTTTGCTAGAAATGCAAATTCTAACTGAATCGGAAACTCTGAGGGTGGGGACCAGCAACTGGCGTTTTAACAGGCTTCCAGGTGGCTTAGATTTAACAACCTTTGGAACCACTTCTTTGGGGTTATCAGAACCTCTAAGCTGGGAGAAGAGACCCTGCAGAGCTGGGACCTCAACCTTGAAGGATGGGGACACTGGCTGGTGCTGCTGGTGCTTCCGAGGGGGGTGCAGTGAGGCTGGCTCTGGGGGCCTGGGGGGAAAAACAAAGTAGAATTAAATGCGGTTGGAACCAGCTGCCATGAAAAAGTTGCTAGGTTAAGCTGAGAGGAATGGGAAGCGGGCAGGAAGGGGCAAGCCCCTTCTCCCTCCTCCGGCCTTGCAGCCTCCGTCAAGCCCTCCATCTTGACAGATTCACAGAGAGCCACTGCCAAAGCAGAAACAAACTTTGCAGAGTCCCATCCTTGGCACTGCAGAGTACAGAAGGGTGGGTTTGGAGCCGAGAGACAAGAAACCAGCACAGCCAGTGTCCAGTCACGTCGTTACCGAAGTGCCTCTTAGGTCATTCAGTCACCAAATAGTTATTAAGTTCTTAAAAGTGCCAGACCTGATGCTCAGTCCTGGACACAGAGCAGAGAACAGGACAGGCAAAGTCCTTGCCCTCGTGGAGCTTGTGATCTAGGAGAGGGAGGCAGATGATCAAGACAAAAATAGCCACTGCCTCTGCTTCTGGGTGTGTCAGAGCCCTGTGGTGTGTCAAGCCCTGTGCTCAGTGCCGGGATGCAGACACAGCATCCAACTGTAACAGCCCCAACAACAGGTTCATAACATTTCATCAAGCAAGAGTTCTGCTGATCCCATTAATGAAGTCTCATTAGTTATTTCATTCTTGGCTTGGGGAGTGGCCTGTGGCTCCTTGGAGCCTCCTGGCTGACATAAGTAAGGGTGGCGAATGCTGTGCCGGAGAGGGCTCTGCCCCTGACCCGTGGACAGGGCCTGTACCTACTCAGGCCAGGCTGAAGCCTACATGTGCCTGTCAGTCTCTGGAGGCTGAGAATGGAGCAGGCGGTTCTGGGCTCTCATCAGCCTGCTAGATGAAAACCAGGAAGGAATGAGCCCTAAGTGATTGTGTTCTGTGCTCTGACTCCCCGCCGTGTTTCCATGGCTCTTAGTCAGCCTAGCAAAGCTGTGCATGAACAGGGGTGCCTCCGCTGACTCCGGACAAGCGCTTGAGCCCAGGTCCTGAGAGATGGCACCACGATCATCCACGCCAACAGCAGAAATAGGGTTGAAACTAGGTGACTGGTCCCCAGAAGCTTCCTCTGGCTGTCAGGGTACATTTCTGCTGCAGAGTATTGCACATGGAGAACATTCTCTGAGCTGCTTCTGGTCTCTCGAGAAGCATGGGGATGAGATAATGAGGCAAATCCATGTTACGTGAGGAATGGGGTAACCTGGTCTAATAATTACCACTCATTCCTTTGGTGGGGGATAAATCTTAGGAAAGCTAGTAAAGTGGAAATATCTGCCCCCCTTTGGGAAACTAAGGGAAGCTCAGAGTAACGCTGGAAAGAGAATTTATTAGTAGAATTTCACAGCTGAAATCATGTTCTGCTGGAGAAAGGGAATGAATCAGAACTCGCAGGGAGAGACCAGAGCCGGAGTTGATGTGAGACAGCTGGCTCCCTCCTGGCCCAGGCCGGTGTGGGGGGCCCTTGGGAGCCAGCTGGGGGCAGGGAAAGGAGGCGGCTGAAAGCATTACTTGGGGGCTGATCAGCTTTTCCATCAACATGACATCATTCGACATGGCATGGACACAAGCTGCCAGAAAGAAAACCCGAAGATGTGAAATGTGCTATTGGAGTGGGCCCTAATCAGAACCAGCACCCTCCCCAGGCCCTAATCAGAATCAGCGCCTTCCCCGGGACGTGGGCTGGCTGGGCTGGCTTGCATTAGAGACACCCTCCTATGGAACTTCAGCCATCCGAACCAAGCGGGCTGATTTGCTGCTTCTCCAGCCTCTCCTCCCTTCCTTAAGGGCTCCCCTTCAGACACCTTTGGGGTGGGTGCTCTTTAAAACTACCCACCTAGTTCAGGGCTTTAGAATGGTCTGCACTTCTTGCCACCCTGGCAGCTTCGAGACCCTCCTCACCCAGGCTGAGTTTCCCAACCTAAGTCTCCTTCTAGAAGAGAAAGTTTGATGTGGAGCTGGCTTCTTTTTGTATAATTTAAAATGTCAGAGTAAATTTTAAATGAAGGAGATGCACTAAGTAGGAAATTCTAAAGATGAAAAGTTTCCAAAATGATGGTGCTTGGCAAGCTGGATAATACAGTCTGTCTGTGTTTGTATACTTTAAGAAAAGTCTAGTAGAAGTACATGTTGGCATGTCCACACTCCACCTCGAGCAGAGTAGCAGTTGTGGTTCTCAGCTCAGTTTCTAGTAACTGAGTGATATCTCCCCTCCCCTGAATTGCAAGGGGGATATACTGGGTCAATGATTCTGCAGTGAGATGGAGCTTTGGAAGACTAAAGCTGGTATTTGTACAGTACCTGTCATAGTGCTTGGCACATACTGAGGGTCAAACTCATTCACTATTCTTGACTTGCCCTGCCTTAATTTGGATTCCCCCAGAAGCAGAGCCTGAGTCAAGGATTTAGGTGCATGTTGTCGACTCAGGAGGGGATCCCTAGAAGCACCAGTAGGACAGTGAGACAGGAAGGGAAGGCAGCATCATCGGTCAAGATTCTCTAGATAAACAGAACAAGAAGATGTGTGTGTGTGTATTGATATTGCGACTTGGAGGCAGCCTTCTTTTGGGGAGTACTTCTGTCTTTTTCTCTTTTGGTCTTCAACTGATTAGATGAGGCCCACCCTCATTATGGAGGATAATCTGCTTTATTCCAAGTGCACTGATTTAAACATTAGTTTTTTTCTTAAAAATACCTTTGCTATGACATCTAGATTTGTGTTTGACCAAATATTTGGGGACCATGTCCTAGCCAAGCTGACACAAAATAAACCATCTCAGTAGGTAAGAAGGTGTATTATTAAGCAAGTTACCACTGTGGGAAGCTGGAGCTGAATCCTGCTGTGGAACCCTAGGAGTCAGTGTGGAACACACCTCAGAGTTACCCCACCAAAGGGACGAGAGAGCTGGGGCCATGCAGTACCGAGGGCTGCTCTGAGGACATGCGTTCTTGTGTATTTCTGGCCTATTATGCGTGTGAGCCAAGCCACCAGAGAAAGCCCTTGGGAAAGGGGATGCAGATGCTGGCAGTCGCAAGTTGAGCTGGATAGCAGAGAAATGGGAGAAGCCAAGAAGATATGGATGGGGCACAGATACTGTCTGCTCTACCTCCTGTCTTCATTCCCACCCAGGCTTTCTCTGAGCTCAGCCAGCTCATTGCTGGCAAGATGGTTCACACCCTCTGTTCTCTCTGTGATCACTCTTCCCGAGGTAGGGTAGCCATAGTCCTCTCACCTGGGAAGAAGGCCAGGTCGGGGGCCCCAGAGGGGACCCCGCTCAGCAGCAGCCACCACCACCATGGTTCACCAAGGCCTTCTGGCTCATCTTCCAGCAGCGCCCATCTCTAGCCCTGATCTTCTAAATGGAACTGGAAACTCACTTCATTTATACTTATTACATGGCTGTTGCTCGGGAAAATTGTGACGAGTAGAAAGTAAATTGGCTAAAGTTCAGTTCTAGATCTCCGCACTTGTTTGGTTCTGCGGTCTATGCATTTAAAAAATGTGAGATTTTTGTTAGATAATGTAAAAAAAAAAAAAAAAAATTACACCAAGAAACCAGTACAGGGGATAGAACCCGGCACTGCAGAGAGTTCTGGATTCGGTTCTGAAGTGGATGAATCTCAGGCATGGAGCAAGTCTTGTTCTCTTCTGGGTCCTCAGTTCCTTATGTGAAAACAGAGTTTTGGACTAGAATTGCCCTAAAGTCTTGACATTCTACAGGTGTACCCCATTTCCTGCTGTTGTCGCCAAGGGAGTCAGAGTGTAGCTCTTGTATAGGCTCCCGTGTTTTCTCTGTTAAAGCATTTTCCAACATGCATTATTTTCTTAATAGTATCTCTTGGGATGATCCAGGTCTGAGGTCCCTCCCAGTGAGCCAGCCTTGCCTTGGAAATCAACTGTTTGTTGAAATAAGTCAGGAAAGACTTGCCCTTGCTGACCCAGAATCTGCCAGCTTGGCATGGCAGGATCCCTGAGATGGCAGAGGCCCAGGAAAACCATTAAATGCATCAAAAACATGCTCTGTGGCAGCTGCAGAATGCCCGTCCAGGTCACTTTCCTCTCTCCTTGTTCATACCTCCCCTGGTGGCTGATCCCTTTGATGTTATTCAAAGCCAGAGCCATCCCTGCTGCCTGGCTTCCCATACTTGAATGCCTGCAGGCATGAGGCTGCTTTTTATTGATGCCAGAACCTGGCTTCTAAGAGGCTGGTGTGTCAGAGGGGCCAGGGGCTGGGTCATCTGCTTTCCCATTGCTCAGCAGTCTCCTGTGGTTGTTTTATGGACAAAAAGTTCATTTTCCCTCACTTTAAAAATGCCACACACCCCTGAATCCACAAACCAGCCAGCAGCAAAAAAGTGTTACGGTGGGGCTGACCTCTGAAACAGGTCTTTTTGGTACAGAAACACAGTGAAATAGGTCTGTTAATACTAAAGCCATATTTACCTTATACAACACATTGTTGTATATTTACTAACAGACTCGGAAATAATGGAGGCAAAACCTTTTGGGTTTATTTAATGTGTATTCTATATTATAACATCTTTTTTTTTAATCCTGGATTATATCACAGTAGGCTCTGCCATCTGGCATTGTACACCGAGATATAGGTGGTGAGTCTTTTATTTTCAGGAGGGCAACTCAGTGCAGGCCCAGTACAGGTCATGGTTTTGTTGAAGTGATAAGCACTGTAAAATGTGTGATCGCCACACTCGGCTGCTTGGGAAGAAAGGTTCAGCCTTCGTCTGAGTTTCTGTGCGTGTAAGCTCTGTGAAGGCAGGGCCTTTTGCCCCTGTCGTCCAGATGTATCCCCTGCACAGTGCTTGGCATGTAGTTGGTACTCAGTGGCCCATGGATGGGGCACAGTCCAGCAGATGTAGTGTTTATAGAACACCACTCAACATCTGCGATATGAGTCAGAGTTATTGGATAATTTCTCCTTTGCGTTGGGAGCATTTCCCAGTGCTTTATAGGAGTCATTATTACATGCAATCCTGATCATTTTAGCAGCTTCTAGTAATAGTCTATAGGTTCACCATGGTGTCTGTTTTCCAGGACACTAATTGTGTTGAGTGCAGCTAATTGGTGATGTGTATATTGGTGGCTCAGTTGATAACTCACAAGGTTTAAATCGGGAAGAGCCATGAAGTGTGACGTATAGAGCATCACTCGGAAGGCAGAGGGCATCTGGTTCTCTCAGTTCGGCACGTGCCCTGGCTGCATTGACTTGGGGCTGCAGTCCTCTGCGTAGTGGAGGGTCAGGTGTTGTACGAAATGTGCTCATGATCCTGTGAGGGACAGCGGAGGTGGCCTTGTCACCGTGTGTGTGTCCTCGCTGATGTTTTGACCTTATTTATTGGCAGGCCTGAATTACATTCTGACAGCTGATGTGGCTAAAAAGGAAAAGAGCCAGTTGCCCAGGGTCTACTTCGTGTTGCATGGAGAGTCCGTGGGTCAGGTCTCAGAGAAGCTGCATCTGGTCCACATGGAGGAGACGTGTCATCACTATGTGGCCCACGTGAAGGTCAGTCCTCCTTTTTGTTCTCAAACTTTGATCTCTACAGATGTTCATTTGGAACTATGGAAACTACTTTTATTGTGCATTACGTATGCTCTGACTTCCAAAACCTTATTTCATGAGGAGAACATTCCTTTCTTCTTTTAAAGTTGGAGTCTGACAGGCCTTTATTTATCTTATTGTGCTGGTCTTGGCCTCTAAGGGGGGTTATGGTGGGCCAGGAGACCTGGCTTCGACTTGTTCTTTTGGGAGGTTTCTCTTTCTCTCTGTAAGGCTCAGTAGTCTTCTCAGAGGAGAGTCACAAAAGCACAGGTCTCAGGGTCTACAGTGATGCTGGATCGCACTGCACCTGATGCCTTTCTCAGTGGTCCACTGGTCCAGTGCACGTTAGCTCATATTCACAGTTAAGGCGTTTTAAAACTGGTTGGACTAGATCTTTCTCCCTTGATTATGTTCGGTTTATTTTTGGAGTACATTTTTTGGCTCTTTCCCCTTCTTACTCTAAATAAACTTCCAAATGTTTTTCTCCTCTTGAAATTGTTTGTTAAATACACTTTGCTGCTAATTCAGGAGGCCAGGCTTTGATTAGCTACAGAGTGGCATAGGCAGGGCGGGAGTGTTGGCGGTGCCCAGTGCCGAAGGAATGGCCAGCCATTGACCCACAGGCAGAGGGCATAGGAGGTGGAAGGACTTGCGTGACCCAGGCCACATGGTGGGTGAAGCGAACAAAGGTTTTGAGTCACACAGACCTGGTTTGTATCCAGTTGGATGAATACTTTGATCTCTCTGTGTCACAGTTTCTGCATCTCTAAAATGGGCACAGTAATACTTACCTTGAAAGGTGGTTGTAAGAATTAAACATTACATGATGCGCATACTTAAAGGACCTGGCATGGAGTCTGACACACAGCAGGTGCTGAGCATTATTATTATTTGGTTGGGCTATGTGTAATTGCCAATATTCCAACATTCTTGAC
>NW_011888782.1:20272419-20330427 GCF_000151845.1 Pteropus vampyrus
GAGGGTTGTTTCTGTGGTGGCCTCTGAGGGTTCACTGGGAAAAAGCAAGACTGTCCAAGGCTATTGGTCCTGCTACTTCCTGATAGCCAGGGTTGCCAAATTTAGCAAAGAAAAATAGGATTTCTGGTTAAATCTGAATTTTATATAAACAATAAATATCTTTTTTAGTACAAGTATGTCTCAAATAGTACGTGGGATATACTTATGCTAAAATTTGTTGATCTCAGTTCACATTTAATTGAGCATCCTGTTGGAAGATTCAGCCTTATTGATATCCTTCCACCCCACACATAGCTCTTCCCCGCTCAGGCCAAACATGGCTGACAGGAAGAGAGATGGAGATGGTGGTCGGGAGAGGGTGGAGGCTGAGGAAAGGGCTCCAGAGCACAGAGCCAGCACAGATCTTTATGTGATTATTTGGGTCATTTTCGGGAAGAGCAGTGAACTTGGACCTGGAGAAATTTGGGTATAGTCATTGCTTGACCGTTTCTTCATGCAAGGAGATGGGAGTGGTGGGATACTTCAGGGAGACCTTTATGGTTCAAAGGCAGCACCCCTGTTAAGCAGTGCTCAAGGCGACAGATGACATATAGCCACAAAGAAAGGTTTTTCTTTTTTTCTACCAGAAATTGCCTGGGTCATAGCAGAGGACTCTGGTGAGTGGTAGAGTGAGCCAGTGAGGGTGAACGCTAATGAGCTGGCTGGCTGTCCGCAGTGTGGCCCAGCTGGCCTGGCCTGTGGTTTCTCCAGATGTGGGAAAACAGCTGGGGAGGCTGTGGCTCTTGTGGGGCCTGGGGGGAGTGGCGGGGTGGTAGCCTGGCTGCCTCCTGGAGCGGGCACTGGGAGCTGGTTGTCAGGGACTGGGAGCACAGCTCAGCCTTGGCCTCAAGTGGAGCCTTCTCAGTGGGGCTTTATAGACAGCGGAGGAAGATAAATAAAAGTGTTCTGGCTTATCACGAACCATATGGCTAGCAGACAGTGAGGCAGGCACTAGGGGCTGGGTGTGTTTTGTTTAGGCTATCTTTAGGTTCTTTTTTTTCTTTTTTTCTTTAAGCCTATTCCAATCTTTTTTTTTTATTTCCTCTTTTCCCTCGAAGTTTTCATTCCATATATGGTGATAAATATCTATCATAGAAGACAGCTTGGGCTAACACCTGACTCCCGTGCTAGCTGCGTCGTCTGTGCTCTGTTCTACTCACAGCCCTGCTGGGGCCTCCAGGATGTACAGAACTTTGTGATAAACTCCACCCTTCTGGGGGTGCCAGGTCTCACTGTGATCAGCAGAGCTGAGATGATTCTAGCTGCTTCGTTGGCCCCAGTTTCTCTCCTCTCTTCCCCCAAATCAGCTCCATTTTGGGGACAGGCCCCCTGTACTAGTGAAGTGGGCTGGGAATCTCTTGTGGATCCCCATGGTCACAGGCCCCCACTCTTCCCCTCAGCCTCGAGGCTCTCTACCACTTGGCCTCAGTTTACTTTCCTAGCCTCATCTTCTGTATCAGCTCACGTGTGCCCTGGGCTCTTGTCAAGGTGAACTGACCCCTTTTCTCTTGGAACGGGCCTCTCTCACTTCCCTGCCTTGGTTCTTACACTCCCGCAGCATTTCTGGCATTTCAGTCTTCAGAGGCCAGGGTTTTGTCATATCTATGTATGACCATGTACCACCTGCATGGTTTTTGCTTTTTTGTTGGGGGGTGGGGGAGGGGTGGTCTTAAACACATACCTCCTGCAGTATTTCAAATATATTTCTTAAATTGGCTGACTTTCGGCCTCAAGTAAAATAATTTAAAACAGAAACTTTGTACCGTCCTATGAGCAGAAAACTAATCATCGCACGTCAAAACAGAAAGTAACTCTAAAAATAAACACATTGAAGACACAACAACATCATTGAGTTCTAACTGGGTTTCACTGTTTGCAAAGTCTCTGAAGAAGTGGGCTGCTGTCCTGCGTGTTAGAAGGGGGGAGATCATGGAGATCTAGGGAAGCATTAAAGACATACTGGCACCACTCCAGAACTTTCTCCCTGATGCAGTCAGAAGGACTGAAGGGGTATTGATTGGGGAATAAGTTTCAAATATGTCAGTCCTTTTATAGAGCAGTGCCCATGTGCTGTGGAAAACCATGTCATGAGCCCCATTTGGGAAGCCAAAGTCCTGGTCATCCTCTGCTGTGGCTGCTTGTGCCTCAGCTCTCTTGCCCACTGAAGGTGTGTCTGGTCTTCAAGGTTCAGTCAGTCCACAGGTCTTAAACATCCTCAGCCAGGTACTGTCATTGGCCCTGAGGATGCCACCATCAGCTTCCTGTCTTCTCGGAGCTTATACCATGCTGCCCGACTCCTGCTCTGTGAATGATACGTACAAAATAAATGCCTGTCAAGCTGAAACTTATTGAAATGACTGATCAGGTCAGCTGGAGTGTGGGTTCACAGGGAGCATCTGTGGGGGCCTGCTCACCTCTCTGCAGACCTACAGCTGGGAGGTGATGGTGTGAGATGCTGGAGCAGAGTTTTGGATGCATGGCCCATGCCAAGGAATAAATGTGAGTGTCCTGTCCATTGTTTTCTGGTCTGTGTGTATTTGACCAGATGAAAACTGCACTTCATCCTCAAGTCATTCATGATACCTTGAGAAAGGCAGCCCTTTGGGAGGTCAGGTGCTTATGAATGTCAGGCAAATTGGAGCCTCTTCAGAAGCCGAGAAACCAGGGTGACAGTTTTGAGTCTATACAGGGATGGTAGAGAAGCCCAGGCAAGGCCGAACATGAGGTCAGTTGCCTCATTCCTAACTGCGAGAATCAGTGACACCCCCTAGAGGCTCTTCAGAAAACCTTTGGTGAGCAAAACCATGTGTCAGACACTGTCAAGGGAGCCAATAACAAGAATTAACGTAAAAAGGGAAAGAGGGCCACTCCACACTAGACAAGAGAATAAGAAAGCACAGTGGCTTTCTGAGTAGCTGCAGATGTTCAGAAGGCTGTTCTTTTATATTGTTGGAGGGATTTTCAAGGGAATTTTGAAACTTAAGTTACTGCAGCTGCTTTGTCACTTGTGGTGGCAGATGGTCATCCCGGCCCAGCGAAGGACAGAGCATCACACTCACCGCCCCGTCTTCTCTGCCTTGCTTGGGTCATGCTTTGGGCTCTGCTCAGGTGTTTTAGTTTGTTTGTTTTCACATCCAACAAAACGTCTTAGGACCAAGCTCCAGTCACATGACGGGTTATGAGTTTGCAGAGTGTCGGACCCTTTGAATGCAGTTTTCAGAGGTGTTGGAGGCTTTTATTTTCATGTTCAAGAAGTTGAGGAAGGGAGATCAGGTTGGAGTAAATAAGAACTCTGAGGAAGAGGAGAAGGAAAAACAGCAGAGTTTTCTTTATCTGGAAAGTAACATGCTATATCTCTTGTTCATCTTGATGAGTCAAAGAAGTATAGTCACGTCTTCATTTAATGTCACTGATAGGTTCCTGGAATCGCAGCGAAATGATGTATAGCAAAAGCAGTTTTATCCTAGGCTACTTGACATAATCAAAGGGTTAAGCTCCTATGCCATCTCATCAGTGTTATAATGAAATGACATTAAAGAAAGAGAAATATATTTGAGGAGCTGATATGAAAAATAAATAAGGTTTGGGGAAAAGAGATGCAGACCTTAGATATAGCATGTCATCTTAAAACTACTATTTGTTTTTTGAAAATTGGTAGTATATGCACATAGTTAAAAAAAATTTGGAACTGTACTAAAAGGTATAGAAATAAAGGATGTCTTCGGCCACCCGTTTCTCTCCCAAAGTTAGCCATGGTTCCAATCTCTTGTGTGTCTTTCAATAAATACACAAAACCGTGTGTATGCATCCCTTTTGCTTTCCAGAAATGACAGCATGCTGTGGAACACTGTTGTCCAACTTGTTTTTTTTTTTTTTTCTTTTAAGATGCCCAATAGCAGAATGGATAAACAGACTTTAGTAGATCTGAACCATGGAATACTACTGAGCAATAACAAAGAATGAACCACTGATAACGATAACAAGGCTGAATCTCGGAAGCATTATACTAAGTGGAGGAAGGTGGACACAAAACGCTACTACTATAATCATTTATAATGTCCTATAATTTCATTTACAGGACACTCTGGAAAAGGCCAACTCAAGAGACAGCAGATCAGTGGTTTCCAGGAACCAAGGATGGGGTGGGGGGTAGAGATGAGTGACTTCAAAGGGTTGTGAGCGGACTTACTTGGGCGATAAGAATATTCTAGATCATGATCGTGGTATTGGTTATATGACTGAATATATTTATTAAAACTCATCACAGGGTACACTTACAATGGAAATGTTATTGTATGCAAATTGTATTTCATTCAAACTTATTTTTCTTAAGTGCATCTTGGAGGTCATTCCATATTTGTGCATGTAGAGTTTCCCTGTTCTTTTTTCACGTCTGCATGGTATTCTGTTGAAAGAATACTCTTAGTTTATTTAACCAGTCCAGGGGTCTTCTAAATGTCAGCTCCAAGCTGACTTCGCCCGAAGTTTATAAACCTATAATCTCAGAAGTGCTTCAGTCTCCCTTAGTTGGAAGACCCTTAGCCTGCCTTGGGAAGGGAGATAACCCTTAAACATGAATGAAACCCCCCCACCTGCTGTACTCAGCTCCTCTCGCCTGCCCCAGACCTGTAGTGTCCTAGTCAAGGGTTTGTTAGGACCCCTAAGGAGAGCAGATAGAGGGACCCTGGTGGTCCCTGAGGTGGCCTTGGACCTGTGTCCTGAAAAGAACAAGGCTCTTAGGCATGGGATACCCAGGGAAAGCTAGGGAGATTTTTCTTCATTCCTGCAGTTAGCTTCATGCCTTTGGCAGGCTCTTCGTAGGTGGCACAGATGGCCTGAATGTTTGCTAGAGGGATGCCGGAAAGTAGGGCAGGGGAAGAAAAAAGGCTGGGATGAGTAGAACTGGTATGTGGGAAGCCACCATCATTGCCCAGCTCAGTTGTAAGGCTGCTCATGTGATGAGCTTCGGTCACATGGACGTCACTGAGGAACTGGGCAGCTGGGCTTTGGGGACCTCACTTGACGTCAACCCATGAAATGTGGGTTTCTTCGACCACTCTGGGAGGCCACGTTGTGCATAGCTGGCACACAAACTGGGGAAAAGCCGAGAACGGAAGTGCTGTGGTGAACATCCCACGTGGGCACCAATCACTTCCATGAGCACCTTTGGCCTTTGTGAATATCCCACGTGGGCACCGATCACTTGCATGAGCACCTTTGGCCTTTGTGAATATCCCACGTGGGCACTGATCACTTCCATGAGCACCTTTGGCCTTTGCTTGCTTTCTTGGGTGGAATGAAGGGTTCTTAGTCTTCTACATTTGGACAGTACCATGGGAGACTCGATCAGTGAAGGCAGGTACAGTAATTCCAATCCAATGGCTTTGCCCACTTCAAAGCCTTTTTTGGAACGAGGCTGGTATGTAAACAAACACAGTCATGGCACTGCATTCTAATATTTTATCGTAAGCTTATTTCTACTTCATATGAGACAGGCTTATAGCAGTTATTTTGGGTGAAAATTTCATTTTAAGAGGCAACTTTCTGTTTACAGTTATTTACTTAAACTGAGTTTACCTATATATACTATTGATTCTCTTATAACACCAATATTCTTTTGAAGTCACACATAGTAATATGTTCCTGTCTTACTGGTTTTGTCCCTACATTTGAGATGTGATTATAAAGGATTACAAAGATTTTCCTTCCCCCTCTAACCTAGAACTTCCATATTCATTATAAGAGTGATTTCCTTCTAAGTAATCATCTATTATTAGTTCCTATTTTGGAATTTCCTCTAGGGTTTATTTATTCACTGTTTTAAAAATTGAGAAATAACTGACATATAACATTATATTAGTTTCAGCTGTGCAACATAATGATATGATATATGTATATATTGCAAAATAATCACCATAACAAATCTAGCTAACATCTACTACTACGCATAGTTACACTTTTTTTCCTTGTGATAAGAACTTTTAATCTTCTCTCTCAGCAACTTTCCAATATTCATGCAGTATTATTAACTCTAGTCACCATGGTATACATTAAATCCCCAGGACTTATTTACTATAAGTGGAGGTTTGTACCTTTTGACCACTTTTCCCCATTTTCCCACTTCCTACCCCACATCCTCTGGCAATCACCAATTTGTTCTGAGTGGGGTTTTTGTTTTTGTTTTTGTTTTTGTTTTTGATTCCCCATATAAGTGAGATCATACAGTATTTGTCTTTCCTTGTCTGACTTATTTCACGTATCACAAATGCAATTTAATAATGGCTGTATTTAACCACTGGCTCATAAACTTTCTGAAAATTTAACGGTTGGCTCTGGCAAGCCAGCTACAGTGAGCTCCACTGGCAGTAAACACTGTGTCTGTTGTGTGTGTTACTAAGTTGGTCACATCACTCAGGTCATGCCTAACACAGATGTTTGATTATCACAGTCCTTTTTTTCTTCTTGTTTCCTGTGGCTTTTTAAATTGACAAATAATAGGAAAGTAAATTTGTGGGGTCAGTTTAACCACAAAACCACAGCTTTTGTATTTGTACATTTAGTTCAGAGGCACTCTGTATTTCGACTGAAATTATGAGGTAGTTTAATTATTTCCATAGTTTAATTGTTTCCGTTTAAGATAACGAAAAAGATTTTATTTAAATGTATCGAGCTTATCATTCCTCACCCCCCACCCTATGTATACATGTTGAGATTCTGTTTGGCAGCCCTCTGCACACTGAAGAGAAATCAAGGGCTGATTGTTGAGTCGCTTGGAAGGGGCTTGGGGAAGGGGGACTGCCTCCCACAGGTTTGGACCCCGGGGGTCTCCTCACCTCTTGAGACTGAATTTGGCTCAGTCCTGATTAGTGTGGGGTGACTGGCTCCCAGGAGTCGTTCTTCAGCCCCTTGGTTTTCGTGCTTGGTGACTTGGTTAAGTAGAATCTAAGGGCTGGTCCTCCCCTTTTCTTACTAATTGTTCTAATCAGAAGCATGTAAAGGTGTCCCACATTGTGCTATTACTCTTTCCCTCATCTTCTTCATTCCTTCCCGAAACATCCATTTCCATAGCCATTTGTAGACTTCTCTGACCTAATAAGTGAGCCCCATATGGTTCAAGGAGCAACAGACCTGAAAGCCAGACTTTGTGTAGCGGCCGGACCCTCGGTCCACTCCCTGGGCTGCCTCGACCCGGCCCCACAGCCCTTGTTGTCTCCCCCTAAGTAGATCATTTGTGTCTGAAGCGCATTTAGCTCCATGTGGAAGGGCCCATGGTGACCTCGGATTAAAGATGGATGAGCCGAATGGACTGAGCCATAGTGTTTTCCTGCAAAGGTGCTGGACCACGGGGCTAACTTGCTGGGCATCCAGTGCTGTCTTCGTGGCTGGCTGCAGTAGGCTGGAGGAGTGGCTCACGTCTGCACTGATAAGGAATGTCGTGTGTTTGGGTGGGAACTGCAAGAAGAGGAAGTGGGGGAAGCGAGCTGCCCTTTGTGCTGTGTCTCATGTTAAGATAGAACATGGATAAAAAATATCTGGTAGCCGGTGATGACTGTATCTGGGTAAGGGAACATTGCTTTTCTAATGAAAGATTCGAAGGCAGCTAAGTATTTGAAGGAGGTGAGTGTAATAATAGGATAACTTGCTTCACCACCTCTCCCCTCTGCTCCCTGCAGCAGAGGCAAGCTCCAGTTCCTGGAGAGGTGAGAACTCGGGCGGTTCGCAGGGCTGCCAGCACTGTGGCGTGGGGAGGGCATTCCGAGTTCCACTGCAGTCTGGGACTACGACATAATACCCTTGGCTTTCACGGAGGTATCAGTTAGGAATTCCATTCAGCCGCCGGGAACTGAGACCTGACCACAGGGGCTTAAGCATAGCGAGATGACAGTTTCTCACCTAAGATGACTCGAGGAGGAAGAGAAATGGCTGGTGTTACTTCAGAGTCTCAAGGATGCAATTCTCTTGACCCTCCACTTATTCAGGAAATATATACTGAGTGCCAGCTGTGTCCTAGGCTGTGTGGGCCCTCAGCTCCATCTGTGAACAAGGATTCTTGCCCTCTGGGCATTTACATGCTGGTGGAGGGAGACGGACAGTAGAAATAATAAGTAACTTCAGGTGTGTTGGGCAATGAGGGATAGAGAAACAGAAGGCGGCGAAGCAGGTTGGGAGTGCAGGTTAGGGTTAGGAGGGTCAGGGGGACTTTATTGGGAAGGTGAGATTCGAGCAAAGACTTGAGGGAGGCAGGAGTTAGCCAAGTGGATTCCTGGAGGAAGTGTTCAGACAGGGCCCCGAAGGGTTAGGTGTGTTTGAGGAGGAGCAGGAAGCCAGTGTGGGAGCGGAATGGGAGAAGAGCAGGTCCAACTGGCAGTGACACGTGTGGGGCAGATCACATTGGGCCTCACAGGCCATGGAAGGACTTTGCCGTTACCTTGAGTGAGGTGAGAACCATCCGAAGATGCTGAGCAAAGCAGCGGCATGGTCTTCTCACTTTACAGGACACTTCTAGCTGCTGTATTGAAATGCACTGTAGGAGGGGGAATGGAAGCAAGGACATAAAAGACTATTTGAGCATCCGGAAGGAGAGATTGGTGGCTTCACCGTGGTTGATAGCAGTGGAGGTGGTGAGAAGTGGTTGAATTCTGCGTTTTGAAGGTGGATCCTGAGGGTTCAATCATCAAGTGTGAGGAACTGAGATGTCAAAGTTAACTCCAAGATTTTCAGCCTGAATAACTGGAAGCATGCTGTTATCAGCTGGAATAGGGAAGGTTGCAAGTGGACCATGTTTTAAGGGGAAGATCTGGAGTTTATTTTTAGATACACTAAGTTTAGAGGTATAAATTTAGGTGTCATGAGCAGATAGATTGTATTTAAAGCCATGAGATGTAATGAGATCACCAAGATAGAGAGAGAGAGAGAGATGAGGACCAAGGACACTCCTAGACCATTAGGAGAACTTTTTCCTCATGGTCCCAAGACAGCTGCTGAGTTCCAGCCATTGTGCCTGCTTTCCATGCAGGAAGAAGGGGAAGGGCAAAGGCTCTTGCCATCTGATCTGAAGCTGTTTTAAAGAGCTTCCAATAACTTTTACTAAAATCTCATTGACCATCCATACCTTAAGGGAGGTTGGGAGACATCAGTTTTAGCTGAACATCCTATTAACCATAATAGTATAGAGCTCTGCTGTCCAGCAGACCTTTCTGTGATGATGGAAATGTGCTATATCTTCACTTTCCCATATGATGACCACTAACCAGAGGTGACTATTGAGAACTTGAAATGTAGCTACTGCCACTGTGGAATTTAATTTTTACTTTAATTTTAGTTAAGTTTAAACTTAAGCACGTATGGCTAGTGGCTACCATATTGGACAGTGCAGATACTGACATTTGTTTATTAAAGGAGGGATGGACACTGGGTGGGCATCTTGCAGATTCTGCTATAATAGAACATGGAGTCTTCACAAGACAAAGGTCACCCAAGTCAAGCCTCACAAGCCAAATGGAAACATAAGTAACTGAGTTGAAGTCAAGTTGACTGTTTCACTTTGCATTTCCATGCATTGATTAAAACCTGAGTTTCAAGAATGTCATAGAACATAATCTCTCTCCCTTTAGTGTTCTTTTGAAAGATTCACAGACACACACACACACACACACACATCCACAAACATAGTATCCATAGGCCACATACAGTGAGTGGAAGGGAACGTTATTAGGACTGAGAAGGTCGGGTGATTCACACTGAGTTGATCGTTTCAGGAATGTCACAATGTTACATCTGATGTTTTCTGTTTTCTTCTCTGCGGCATGAAACTAAACAAAAGGCGGCAGTGTAGAGGGTGGAGATGGAATTGCTGGTTCCAAGGCGAGGGCATTTTAAAGTTTGAGACACATTACAGAGGTGTCTTTTAGAACATAAAGACCCTCCCTCCCGATGCTCTTGCTCTTGCTGGGTGGAGAGATTGCTCCTCACCTCAGCCGTTGTGAATGAAGCACATTCCTGCTTGGCAGGGTGTGGGCCAGGCAGGTGTGTGGTCAGCCACATGGTCTTAGGCGAGGTGTATTACCTTTGTTGCTGAGCTCGAGTTTCCTCAGCTGAAACTGGGGAGACCACCGACTTTGCAGTAGGGGTCCAGTAAACAGTGGGCCCCCTTTCCCTTCTCTACCCCAGAAATCAGTTATTCCACCTAGCTGCCTTCATGTTCAAAATGGGACAGGACTCATTTATAGGTGTTTGGGGGATTTTTTGTTGTTGTTTTAAAGATTAGAGGCAGATGGTGAAGAGAAAATAGGAAGAATGGAGCAAACAAATATACATGGGAAGAGAAGAAGGCAAATGGTAACCACTCTCCCCAATGACATCATCTTGCATCTGGAACAGAGCAAGTCAGGGTCACCGAGTTGTCTTCACGAGTTTGTTTACAAGGGCTCCTCAGCTTGAATGTGCTCTGGTCTCCTGGGGACCTTGTTAAATGTAGATCTGATGCAGCAGGTCTGGGGTGAATTTCTAAACAAGCTCCCTAGTGAGGCCGATGCTGCTGGTCCGTGGACCACAGTCTGCAGAGCCAGGAGCTAGAATAGGTACTAAGAGTTTCAGGTTAAGAGTCAAAAGATGGAGACCATCAGCTGGCAGTTTTCTAGGCATCAGAAGAGAGTGAGCCTCGGAGGGGCCAGATGCCTCTCAGACTGATGGTGAGAATTCCTCATCAGTGACGTGGAGCCATAGTTCTCGTGGGGACACTGGCTTCATTGTGACCTTGTGCAACCCTCTGGTTCATGCTGCGGCTTGGCGGTACTGGAGGGCGCACCCCCTATAGGAGGACCGATGTGGGCCGCATCTTCTGTGTTCCTTCACGGCCTGTGGCCTGAAGGACGGTGTTGTCAGCAGCCAACTTCCTGAGCACGACTTTCTCAGCAGTTCTGTAAAACTTTGTTGGAGCATTTTGGGCACAACCATGTCAGAAATCTAGTTCTCCTCCCCACGGAGGAGGAACTTCTTGAAGTACAAGCTCTTATTAAGCAGAATAGTTTCAATATAGTTTTCCTTTCCTTTTCCTTGGCTCTGCTCTCTTCAGGCAAAAAGAGGATAAGAAACCAACTTCAGGGTTCTGTATTGTGGGAAAATGGTGGTTACATGCATTTTCTTCCTCCGCAGGTTACAGCGGAGCACCCACCTTTTGAGTGACCTCTGTTTTTAAGAATAGGGGGTTTGCTGGTTGTTGTGAGTGGGCAGGAGGAAGTGTTCCCTCACTTACAGACTTCCAGGGAAGTCTCCACAGTGGAAAAAATTACCCCTTCTAGGAGCTGTCTGCAGCTGGCTTTGGGGGTCTTTTCACAAGACAGACCGAGCCCCATGTTGTTAGAGTTGAAATAATGGTGGGTAAAAGGGAAGATCTAGCCATATGTGTCCCAGAAGCTTTGTGTGAAGAAGGTGACAGAAAATTGCTTCTTTTTCTAAATGCGTTAGGGCTATGCGATTACAAGAAAATAACTAGTAGCAGTAACAGTGATAATAACTATCTTTTCTTGAACATTTACTGTGTGTTGTTTGACATGCACTTTTAGTCCTTATAAGAACCCAATAACGTAATAATCATCCTATTTGTAAGATTATATGTATCATATACATATATATAAAATAAAATCCCACTTTAGAGTTGACGAACCTGAGGCTTAGAGCATTTAATTGGCTCCAAATCTCACAGCTGACCAGCAGCAAACTCTTGGGTCTGAGTCGCCTTTGGTAACTTAATGGTTCTACAACCTTGAACAGATTGCGTAATCTTCATGCCGTGGCCCACGAGACATGGTGGTTACTGTAATACCAATTAGCAGGTCAGTCTGAGCACGAGAGAGCCCCAGCTCGGAGGCCGGTCCCTGGGCAAGTCCCTGGGCTCCCCCAGTGGTTGGAGACCTTGACTCACAGCTGCTGCGGCACACGTATGTCCACACCTGGTGTGTGCTGTGGCAGGAGGAAAGCTCAGGTAGGGGCCAGTGAGCCCAGTGCCGGGGTGTACTTAGAGGGGGTGGATGGAGCCTCTCTGTCCTCCTCTTTGGTCTTCCGGTCTATCTTCGGCCTCAACCACTTAAAAAGTAAACATCATTTAATCTTCTGTTGAGGGACTTACAGTGTGGCTCGTGCATTCAGCCCACCAGTACGTTATGGAGTATGTGTTGGGTGCCAGGCTCTGCTGGGCACAGGGACACAAAGGGGAAAGAGCAGGCCCCGCCCTTGAGAAGCTCAGATGATTTCACACCTGCACGGGGGGCACTGCCTCACTTAGCCAGTTCTCAGCTTTGCCCCTCTCACTCTATGCTTCTCTATTTTCAGTTCACGTCTACATGCATCACTAATACAGCGACCTACGTCCAGGCGTGCCTGGGACAGGCCCGGTTTACACCTGCTGTCCCCGCACAATCATTAAAAGTCACCCCTTCACTCTCATATCATGTGCACCACTCCATTGATTGAGCGCCTACCGTGTGCCCGACACTGGGCGGAGCCCCGGAGAGATGGAGAACGGTGACACAGCCCCTGCCTCCGAGAAACTCTTCGTCTGCAGGGACATCCGCTTAGCAAGTCAGGCAGCCTGCCTTTCACACTCCTCGCGTTTGCTCTTGTCACTCCCTTCCCACCAGCTCCGCTTGTGCAGACCTTACTTTCCAGAACTACTGCCCACCACCCCGATTCCTCTCGGCCTCCCTCCTCTCACCGCACTCCCCAGGTGGGCCGCGGGCCTTCTTCCTGCTTGTGTTACTCGGTGTCAGTCTGTTTGGGACATCAGAACAAAGTACCACAGACTAGGTGGCTTACACAACAGAAATTTCTCACAGTTCTGGAGGCCGCGAGTCCAAGATCGAGGTGTTGGCAGGTTTGGTTTCTTTCGTGGCCTCTCTCCTTGGCTTACGGATGGCTGCCTTCTCCCGCGTCCTCCCCTGGTCTTCCCTCTGTACGTGTCTGTGTCCTAATCTCTTCTTCCTATAAAAACACCAGTCATTGGATTAGGGCCTACCCTAAAGACTGCATTTTAACTTAATTACCATGTCCTTAAGTACAGTCACATTGTGAGGTACTGGGGGTTAGATTTTCAACACAGGAATTTGGGGAGGACACAGATTAGCCCACAGCACTTTGGTACTTGATTTTTATCTCTTCTATTAGATTCTCTGCTCTTTTTGGGGCAAGCAACTCATGACATTTGTCACTCACCCTTGGTCATGCCTAATATGGAGTAGGACCCCCCCCCCCTCGTCAACTGCGTGCCCAATGACCGATTACATGACACAGTCATTTCTTACATACTGTCCGTTTCACAGGATGAGTAGAGTTAATGAACTGAACTTCTCAGGAGAGACTTATATTTTCTGATGTAGTGAGTTACACTTTTTTGGTCCTGTGAACATATTGGTGGATGAGATTATGTGACAACACATCAATGCGCTCTCACACCTGCACACAAGCACACACAGACTCACACCCACACACACCCATAACCATTTTGGGGGTCATTTATTTTTAACAATCACTTTCTAGGTAATCTTTCTCTATGGTTATAAATCTAATACTGGGAAAAGGCAGAACCCACATATTTACCCCAGAGCCGGAATTTCCGGGCAGGTGTCCTCACTGCCTTTTTTTTTTTTTTTTTTTAAGCCCTTTGTGATTTTGCTTTTATTTAACACCCCAGCCCCACCAGATAGATGGTGATTGTGGAGTCGCGTGTACACGCTCCCACGTGCCTTTCCAGGTGTGTTCACCTGCCTTGGAATGAAGGAAGGACCAAACAATTTCAGGAAATGGTTCAAGGCTATATTATGTTTAAGAAAACCACACAGAGCAAGTGAGCTGTGTAGGCTGTCAGCTCGGTAGCTCTCTGAGATGCCTGGCGGCAGGAAGTTGATTTAAGTGAAGAGCCACACCTAGGCCCCAAGGGACTGGTGCCTCTCTGCCTTCTGTCCAGGAAGAGGAGTTGTCCCCAGAGTGGAAACTCTAGAGCATCACTGTCCAATAGAAATGTAATGTAGGCCACATATGTAATTGTAAATTTTCTAGTTGCTACACTGAAAAAGTTAAACTGGTAAGATTAATTTAATAACATATAACATTTGACCCAATATACACAAAAGATGATCATTTCAACATATAATTATTATTAATGAGAGATTATAGTCTTTTTGGTACTAGGTCTTTGAAACCTAGAGTGTATTTTAGCCACATTTTACATGCTCACTAGGCACATGTGGGTAGTGGCTACCAAATTGGACAGTGCCAGCCTGGAGTCAAATCTGATCACTTTGGGGGACCTTGGGATTGCTGCAGGGGACCCAAGTGTGAATTCATATGTGCGAACACATTTCCTGAATCAACTAATAGTCAAAGTACAGCTCCCATCACCGAGGTTCTGGGAAATATGTTAATATTATAAAGGTTGACTTCATACTTAGATTAGGAAGCATGCTTCTGAATTTCCTAAACTGGAGTTTCTGGAACCCAAGTGTCCATAACTATGGTGATGAAGGTCTGAAAAAATCTTTTTAGCATTTCGGAAGGCCTTGCAAGAGTCACAGTGGTTGCCATCCAGCCACCGACAATGTCAGCACCCTTGCTTTCCACTGGTGCACTGGAATGGTTTGCTGGTGAGCCTGTGCTCATCAGACTTTCTGCCTAGCTTTTGAAGACATGGTGGGGATTCCTGGGGTCATGTTAGAGAGGGTGGGGCTGAGTGCACGGGTGAAGACGTGCCTGGGGCTGGAGAGGCCCGCATTTCTAGTGTCTGTGCTCTGCATCCACAGGCGCACGTCCAGGCGTTCTGGGACTCATTTGTCAGCCCTGTTAACACTCGGGGGCTTGGAGGGTACAAAAAGTGGATGAAGTCAATGAGCACTATTACTGGGTCAGTGCTTCCTGCACTGAAGTCAGGGCGTAAGCATTTCCCGTGTGCCACAAATAATGCTCTCCACCTGGATGCAATGCCTGGGAAATGCAACTTTGCCCTTCCTTCAGCTTTTCTGTCTGCAGCTGCTCTGCTGGTGGGGTTCCTCCTGTTCCCAGAGTAGAAAGCCACGAATAGGACCCCGGGGGCCACTACAGGTGTCCTGTAGCTCCAGCCACCCTGAGTGTGGGAGGATTGCACTGTATGGCAGCCCACCCAGTATTGGGTGGTACAGATAACCTGAAAGTCCTTTTTTGTGCCGAACCAGAGTCCACCTCCTCGTACTCGCACCCCCTCCTAGTTCTGCCCCTGAGCAGCCACAGGCATCTGTCTGTCCTCTCAACCCCCTACTTCCTGTTTCCTTTGGGGCTCCCTGTTCCCAGTCCCTCTGGGTCTCCATTTGTTATTCCATTAGCGAAATACCCATACTCTTTGTTTTTATTCCTTTCTTCCTCTGTATCTGACCTTTTAGCCTTCCCACCCTCCCCCCTCAAAGGTCAAGGAAAATAAAGGAGAAGAAATTTAAACCAGCCAGTTTTGCTCCTTATCAACAACAGTGTTAGGAAGATGCCTGCAACAAGCTGGTTAAGTGGATGTGTTAATTCCTTCCTGTTAGCCAGCTCCTTCAGACCGGTTGATAAAATTCTATCATCTGGAACCCCAGCTGGCCCGACTTTTCTACCACCTCGGCCGGTATTTGTGGGTCTAGATTAAACAGGGATTTTATCTGTGGTGCTCTCTGAGTCTCACGTTTATTTACTCTTCTTTCACCCCATACTTTCCCGGGCTCGATGTCCGTCTTCCCATCTGCTTGGTAAGAAAAATGTTAGCGTATAGCAGGTGGTATCCTTACCTGATCAATTCATGAGCCAAAAAGTTCCATAAACTTAGATTACAACCAAGGTAGTACTGGCAAGAAAGACATGGATTCAAAGAAGTTGGGGATAATTTTATTAATGATAAAGCCGTAAAGAGTTCCTGAAAGATCATAAGACATTTGGCATCAAGGACTCTCTTGTTCCTCGCCATATCCCCTGTGCCAAACAATCGACATTGACTAATTGTTCAATGAATGTTCACCGAATGTTAGAAGAAACTGGACATATGCCCAAGATACTCTACTAGAAGTTTACAGTGTCAGCTTTTACATTTAAGTCAGTGATCCATTTCGAGTTAATTTGTGTGTTGTCCAAGATATTATAGAACAGATATGAATAAAAATATTGTTTGATTATAATTATAAGTAAATGAATCCCTGTCAGATCCCATGGGCTGATAGCTTTGAAAATGGCCACCCGGGAGCACCTGCATTTTAAATTTGGCTTCGTAGAGGGTAGCCAGCAACTCTCTGCCCTCCCCGGCTGAATGCGGGATAGCCATAACGAAATCTTAGGCTGAAGCAGTGCATTTTCAACCAGCCCTTCTGGGGAATTTTGGTACAGGTGGTGCATGTCAGCAGCAATGCCCAAGCCAATCATTTTTATGGAACAGTCTTTGATGACGCTAGGTCCCTTGCTTAAATCACATCGAAGACATAAAGAATATTGTCCTTCATATCAGCACTTCCCAGAGAGTTTTTTTTCCCCATAGGATGGCAACAGATTTCATGTCAATAACAAAATAAAGTTCTGTATTCAAATAACTTTAGGAAAATACGGCATTTAGCATCGGACAGGTTTCTTTACTGCAGGACCCCCCAGAGCTTTAGAAGCCAGTGCGCACAAGGAGAGTATAGTCATGTCTAGTGTACTTGACCGTAGAATATTTTTTTCTCCTGAAGTTTAGGTGATATTGCTACAGGTAGATTAGTTTCTTCTAAATAATTTGACTGTGCACCTTCCTCTTCCTTTTCTCCCCATTCGCTCAGCTACTCTTCTTTAGCTTCACATTTCAATCATGGAAGAACTTTGTGATATTTCACATCTAAAGGTTTTTCTCTATTTCCTTCTTGTCGATAAGACCCATTTAAAGGGATGCCAGTTCCCAGTACCAATCTCTAGGTACAGTCCCCACCATTTATAGACCTCCATCAGTCCTGTGGTGACTTAATTGTTTTATTTTTAGTGGCCTTCTACGCTGCGGAGGACTTTCTGAAAGCCCATATCTCATGCTAAATTTAGCTGGACTTTCAGCAGGCTTGATTGATTGCTGGTCTTAATGGAAGAAAATGTGATCCTCTCCTCCTCCCCATCATTAAATTATTACTGATTTATGACCAGAGGAAGCAGCCACTGGATAAGTGGGTATCTTTTTTAAAATCGTGATACATCACCAAGATGAATATACTTGTCCCTTTCCTTCAACAGGCATCTGTTGAATGCCCACGAGTGCAAATACCACACTGGCCTGAGGCTCTGTGCTTCGCTGAAGGGTCTTGAAGCCCAAAACAAAATTCCCAGGCCTAGCTCTCCAGCCACACCCATCCCCACCCAGACTTAAGAGAAAAGGGCTAAAAGAAGCCCATAGGATTAATAGACATTCCAAAACACCAACCCTAGAAAAGAGTAGAAATGGGCATCGGGATTCAAAAATATAAGTGAAATTAAAGAGTTTGAACAGAACAGGCTGGATATTGGTCTGAAAACCTGTCTAGTGAAATTACGGACCCAAGGGGCAGCGGTTCTCTTTTAGTGAGCCATAGATGAGCAAGGACCGAATAGGAGTGTAACTTCCACCTGTGCGCTCGCTGCTGGGTGACCTGCAGCATGTTTCCTACCTCCTGGGTCCCCGGTTTTCTTCTCTGTGGAATGGACACAGCCTGGGCTTGTAGTGAGGATTCGTGGTGGCCACTCCGGGCTCAGGACAGAGATGGATTAGCCACAGTGCTCAGCAAAGTTTGGTCGTCGAGGAGAGAGACCTGGGCTGGATGGATTTTATGTGTTCACCGCTTGTGGCTTAGAGCTTGATCCAGTTTGTTCCTTGGAATTGACTGTCTCTGTGAGGCAGTGGTTCCTCATCACCAGAGAAATTCAGACATGAGCCCTAGGATCCCTGTCCTCAGCACCAGGAGGGAACTTGGACCAGATGTTCCCTAAGAGTCTTCTTGAAAATCCTCCGATCCTCTTAATTGGTTTGGCAGAGTTTGCAACTAACATTGAATCAAGTGATACTCAAATGAAGTCACATTAGATTTGGCCTCCAATTTACTCTGATGACAAAAATGTTGGTACTACTGAAACCTGCTTTCAGAAATGTGTATTGAGTAATGACCACGAGAGGTTTTTTTGTTTTTGTTTTTTTATTTTTTAGGCGAGGCAACCCTTGATTGACCTCACAGATTGCAAGGACCTTGTCAGCTTACAATCCCTTATTTTTTTATTTTTTATGCCTACAGCACCAGTCTTCCTAGGTGGTCTCCCATCCAAGTACTAACCTGCTTAGCTTCCAAGGCCCGGCCCTGCTTAGCTTCCGAGATCAGACGGGGTCACGCTCGTTCAGGGCAGCGTGGCCATAGACAGCAAGAGGTTTTAAAACTGAGGATCATGCAGTTGTGAGAGGCCAGCTCTCCCAAAGCAGGGTTGGTCATTGCTTTTGCCATGTCCCACAGCAGCTGCTTTGATTCCCCCAGAGTCCCAGCATTTCTTCCCTGGGCTTGGCCACCCCTGGGCTTGGCCACCCCTGGCCTTGGCTGACCTCATTCTCCAGGGTACAGCAGAAACCCAACAGGATATACCTCTCAAGTGCTTGGCAGCTTTTGCTGAACAGCTTTAGAGTCCTGTGGACTATTCTGGCTGTCGCTATTCTTAACGTGTGGAGTGTCCAAAGGATTCAAAAACTTGACCTCAGCTGGATAGGACCTTGGGGACAGGGGTAGGTAATGATGCAGCTGTGAATTGCAATGAGCATTTTGGGGATGAGATTGTTTTTGCAGGTTTCTTTTGAACCGCATCAAGGCTTTGTATCTCTGGAAGGGGATAGATCCAGGTTGCTTCTTTCTGGCAGGTGGCTCCCTTCTCAATTCTGTTACCCCTTCTGGTATCATTATCAGACTCGCTTTGGGACATTTCATTATAAGTCTAATCAAGGAACATGTGAGGTTCCTGGAGGAGAAGGATCTACCTCTGTAGTTGACGTTGGTGAGGACCAGTGGGGACATCAGCACCTTTTTACCAAGGCTAACTTTGACGTTCGAGAGCGTTTAGTTTCTGAAAAGATGTTCTTATTTTAATCCTTTTTTGTTTTAATTGCAGAAGGGAGATAAGAATAGAACAAATGCAGAGAGTTGAGAGATGACATAACATTAGGAAAAAATAGGCCCGAAGTAGCATTGCATGAGAATCCAAGTTATGAGAACCCGCTGATGAGAGGTGGACAGAAATAAAAAGCCCTAATTCAGTGATTCAAATCGGGACTCAGATGGAGCTGTTTGTGTTGGAGGCTAGGGATGTATCCAGCAGCAGTGGGCCTTTTGTGTATTAGGCCCGTCACTCTCCAATTTCCTAAGAAACTGGAGTGCTCCAGGCCAGAAACATCATCTACTTTTTGTGAGAAGGAAATGTAGACTTTGGGGTGATATTTTTTTAAAGATTTTATTTTATATTATCAACAAAGTAAAAGTTTTTCCCTTAATTTAAAAACTGAACCACTGTGGACAGTGATGACTTCATCAAATGATTTATGAATAATAATCTGTCAGTTTGATGGTAAGAATTTACTGAACCATTGTCACACAAATTGACTATTCATGTAGATGTGACAATTTAACACAGAAGAAGACCCATAGATATACCCTGGGAAGGCTGGTTGATGAGAAGCATCTCAAAGGCACTAGCTAAGGGCAGAGGGGGATGCATAGTGACACTGCGTGCCCAGAGTGGCTGCTCCTCGGCCAGGAGTCAGCCCAGGGAGGGGCAGTCAGCTGGAGGCAGCGTGCCACACCCATGAGTTGTCTAAAACTAACCAGACCTGAGCAGTGTTTAGGAGTTTCACAAGACTACATCTTTGTTGCTCACGGTTTTGGTTCAATGAATGAAACATTGAGCAAGATCAAGATAACTGGACAATAAGGCTGAGCTCATTCCATCAGCTCACCCAACAAATTCAAAGTGGCCCTGAGTGTGAAGAGATTGAAGTGGCTAGGAGTGCTGCCTGGACATCAGCTAGAGATGGGGTGGGTTTAGGGTCCTCTCGTGGTCCTATAATTCAGATCTGTGGCTCTCATTGCAAATTTTAGCTAGTATCAGAATCACATGGAGGACTTGTTAAAACAGACTCCTGGGCCCCACTCTAGGGTTTCCGATTCAGTGGGTCTGGGGAGCTGGGAATGAGTGTTTCTAACTACTTCCTGGAGATGTTCGTGCTGCTGTCCAGGGGCCATACTCTGAAATGTATTGATCTAGACTACAAAGGAGGTCTGGATCCTGGGAGGGAATCTGCTTCCTGTTTTCATGGGCACCAGGAAGCTGACTAGATAACCTGTGGCTGGAAGGTAACAGGGGAGTGTCTGGTCTGTCTCAGTTATGTCTCACCATCCGAGGATCCATCATTCTTTATTTCATTCCCTCCTTCCAACTTATCCTTCAGTCTCGGAAATTCAAAAGGGCAGCTTACGACTCAGCATTTTTTAAAGAAGAGAACTGAACTGCCTGCCACATGGGGTCTAGGCCAGAGAGAATCATGGGGTTTTGTAAATTATTTCAGTAGCTGGTTGAGCTCTGTCCCAGAATTTTGCTAGGACCCGAGCCACACAACGTGGCCTATCAGTGTTCAGATGCAACCTGCTGGGTTCTGCTCTAGAAATATCTTCAGGGTCTCTGAGGACATAAACATGTAATTCATGCACCGCGTCAGTTGAAGGTGGAACAGAAAACATTTCTCTGCTGTGTTCTTTGTATCAGTTCCTTATGTCTGTTCAAGGGAGCTTGAATGGCAGAATATTATTAAGAGCACATTTTAAGTTCCCCATAATTAGGTGAGAATCGAACCGAATGTGAGGTCACATTTTATCCTCAAGAAAATCGCTTTCGGGAAACCTAGGGCAGTGGGTAGAAGTGTGGCCCTGCTCCAGAATGCCTGGGATCTAACTTCTGGTTTTGTCCCTTCATCGCTCTGTCATGTGACCTGCCTGTGTTCCAGTTTTCTCATCTATAAAAGTGAAATAATGCTAGAACCTGTTTAATGCTGTAAGGACTAAATGAGGTAACACACGTCATGCGATTAGAATTGCACTTACCAAAAAAAGTCAGCACATTTTAGTTGTTAGTACTGCAAGCCTTCCTTGAGCCACCGAAAGACCTGTAAAGTATGCTGTCGGTGTGTGTGCACTTTTAGGAACGGGATTCCTAGTTTTCCTATTTGCCCAGGAGTATGTCGTGTAGAAGCTATCGATGTGCATTCTAGAGAAAAATCAGCTGGAAGGAGGAAAAATGGTACAGTATGAAATGCTTTACACCTCATTTAAGTTTTTACCTGCTGCTACTTTTATCACCTCCTCTCATTCTACTTTTCCAATAGGCCTCAATGGGCATGACGGACTGCTGAAATTCCTGTTACTGAAATGAAGATGTATATGGTATTGAAAAGACCTCCCATGTGATGTTAATAATAATACCTCACATTTCATACCCTTCCAAGGGTCTTTGTGTGCTGTCTCATTTAATCCTTATAGTGGTCATATTAGGTTCCATAGTCCCATTCCACAGTTTGTACAGTGAAGACTTCAGAGAAATGACTGGCCCAGGCTCCACAGGTGGTTAATGACAGCTGGGATCCTTAACTTTATCTCCTATGTCTGGGACCACCTTCTTCCCAGTGCATGTGACACCTGGCTTGTGTGTCACTTTGGGTTCTCATTCAGATTTGTGATTCTGTTCATCGAAGGACTGATGTCCCAGTTACTCTTGCTTTATAACAAACCACTCCAAAACTTGGGGATGTGAAACAACCATTTAATTTTGCTCATTGATTCTGTAGAGCATTCAAATTGGGCACAGAGAGAATGCTTATGAGTGTTCCATGATGTTTGGAGCCTCAGCTGGGAAGATGTACATACTGGTATCCTCTGGGGCATCTTCCTTCACATATCTGGCAGGTGTCTGGCTGGGGCAGGGACTGCAGATAGGCTATATTGGCCAAGGCACAAGCACATGGTCTCACGACATGTTGTCTTTGGGCTAATTCAGGTTCCCTCCCAACATAGCAGTGGTGTTCCTAGGGAGAGTCTCAAGAGAGCAGAACAGATGTGCATAACACTTTTATGATCCAGTCTGCAAGTCACAGAGCATCACTTCTAGTGTTTGAGGTGGTCATGGACTGCCCAAGTTCAAGGGGAAGGCACATAGACCTCACCACTCAGTTGGAGAAGTGTCAAGGTTGCATTATAGAAAAGTAGATGACTTTAAGGGTGGAAATACATTTTTACATTGAAAGTAGAGAATATGAGCTGATGTGTTCTAGGCGTAGGGAGCCACAGGTGAGGATCCCGAGTGAAGAGTCAGGTTATTTTGGACATGGAGGGGAGTGGAAGAAGAAAAGGGGGTGCTGGGTCATCACTCATCTCATAAATACTTGTTCAGATTATTTTGGAGCCGAGCAGAGTGAGCAGGGCTTCTGGATAATCACTTCACATGAGAAACCCAGAATTCTGTATAGTACAGTCTCATCCAGTTGAAAAATTTGACCTTATTGAAGGTCATTTTAAGATTTATTTACCTTCAGCACAGGACCTACAAAGTTCCATTTACTATTTTAAAAAAAGTTAAAGGTTCACCTCAGTGTCCTGTCTTGCTTATATTTGAGTCAGATAGAAAGGGAAAAATCAGCATCAGGAGAAGATTGCTTGTAAAAGTTTATTTTACATTTATGTGAAGTTTATTTTCGGTCCTGGTATTCTTCATAGGGTACGTATTTCTTTTAAGACTGTTAATAGCATATTTCCTCTTCATTTGCCACACCCCATCAAAATAAGCTCGCTCTTATTTTTGAATCATCTTTGTGTCCTCAGAACATCTAACTTTCAATAATGGTTGGAGAAGTTCCAGGTTAAGTAGAGAGTAAAATCCTATTGCTTTTTGACCTTTGGGTGAGGATCAAGTGTGGTGTAATAAAATATCAGTCCCAAGAGTCACCTTTGCTGATTTTTTCCTATTATTCTTTCCTGTTATTCCATATTCATCCAGCTCTTGCAGCCAAGAATTGTTACATTAAGATCCAATCTGAAATTAAAACTTAGGGTTTTAACCAATAAGCCACAAAGCCACTGAACTCCCACTGGGATGGGGTTACCTTTTCCTAAACTTCCTGAGTTGTCTCCCCTTAGCCTCGGAGTTGATTTCTTAGTGAGCCTTTGGAAAGATCCCTGACGTTTCACTTCCATTTCCCATCTGAGTGGGGACTGTGCAAACCTCTTAAGGTCACGGGCTTTGCAGCTGCATTCCTCCGATGCAGAGAGAAAGCTCCCGGGCAGGGCTCCACTTGGCCCTTCCTGGTGGTGCAGGTCTGAGGTCCAGTGAGTGAGTGAGTGAGTGAGTGAGCCTGGTTTGGCACTGGGGCTCCCGCAGTGTCTGAGCCCTTGGTCTGGACTTAGAGAGATCCTTCTGGAGCTGGAGTACATTCTCAGAACCTTCCAGACCACCTCGCCCTGGAATTGCCTTCCAGGGTCTTTTTGCACAGAGTATATTTCCTGAAGGGACCATTGAGTCAAGACTAATAAAGAGGGTGGCAGGCAGCTGTACATAGTTGTATTGGGATGTGTGGTGACAGAGGACATCCACTGGTGAAGATCTTGCTGGTGAGGAAGTTGATTGAATAACAGACCGCTGTCACCTGAGGCACCCACACTCCATGGCCCTGGTGTCACTCACTCTCGTGCATTCCCGTTTTTCAGTAGCAGATTCTCAGTTATCCTGCTTGTTAATGGAGAGGGGCTCAGCGCGCCCTGGGGAGGAGGGAGTCCCCAGACGACTGGTCGGCCTTCAGCAGGTGTTTGACAGGATAACCCACCAGACCCACACCTGCTAGTGTTTTGTTCAGGCTGCTATTTCACTTGACTTAATCTGCTGTCCCTGATTTCAGGATAAATTAAGGGTAGTGAGAGTGACTAAAATAACATTGAAGACGATGGCTAGTATTTATTGAATGCTTGCTACCCCTAGGCACTGTTTGAAGCTCTCTATTCAAGGTCGTCTGCTAATCCTGTGAAGTATCTGCTATCATCTCCCCTTCTACTCACAAGGAAACTGAGGCCCAGACAGGCGAACGACTTCATTCAAGCTCTTAGAAGCAGAAAGCAGTAAGGCAGGCCTCAGGCCTAATTTCTTGGTCTGTGGAGCTATGCTCCTGCTCTGGGGGCACGGTTGACTGTCCAAGGCCATCCTGGGAGAGGGCGGGCACTGGCCTGGGTGACAAAACACAGCTGCAGAAAAGCCCCTCGGAGATGATTCTGTCCCTTGAGTATCTGCTCACCAAAAGTGGGGCTAACTGGAAAGTGGTTTGTGCACTGTGGAAGCAAGTCGTTAACACCAGTGGACTTTTTATTCTGATGAAACATCAAGGTTTTCATAATTGAGCTTTGGGGGATGGGGTGCTAATTTTAGACTATCTGAAAACCTGTCTCAAGGAACAGAACTTGGGTTCGAGTAAAAGGACTCTTTTGAAACCAGTGTTTCTCAGAAGAAGCAATGAAAAGGTCAGCTGTGCCCATGGGGAAGGCTCACGGCCCAGCACCCCAGAGCCGGCCACCCTCAGGTGGCTTTCATTCTGCTGTTGTTCGGGGAGCACCTGCCCTGGGTACGACTGTTCTCCAGGGACACGGTGGTAAACAGTCCATGTCCCTGTGCTCAAGGACCTCGTCCTCCAGGGAGGACATGGCTGATGGAGTCCTTCTCCAACAGGGCACACCGGGCTGGGGAGGCAGAGAGGAGAAAGGATGAATTTGACCTTGGTCTGGAACAGCCTCTTAATGTCTCTTAATATTCATAACCATCCTGAAGTACACTTCCAGAGAATGGGGACTCTTGTTTTTAGTTTTTTTTTTTTCTTTTGTGAGAGAAAGCAGTCTTTCGATGAAGTTCCACCTAAGTGTTGAGATCTCCATTGGGTTAAGAGAGATTTCAGTCGACAGCAGTGTGAGGGAGGTCAGAAGCTCTACTCAGGACCACGTTCCACCAGGAAAAGTCCTGTTGGAGAAGCTGAGGTGGGAAGAGAGAAGGGGGAACGACTTCGTGGAGTGCGGTAGGAGCGCCCAGGCGTGCCACAGCCAGCCGTGTAGGCCCCAGCCACAGTTCTTGTTTTTATTTATTTTTTATTTTTTATTATTTTTATTTTATTTTATTTTTATTAAGTTCATTGAGGTAACATTGGTTAATACAATTATATAATTTTCAGGTGTACATTATAATTTGACATCCGTATATTCTATTGTGTGATTACCACCCACAGTCCAGTTTCCTTCAGCTACCCTATATTTGATCCCCTTTATCCACTTCACCCTCCCCCTAACCCCCTATATTTGATCCCCTTTACTGTGTCTACCTCTCCCCTCCTCCCATACCCCATACCCTCTGGTAACCACTAGCCCATTGTCCATGTCCCTAAGTCTCTGTTTGTCCTGTTCATTTGTTGCTTTTAGGTTACAATTCTTGTTTTTAAATAAAAGTAAAGCAGAAAGCGTAGAGTCCAGTTGGTGTGCTCATTTAGCAAGGGTGGCTGCTGAGCCAGGTCTCAGGAACCCGGGTTCTGCCGGGATGCCCTGTGGCCCTGTCTGACGGAGGCTGACCCCTGCCCCTCAGGGCCACATCCAGGGGTGGTCTGGTCCCTGGGCCCTGCTCCTCTGACACAGTGCAGGTTATCAGTGGGGATGGGTACAGGAGAGAGGTGAGGGCCACATCCAGAGAGGTCACTTACTTCCTGGTGGCCCTGATTACACTGCCCTGCGGGTGAGGCGAACACTCCCGTGTCCAGTAGTTCCACGTGGCTGAGGCCTTCAGCCTCACCGCCTTGCTTCCACTTCTCCCTTGGGCAGGAGTCCCCTTAGCCTCAGGTAATTGTTTTAGTTTTCTGGAGTATAAAAGACGAGGGTGCATGTCCTGGCGGACATTGAGTGTCTATAGTCATAAAAACCAAGCAATGACTTCAGCTTCATCTGAGCTGAGGGTGACATCCTTGCTCTCATGCCTGACCGTTGTGCAGGCAGCAGGTCTTTTCATGTCCTTCAGAAGCAAAGGGTACACTTGGGCTCCCCAGAGACCCATAAAATGGGACCGCACGAAGCCCAAGGCCCAACAGTGCAACCAACTGTTTCTGCCTTGAGTGTATCATGCAAATGGGCTTTTTTTTTCAGCCCTGCCTGTCTTAACTTCATTTCTACTGTATCCTTCAAAAACTTGAAGAAGTGGCATGGATGATGTCTGGACGAGGCCAGTCCTTTTCAGTGGCCTCTTTAATTTAGGAATAGCCATCCTTTTCCACCTCCTGTCCATTAGAGGCTCCTCCTGAATTATCTTTTTCAGTTCTGTTTTTACTTAGGTTTTTAATTAGGTAGTACAAGAGGAACAATTAAGAAAGCCTGCCGTTTCTGCATCTGCTGTGATTTGTAACGTCTTCCTATGAAGTGATGGCCAACTGAGCAGAATACGTGAACTCATAAGTAGATTTGAGTGGAAACACAAACACGTTTTTATTTAGTCGTGAGTGTCACTCGGAGTATTAAAAATAGGGCCTTCATTATTATCTTGTGCTGTCATCTTTATGTTGTATTGGAAAAATCTGGAATTCTTTTTCCCTTGGTCATTATTTACTTTTTAAGAATAATGTAGTTTTAAAGAATTCTTGCTATTTAATCTCAAGCCCAAACATGGGTTCTTGTGAGGAAGAGATGTTTAATAAAGTGTGATATTTTTAGTTCCAGAAAGAATTTTTTTTGGAGGAAGGGATGCATTTAAAAGATGGAAGAAATGTACAATGAGAAGAGATACTCTGACTCCTGTTCCTTTTGCTCTTTAAAAACTTGTGTTTCCTGTGGGGGTTGGGGGAGGTTCAATTTGGAAGCTTTTAAGTGTATTGCTTGGAGTTGCTTAATTTTAATTCATTGCTAGGAAATTTTGGATGAGTTCATTTTATAAGGATTTATGTGTTTTAAGAGCCAGAATGAGGAAGGGGGTGTGGAAGCTTACCTCCAAAAGGGCCTGTGTCCTTGGAGGGACGTGGGATGACCTGCTATTTTGGAGTGGCAAATATAATGGCTGGTCTACTTTGGATGAATTTTCAGAGGTGCAGCTGCCCCTCTTCAGTCTTGACCTGGCGTGCCCTTAGGGAGTACTTCCTCTTCACCCATCCTTCCCCACCGTGGTCCCTCCGATCTCTGCATCCTTTTGTCCTTAAAAAAAAAAGTGTGTGTGGGGGCGGGGGGTGGTGATGAGAAGAACTTGCCTCTCTTAACTCAAAATCTCAAGAATATCTATTCCTGGCATGTCTCTACCTCTTTCTGTGTCCGAGTCCCATAGAGAGCTGCTGGGAAAAGCCTCATTATAGTGGGTAGGACAAAGGAAGGTAAGAAGGAAGGTCCTAAGATGTTTTCTCCCCATTGCTCTTGAGGTTCAGTCATATGGAGCTGAGTACCAGTCACCTAGGGCCAAGAAAGAGCAAGGAGGAAGTGGGAGGAGAGGAAGGCCATTTAAGGTGGTTTGTAACTGATGAGAATTAGAGCCTGTTAAGGAGGTCAGGAGAGTTGTCCCTGCCTTGTTATCCCCTCCCTCATCATTTAGTATCCCATGCTTCCCAAGAGCAGTTTTGAGAACCTGTCCTCTGCTATCTGGGCAGTGGCCTCCCCAGCAGTCCCCACAACCCCAAGGATGCATTCTCATCAGCCCATTCTTCTCTTGATTCCTCTCCTGGCGGCTACTTGGTGCCACCATTCTTTTAGGCCAAGCCAAATTACTGCATGTAGCAGAAAATCCAAATAGTAAGTTTATGAGATTCAGGTTTATGGCTCTCACACAAAAGAAGTTCAGGACCAGTATGGTGGCTTCATGGTCATCAAGGATCCAAGATCCTTTTCTCTTTTTGTTCCACTATCCTTCCAGCCTCAAAGCACCTCATCTGCCCGGTGTGGCTGTTGGATCTCCAGCCATGACATCTAAATTCCAGATAGGAAACAGGAAGACGAGAGAAGAGTAAGAAAGAGTACATCTCTCAGCTAACTCGTTTCCCTTTATGGAGCTTTCCTAGAAGCCTCACATGATGGTTTCTGCTTGTATCCCATTGACCACTTCTTCCAGGGGAGATTGGAAAATGTTGCCCGTTAGCTAGGCACATTGCAGGCTGGAATAAAGCTGAAGTTCAGTTAAAAGGGAAAAGAGGAGACTGTATATTGGCTGGGCAAATAGCAGTCTCTGGCATGGTCCAGCACATGTGAAGTACTTCAGATGGGAACCTTAACATACTCTGCCAAGCATTCTAGCCAATTTATATGATCTCTTACCCTCTGATCCCATCCTAAGCTGTTTGGGAGCTCTGAGTGAATGGCCCTCCTCTTTGTAGTATTTACGGTTACTAGCCCAGGGGCGTGTATGGTGGGCTTCTCCATCTTTGATCATTTAAATCTTATTCAGCTCCTATACTGCTTTCCGCAGTGGACCTATAGTTAACAAGATATCACTTAAAAGCATTTAAAAAATATAACTTACTTTACAGAATTATCAGTTCATTACATGATAATGGTAAATGCACTAATAATTATCAATAAAATTGGAAAAATCTAGGCCGTGAAAATTGGCAGTCGTGGTCTATATGTAGTTATACTATCTGATTCCAGATGTTAGAGAAACAAGGAATAAAGCGTTTCACCACTAGTCAGTATGAGCAGGATGTTAGGAATCCTTCTGGAAGATTCTCCATGTAGACTGTTTTGTTTGCGTTTGAGCTAACAATGCAGGGAGATAGGAGTTGGCTGAGAAAACTCATGTTACTCTTTGATATTTGTAAAAGGGCAGGGAATCCTTCTGAAAACCTAGTGACGTACATTTATGTTCCACCACATAAAAAAGTAAGTGAATGGAAAAAATCAGAATGGTCGTAAGGAAGGACTTTCCTTTTGCTCTTGAGGGGAAGGAAACTCTGACTGTGTCAGATATCTCAGTTGGAAAGTGTCTTTGGTGAGCCCGCACCATGTGACCGGCTGATTCACTTTGTCTGCTAAGTCCCAGGAGAGGTGATGCAACCAGGGACCGCAGCTTCTAGGGAGGGAGGACCGTCATGTTGGCCCAACCCGCTGGCGTTGGAAACTTCGCAGAGCTTTGGCCAAAAGCAGATGGAGTTTTGTAATTCTGTTTTAAATGTTGGTCATAGTATCTTCCCCCGCCCCCCACCGCCCCGTTCTTTATTTTCTCTTCTTCTCTTCTTTCCATTTCTCTCTGACCTTTTCTCCTTTTTATTCCAGTTGTGCTCCTCTGTATGGCTCCTCTGCTCTCCCCAGATCAACTCAGGTCTGATTTTTGGAAATCTATAAACCAGAACCCTTGAGGGCTGACTGCCATATTTCTGTTTTTGAATCTGCTTAACATACGCAAAGAGGTCAAGTGGAAAGCACGAACTTGGGTGTCTGAAAGACGCAGATGTCCATTCTAGCTCTGCCATTGTTGCCCCAAAATAACTTGAGGCAAGTTACTTTGTTTCTCTGAATCTCCCAAATCTCATCGGTAAACTGAGGTTAATTCCTACTTCCAGGGGTTGTTGGGAGGGCTGAACAAAATAACGTATGAAGAGAAACCCAGAGAGGTAGACGAAGACCAGATTGTGTTGGGTTTTATTTTAGGTCTCTGGGGGGCAGGGCAGTGACATGATATGACAGATGTTTTCAAAAGGAAACCTCTTTGGAGGAAGTAGATTGGAGCACGAGAAACGAGCAGAAGCAGACAGCCCAGCTAGGAGGCGAGAGCAGTAGCCAAGGTGGCTGGACCCGTGGTGTCGTGGTGGGGCCGGAGGGGAGCAGACGGGTCTGGAGGGAAAGGCAGTAGGAAGAGCCGAATTCTTCGATGTGGAAAAGGGAGGGAATGAGAATGATTAAGCAGGGATCCTAGGTTTGGGGATGGTGGTGCCTGTCACAGCCTAGCAGAGGGCTCTACACACGGATGACACCCCCGAAAAGTTGGCCGGATGGCTGGATTCATGAGTACCTGGAGGAAAGAAGGAGCACATGTTATCGGGTCATGCCAGATGATAAATACAGTGCGTCAGGCCAAGGTCCACTTCTGCTCGGGGTTTGAAGCTATTGTGCTCCGACCACCCACCCCTTTAGATGGCAGCTTCTAGAACAAGTGGGGCCATACTGAGCAAGGCCTGGAAAGCAATACAGTCTCCCAAAGACCTTGACACCACCTTAGATGACACTGGTCCCCTCCCTGCAGCTGTCTGCTCTATCACAGAGTCAGACCAAAGTGAAACTAACCAGAGATGGATTCTCAGAATCTGGGTGCTATCGTGGCCTGACTGTTACAGGCAGGGTCAGGACCCTACTCCCATTATTTAGCTCTTGGGGGTGTGTGGAGGTTCACCTGGAAATCTGGGTTTAGAGCCACTTTGAGAAACACTGTCCTGGGGGGGTTTCCGGGTGACTCCTGCTCTGAATCTTCTCCTTCTACTTTTCTAGGGGAGGAAATCAGTTTGGCGGCAGCATTTTCTCTTTCTGTTCATAATTTAGACTCTGGGGGCAGTTAGGGGCAGGCAGCCTCCCATCCGAGGAGGAAGAAGCCCTTCACATGTTTTATGAGTGCATTCCTAAAATAATGAGAATAACAGCAAACACACAGCGAGGACTTCATAGTAATGAAATCATTGTCACCGAGTCAGTCCAGATAAAAGGCTTTGGCAAATCTGTAAAGAATATTTCACAGAGAGAAAGAGCAGAATTTATAGGGTCTAAAAATAGCGGTCAGAGTGCAGCTGTGTTTAGCTTCTCAGGGAACCTGTTGAGTCGAGACAGGCAGGGGATTTTATTTCCCTGGCCCCGAGGTCACTTGTCTTGTTTAAGAAGGGACAGTCAACATTTCCAAATAGGGATTGATTTTTAAAGGGAGGAAGAAGGCTGAATATATATGGGATTTCTTGTCTCTTCTCTCATTCTTTCTACCTCCTGTATCACTCCAAGCTTCCTCTTAAGAAAAGGGTTTGGGTTTCTCGGTAGAGTAGGTCGAGGCTGCCTGGGTGGCAGAGTTTCGAAAGGTATCAGCGATGGTGCATGCTGATGGCACATTTGATGACGGCTGGTCGGAGGAGTGACGCTGGCAGTCTGATTATTTGGTCTTAGTGGATTCCACATAAACCCTCTAAGTTGAAGAAGTAATGGTGTGAGTTCTCAAAGACTGATTGGCTGGTTTCTGGACCTTCCTTGTCCCATTTCTAGGCAGAAATGGTGTCTTCATCCTGTTCCTCAACTCAGAAAAGAAGGTGTCTGTCTCACCCCCGGCCCAGGAAGTCCCCTCGGGCTTCTATACTTACCAACATTATGGAATGTCAGCATTCCCAAATTTATCAACAACATTACGGAATGTCAGCATTCTGAAATTCATCAATCAGTAGGACTTCACACCTTCGACCTTTCAGTATTTGTCACGACCTTGGCTGAAATTAATTATATTTTTGGTAGAGTGCCTGAAGGTGAGCCATCCATTCATTTCTAGGCTAGAGCTTGAAAACTGGTGGCCTTGCTCACGGGGACAGTCTTGTTTTTCTTGCCCTGCACGGCGTTGACCTATCCTATTGCCATTATGTAAGTGAAATATTTCATTTACGCATCTTGATTTTGGTCGCTCTCCTGGGGGTCATAATGAGAAACAGCCATTGCTATTTCTTTGAGGATAGTAAGAAAAATTGTATGTTGGGTGCCTAGAAAACACCTGTCTGTGCACGGAGCACCGTGGAAGCATCAGCTGTTGTTGCTGTTATCATCGTCGTCGTCATCATCAGTGTGCTGTTCAGAGTGTTTCCAGCGAGGATTCCGTTGAGAATATTGTTCACTATATAACTCAAGTGTTATGGGGCCCCAGGCAAGACATGTCTATCAGATCTCAGTTCTGGGGAATAGTTGTCCTTCTGCTGAGTTACTGGCTCATCTCTACCTTACTCATGCCGTGAATCTTGTTTCTGTCTTTGCCTTAGCGGCTGGGAAACTCAGAGACAACTTTGCAACTCATGTCTAGCAGGAAGACATGACTTTGTGCTGTACATTTGGTTCATCGACTCCTTGGTTTCACATACCATCTTCTCACCGCTCTGCTTTTCTCACTTGCTTGTGTTATCATGGGCGTTTTGGTAAGCATCCTTAAATCCTGTTTGGACCAAGACTAAGTACACATTAAAAAAAAAAAAAGATAACATCTGTTCCTCTAGGAACAGATATTATATTATCTGTTTATATTATCACTGCAAATAGGCTCCCACATCAGGGTAGCCTCATGTCTAAGCCTCAGGACTTGACATGGTCTCTTTCCCTATTGGACACTACTGACATTGAACGTCCACACTGGACCTGGCTCTGTCAGTTGTATTCATCCTTATTCTTTAATCTCTACCCCTGTAGCTCATGTTATTGAATTGAGGTGACTTATTTAACCGGGCGAGCTGATGTATTAGCCCTCGCTGTCTGACAGACCACCCTGAAACTCAGGGCAACAACAAGAAGCATTTATCATTCCCACAGGCCTGTGAGAGGGCTGGACAGTTCTGCTTCAAACCACAGGCCTGCAAGTCAGCCAGGGAAGCTCTTCTCCATGTCTCTCATCCTTCTAGAGCTAGTGGCCTACTAGGGCAAGCTCTTCTCCTGGTGAGGGCAGAAGTGCAAGAGGGGCCAGCAGAAACATGCGAGTCCTCTCGAGGGGCGGGCTCAGAACCAGCACCATCACTTCTTCCACCTTCCATTGGTCAAAGCAAGTCACGTGTTCAAAGCCAATGTCAGGGATGTGGGGAAACAGCCTCTAGTGAGAGGAGCTTCACAGTCAATAACAAAAGGGCACGGACAGCAGGTGGGGTGTAAGGGGATCAGGCTGCCACAGGGAGTGTATTTATTTGGAGACTGTCGGGTGGGCACACTGCAATATCTAGTCTTAGTGGGCGTGTTGTATATTCTCCATCCCCCTTTTCCAGATCCGTGCTCCAGCATCGTTCTCCCTGCTTTGTGCCCTGGGAGGCCGACCTTCCTTCTGGCGTTGAGTTGAGTTCAGTCAAAGGGGAGTCCTGGAAAAAGAGGGTGGGGAGTTGTTATTTCCCTGATGTACCATGTCATATTCCAAGAATGTCTGTGGCTAAAGAAGTCTCAGCCTGGCCACACGCTGGTGTGACTGTGACCCTCTGCAGAAGGCTGGAGCTTCTGCCAGGTGGCTAGTCCTGATAAACCTCAGGGTTCTAGTAGCTTGAGGGGATAAGAGCTCTCTGCTGTTGCTAGCCCCGAGGTGCTCCACCACGGGGTGTCCCTTCAGTAAGCTCTTCTCATGCTGCCTGTTTGCAAAAGTCATCTCCTCCTGGCCAGGACCCTCACAGATACATGAGATACTCAATAAGTCCCTGATGGAGTGTCAGGGCTTCTCGTTTTCCCTCCCTCCTAGACTTTCCACCACCAACTGGTCACTTCTTCTACCTGAAAATCCTGTGGGATTTCAGATCAGGGCGCCCTCCCTCTCTCCCCATTACTCGTCCAACCACCCTCCCCTCTCATAAGAATCTGGCAAAGTAACTTCATCAGCGTGAATTCAGAAGATAAGGTTTTCCTTTTTTTTTTTTTTTCTTCTTGACGCCTTTGGCATGCCCTTTGGGATAATTAGGGATTCTTTCAAGTGCATCATTTTCTGCATAAATTGTGGAGCTGTTATTTCCCTGATGTACCATGTCACATTCCAAGAATGTCTGTGGCTAAAGAAGTCTCAACATAAGGAATAGTATACTTAAGACCTACCAATAATAATTTAGGAAGGGGCGATTAACACCACTGTGCCTGACTCAATAGAGCAATGCATTTGGTTTTTTTAAGCAGGAAAAAAGGGCCCCACATTTCAATTTCCTGAAAGAGTTTGCAGACCACTGGAGTGTTTTCCAAACTTCCCTGGTCATGATAGTGTTTTGTTAGAAATTCAAATTTCCAGTGGTTCAGATATACTGGGCCTGGGTTGGGGCTCAGGAATCTGTTTTCAACATGCACTTGAGTGAATCATATTAATCAAGTGTGGAGTATACACTGGGCCCAGCTGTGATTCTCACGGTTTTGGTCTGTTGGCCAAGGAGAAATCCAGTGATGACAGTGACGATGATGACGATGATGATGATTGATAGTATACAAGAATATGGACATTTAGAAATCACTGTCCAGTTTGCCAAGATTTTACATGTATTGTCACATGGCCCCTACAAGACTTGTTCTTGTCTAATTTTGCCCATACCAACATTATTTTACCAGAATTGAATGGAAAGGATGGTACCAGCAGGTTTCTGTTAAATATCCTCATCGATGCCAGAAGCAAAGATACAGCAGTCATCATGTTATACACACAAAAGCTATGAGCAGACAGCCCTGAGCCCATTCTTCGTGAACCACTGCATGACTTCGTGATCAGAGCTTTCACCCTCTCCCCATGCCTGGATCATGCGAGAGGAGTTCCTAGAGACCTCTGCAGAGGGTTTTCCTGCGGATACACATCACTAGGCCAGGGGATGTCCTAACCGACCACTCTCTGAAGAGGAGCACAAATGTTCCCCACTCCAAAGGACGTGCTGGCCTCTTTTTTTCTGATAGGCTGGGAAGTCTCCCTGTAGGAATGCCATTTCAAGTTTCTGTAGCAGTTCTGCAGAAAGCCAAGCCTAGAAAACTTATCACATACCAGATGACAGTACAGCTTTTAGTATCAAAGTATTGTGATTATGCTCTGAGATTTGCGGGGTGGGGGGGAGATTTTCAAACTATTAATGAATACATTTGGGGAACTATCATGTTATTTACTGTAAATTAGAGCTCCTGGGTAGCCTGGCCTCCCTGTTAGCTTATTGCTCATCTGGGTGACCCACTGAGGAAAGAAATATCTTGCTGGCGAAGCTGACCTTACCATTTTTCTGTTGTCCCCATGTATGCCGTTTGTAACATTTAACTCCCTCACTTCCTTTTCACCTGCAATCCACACCTTTTTTTCTGTCTTTTGCAAGATCTATGACAGTGTTGAATGAATAATACAAGCCCAAGGGCTTGGAAGGTCTGGGAACTGTGATACTCATGTGTTTTGGTGCTGGCACATTTCCCTCATCCATGCTGATACCTTGGGTTGAAGCTGATTTATTAGCATCCCTGGTTCAGCATATATTGTACTATATAGCATGACATCTATTTTCTCATTTTGCATAGCATGGAGTGAGACTTGAGCCTCGATTAATTGAACTAATAATTGTGGTATTAAAAATGATCTCCATGTCCAAGGGCAGAAATTATGCCATGGTGGATATTAAGGCCATTGGGGCCATGGACCCTGAAACATGCATCTTCCAGAACCGAGCTTATGACTGTTTGCACATGACCTTACAGCAGCACATGCTTTAGGAGAATACATTTAAGCCCAAGTCCTAAGTCCAGTGATGAATTCCAAGCTTTTTGTTATTGTTTTTCTTTCTGAAAGACAAAAGGAGTCTTATGCCCTGGTATTTGAGGTTCAGTTCAAGGGCAATGTTGGATGAATCGTTACTGGGTAGGGAGTTCTGTGAATGCTAGGTAGTTGGTAATATCCTTTAAAGAATTCAAGAACCTACTCACATGTCCACTGTCCATTCATGTCAAAGTTTACTAATTCCTGCAAGGTACCTGGCACTGTGTTTACATGCTAGGGCTGGAATGATAAAGCATCATTTATTGAAAACGTACTATTGTCAGACAGTCTCTAGCGTTCAAAGCATCTTTGGGAGGTAAGCATCATATATCCCATTTTAGGAGAGAGCATAAGCTAACATCCTTTACCTGGATCCCCCAGCCAGTCAAGTTGGGGCAGGCCTGAGGCACTCTTGTGACATTAGGGCCAGAATTTCCTTTTATGTTAAATGGACTCTTCTATCTGCCTGGACTCAGGCCCACCTCGGAGTGGAGGGCGAGCATTCTGTGGTAGGCTCAGAGCTTGAACAGTCCCTTGTTTGTCACATCTTCTTGGGGCATCTTCCTGCTCTCAGTGACATAAGGAGAGAAATGTACACAGGACAGAAGCCCTGAGAGGCCTATCAACCCTTTACAATCTCATAGAAGCTTGCAGTTCTGTCCAGACTTACCCTGTCATTTGAGGGTGCAAAAGTATAAGTACAAAAGAGGATTCACTTAGCAAATGTCTAAATATTAAAAAGTTACAGATCAAATTACTGATCAAGATAGTTGTTAAGGAAACTCTTTCTACCCTGCTGCCTTGGCGAATATACCTTTATGACAATGTGAAAGTCCAGGATCAGGTCTAGATTTCTCAAGCTCTTCAGAATTTAGTGTAGAAATTGATAGTTTGAGGAGAGCTGGTTCCCAGTCTATCTCCTACTTCCCTTTCCACCTGACTTCACCCCACATTGTACATGGACACACCAGCCAGGACATGCTTCAAGCTCCATCCACCCACTCCCCACAAAAGGCTGCCCTTGGGTCTAGAGGGATGCTCACAGTGGTGTGTTTGCATCTGAAGGGATGGACCCTGGAGAAGACCCCAATGTAGACCCTGAAAGTAGACTCAGGCCTGTTTGGGCAGGAAATTCTAGAGACCTGGGCATCCAGAGTGTGTCTGAAAGAGGGGGCTGTGGGCTCTGCCCTTACCCTGGCAAACTCCGTACCCCTGGGGGAGAAGTATATAGCTAGAGGAGGGCTAGATGAGATTTCCCGTGAATGTGGGGTTCAAGGCAAGGGCAGAGGATGGAAGGGGCCACAGAGGTGCCCATGGTCAACACTCATGTTATTTTACATAGACAAGCCCAGCTAGTAACTCTTAGAGCTGGGCACAGAGCCTTGGTTCCTCAAGCCAGTGTCTTGTTATCATCTTGTAAAGTGAGCCTGCCACTTGCATGCGGTTTCTGAAGGCTGAGTTTTTCCAAACGTTGTCGTAGCGGCATTCTGGGATATGAGGACCTGAGGCTGGTGGGCCTGAGTGGGTGACTGTAGCTTATGTGGGCTCTGCTGCAGAGATGTGAATTCAGAACATGGTTTATACAAAGCTATGAGCCTTGGGGACAGGCTCCTGGATGTGTATCTCAGCACACCACTGACCAGCTTTGTGGTTTTTAAGAACCACTCCTGGAGACTGTTTCCTCACCTGGAAACTGGGGATAAAATGCTGAATCTACTGGTAAAGTTGTGAAGGTGGAGAATGAAATGTAGAACTCTACACACAGCATGTGGCTTTGCCCATGGTCAGCACTCAGTGAATTGCAGCTATTGTGATGTTACTGCCATTCTCCAGGCACCCTGGACCCCACTGAGAAGGGACTGCCATCCATCCATCCATCCATCCATCCATCCATCCATCCATGCATCCATGCATCCATGCATCCATGCATCCATGCATCCATGCATCCATCCGTGCATCCATCCATCCAACAAATATTTATAGAACATCTACCATGTGCCAAGCACTGTTCTGGAAACTAGGGATTCAGCAGTGAACAAGAGAAGCAAAAATTCCTTGCCATAGTGGAGCTGGCATCCTAATAGGCAGAAGCAGAAATAAACCATGAGCATAATAAATATAGAAATCGGTAGAAGTCGATAAGTGCTATAAAAGAAAAGAAAATGTTGATGAGGCAGGAGGTTTGTTCATGCCAAGGTGGGTTGTAATTTTAAATAGGGCGGTCAGGGTAGGCCTTATGAGAGAATATCTGAACAAAGACTTGAAGGATGTAGGGGAGGGACCCATGTAGAGAGATGTAGGGGAAGAGCATTCTAGGCAGAGGGAACAGTCAGTGCAAAGGCCCTGAGGCAGAAGTGCCTGTTCCAGAAACAGCCAGGAGGCCAGCTGTGGCTAGAGCAGAATGAGTGTGTATGTGTACGTGCACACACGTGCTCACACTCACATGCACACAGATTATAGATAAGGTCAGAGAAATGACAGGAGCCAGATCATGTAGGGTCTTAACAACCACTGAAACGGCTTGGCTTTTACTATGAAATGGGGTCATTGCAGGGTATGGGCTGTGTGTGACATAACCCTCAGTACCTCCTCCCCATGACGTGGGCCCTCAGGCTAGCCCCTAGGTCTCCCCAACCTCCTTCCTGTTCCAAGCTCACTACTTCCTACCCATGTTGCATGCCCTTCTTTGCCTCTAGCCATCATGCTCTGTGTCCCAGTCCCTCAAGTCCCAGATGCCTGTCTTTAGGCAATGATCGGATGCGCTGTCTTCTGGAGACCCTTTTTAAAAAGGAGTGGCATTGCTGGTGGGAATTCAGGCACGGGGCAGGTTGTGGGTATTCACTTCATTTCTGAGGGAGGCTGGTTTCGGCAACCCATGTATGAACCTTGCTTCGGCTAGGCTCTCCCCTTCTCCCCATGGAACCCGGGATCTGTTCCCAGGCCACCCTGGGCCCCCAGTCTCCTGGCTGGCTTTGATCTGTGAGCAAGGATAGAGGACAGGAAGACCGGAAGAAGATACTGGAGGGCTGGGCAGAGGGGCAGGGTGGAGTGCAGCTGGGTGAGGGCGTGTGTGTTAGGGAGGCAACAGGAAGCAGGGCTGGGTTTTTGTTCTCCAACCAGTTTCCAGTCGTGGCTGTCCCGTGGGCTTTCCGGGCTCAGTCTGAAGGAGCATTATTCCTGGGGGTGGTGCACTTGAGCCCAAACATTTAGCCACGGCCAGGCCAGCCGTTACTCTGCTTGTAACTGTGGCACCGACATCGGTCCAGACACCCTCCAAGAGTATCTGCTCTGCCCTTGGCGGTGCCCCGGACAGCTTTCCAGGGAGTTGGAAGGCTCTCCTGGGACGGGTGCCAAGGTGCAGCCGGCCCTCCTTGTGGCCGGCTCTGTGGGTGGGCCCTAGGGGGGAGTGGGGGAGAGGATAAGCAAGGCTTGCTTTACCTGCTGCTCCCAGCAGTGGAGGTGAGTGGTCGCCTTGGGTCAGAGAGTTTCCCCTTGAGTCAGAGCCTCCTGATACGCCCACCCCTCCCATGCATACTCTGAGTGAATGCAGTTTTGGAAGAACTCTGCCAGTGGGAACACCAGCCGCCTTTGTGCAGCCCCGAGGGTTATCAGGGTGGCTCAGATTGAGGAAGTCCTCGCCCTGCCGCCCTGGTCTGATCTGCTTCACCCTGCCCCTCAGCGGGGAGGCCCTGCCCGTGGGAGAGTCTGGCTTACATGGGGCAGTACAGCTGCCCCTCCTGCCCCTGACTTCAAGACCCTGGCATTTTGCGGGGAGGTAAACAGAGGTCCTGGCCTTTGTGATCAGGGAACGATCCATTTTTCTTCACTTTTCGCCCCACTTGCCTTTCATCATGTCTGTGTAAAAACGAAAGCTATTGTTTATTTAAAAGGACTATTTGCCTAATGCCCCTGGAATTTATTTGCTGGAGCATTTTCCATTTTCATATTCAATTCAGACTTTGGCTCCAGTTAAGAGGTTATGTAACCTGGGATGGAATGAATCCCGTTGGCATCTGGGGACCCCCCCCCAGAGAACCCCACCATTAGCCATTCCCATGAGGGGGTGAGCTCTGGCTGCATATTCAGGTTGCTTCTGTGAGCTGCTGGGGGTGGGGACCCGGGAGGTGGGAGGACTTGCTAGAGGGAGACTTGGCAGCTGTTAGAATGGAGTCGGCAGGATGTCTATTGGGGGCTGACTTCTTAGATTTTCTCCGGGCTGCTTCCCCCTCCTCAGCTGTAGACCCTTCTCATGTACAAAGCCCGGGCCCTTCAGTCAGCTTATCTCTGAACCTTAGTAAAAAGCCGAAGCATCATTACCTGAGCTTTCATGGGATTTGGGAACTGTTTCTGGCAGGTTCCTTCCTGGATCGCCTATGGAATCTGTCTCCACACTCTCATCCATCCCCAGCCGTCCTGGCCTCTAGGGCTTCGCCCTGACTGAGGCCCACATTCCCACCCCAAGATCCCTTGATTCCTACTCTGAAATCTGGTCGGGGTCTGCATGGAGTTCCTTTGACAGGGGATAAGAAAAGGGGTGTTGTCCTGGGTTATGAGGGGCTAGAAGTTTAACCTGCTTCTGGACTTTAAAAGGAAACAGAGATATAGAGTGGGTATTGGAACCCCAAACTTAGTGTAGTTGTGAAGAAGCAAGTCAGGACTAATGGGGGTGGGGTGAGGATGGGGTCCCGCCCCTGACTTCCCTCCCACATCCCCATCTTGAGTGATGGTAGAAAACTCGTTCTTTCCATCATCCAACTTCTCTCTCCCCACTGTGGCCTGAGATGTACCCCTCCACATCATTTCTCTGCTTAAATATGCTCATTAACCTCCGTTAAAAACAACAACAAGATAACCCAAAGTATGCCTGTATTAACACAATGCTAACTGCTGTAGCAAATGAACCCTCAATTTTCAGTGACTTAACCCACTAGAAGTTTGTTCACCACTCACGTGTTTGTCAAAGAAGGCTATTATTCCTCAGTGGAGGTAGCTTCTTCCACGTGGTGATTCTGGGACTCTTGTTCCTTCCATTGCTGGCTCTGTCACCCCTCAGAACCTCAGTCTTCTGCTTCCTGGAGGCAGGAGGAGAAATTGCAGTGGACAGGGCATACCCATTTCTTAAACACTGCAGCCTAGACATGACCCACATCCCTTCCATTGACTTTCTGTTGGTGAGAACTGGTCACATGGCCATGGCTGGACTTGCAGGATACTGGGGAATGTGGTTCCAGGTTGGGAGTCACCGCGGTGACAAGTCCACATAGTATCAGTGGTAGAGGATGGAGAGAAGGGATGTACTAGAGGAATGATGAGGGGGTGAAATCAGCGGGACTCGGTGAGCGAGTGTATATGGGGCAATGAAAGGAAGTCAGGAATTCAAGGCTGCCCCCCGTCAGGGTTTCTAGTCTGGAGAACAGGGTGACTGGTGATGCCACCCAAGGAAATGAAGTCTGTGGGAAGAGAGGCAGATGTCGAAGGGATGGCTCCGACTGTCATAGGCCCAGCACAGGACGGGTGGCGTTTCATGAATGCAGGGATGAGTGGAAATAGCATTGAACGAACTTGAGTCCCTTCTGCCCATCCTATGGAGATCTAGTTGAGAAAGACTGGTAGTTGTATTCACAGACTGAAACCATAGAACCGGAAAGGATCAGGCCAATCACTTTGCAAGTAAAAAGCTAATAAGAATAATCAAGAAAAAAAGGCATAATTAGTAACCCAGGAGAGGACACTGCACCCTCTTCAGTGTTGGGGGTCTCACCTCTAGGATACCTGGGGGAGAAGTGAAGGCGATCACCTGACTCAGGTGAGGAGGAAAGTCTGCCTGCCTTGTGCCAGCACAGCTTCCTCTGTTCTCCATGGCCTCGGGCTCATAGCCGTAGGTATGTGGTGCCAAGAAGGACTGGGAGCTGGCATTACTTGGGCCTCCGACCAGAGGCCAGCATGCTGCCCCCTCCATCCCTCATCGGAAAGAAAGGGGGAGCCGACCAAAGGCCAAGTCGTGGGCTGCAGCCACAGGCCACCTTGCCACTGGGCAGATCCAGGCTGCTGCTGCTACATGTGGCACCAAGGGTGCCTGAGAGGCCGGACTGCCGGAGCTCTGAGTCAGAACCGGTCACTGGGGCAGGGATGTGGGGAGGCTTTGCAGGTGAGGACTGAGATAGGGGCTTGGCTTCTTTCCTGTCTAAAAGGTCAGACTGGTAGCCTTCAATTACGCCTTTGTACCAGGAGCAAGAAGCAGGGGCATTTCCTGGGGTGGGGGCCTGGGGAGGGCTCATATCCCTGCCTGTGGGGGAACCTGAGCAGAGTGAGGGGTGAGCAGAGTGAGGGGTGAGCAGAGTGAGGGGTGAGCAGAGTGAGGGGTGAGTTCCTATGGCCAGAACTCCTGGTCGACATCTCCATCAATAAACTAGTTTGCGTGTGGCCTTGACCTTTCCATAGCGCCAGGCTGCTTTTCTCCCTGCAGATGGTGTCGCTTTAGTTGTCATTCAATTGTGTGTATCATCCTTGTACTTGAACTCAAATGATCAGTGTTTGTTGAACACCTGCAGAATGTTGAGTACTACAGGAACACAAGAGCTAGCTATGGATTAGGCAGAGACTGAGATGCAGGAGGTAGGGACCCACTGAGGAACTATGTAAAATGCTGTGGGACGAAGTGCGAAGTTCTGGGTCACTTTCTGGCAGCGCTGCTGGGAATCCACTGGGGGAGACCGCACTGGAGCCTGCAGGCTCTGGGGAAGGTTTCCCTAATGGAAGATGAGATGCAGGTGCACCCTGAAGGCCGAGCAAGGTTTTAGGAAGAAGAGGGAGTGAGGAGCAGGTGAGACCAAGGTCTACGTATAGTCAGGTAATACAAATGCAGGAATAAGATTGCAAAGTTAGATTTAAAACTGGTTAATGCCCTGTAAGGGCACTAAAATGGAAACCTTTGGGGACATCTTTCCACCTGATAGAGATCATTCCTGGATTGTCAGCATTCCACAAATGAGCATCTAACTTTCAATAATTTGGGTCCCATTCGAGAATGAGTGGTAAAGAAGACAAAGACATCTTCTTAGAGAGACACCAGATACGTAGGGGGTCTCACCCAACAGCGTACTTCTCTTTGGCACTGAAAAGACTATGATGTGGTGTAGGACACTGAAGACTCAATGCGTGATCATTGAAGGGGCACCTGTGATATCTTTGCCGTATTTAAAATTTGGAAGATTTTTGACAGGAAGAACAGCAGCAGTATCGTGGTTGAGAGAGAGCCTGGTCGGGAGAGGGGAGCAAACACGTCTTGGACGTGTCTGGGAGGCCGGCAGGAGCTGGGAGTTAGGAGGCCTGAGTTTTGGATGGTGAAGGGACTGCAGAGCCCAGAGGGCCCCAGGCTGCACAGGGGACGGGCCTGTCCGCCACAGAACAAAGCCAGCAGCCCTCTTACGGCCAGTTCCACCACCAGGCCAGACGATACCCTTGGCAACCCAAGGGCCGGGCTGGGAGGAAGAAGAAAACACAATGAGAAAAGGCCATATAAGCAAGAAGTCCAGATGTCAGGGAATTCTGATGGCATATGACCAGACCGAAATCTGAAAACTACATAGAAAAAAACAACCAAAATTAAAGGCAAGCGGACTTAGACTCGAGAGACTTGTTTTCCTTGTCCAGAGCACTCATTTCAATAAATGGCAGAAAAGCATAAACACTGCAAAAGAAATTCAGCTACTTAATCGCCTTATTTTATTAATCAAAGGTGGCCCGGGGACGGCTGGTCAAGCAGACTTCGACTCAGATCCTCTTGGCCTCACTTGGCTTTTCCTCTGTGTTTGAACAACTTGTTACGTCTGCTTCTCCATTCCATTCCTTTCCTGGCTTGGTGTTTGTTTTGTCGGCAAGATGGCCATGTATGCATGAAGAAAGCTACAGGGTGACTTTCTGCCACCCGTTTTTTGAGAGTGTTCTCTTTTTCCCCGCGTGGGGTAGTGGAAGACATCCCAGAACTCAGTCAGGACTTCTTGCCCTGTGGGTTTCAGTTTGCCTCTGTGGCCAGACGCAAGAGGCCATCCACTTGTCTCACCAGGGCAGGAAGGTACAGCCCTGCACTCTGGTTGCAGATGGTTTTTTCTTCCATTTATTTATCGATTCATTTGATCAGTCAATAGCATTTATTGAGAACCCACCCTGGGCTAGCTATGGATACAAGGATGAGGAAAAGCAGACGTGGTCCTTGCACTGCTGAAGGTTCCACTATAGGTCAGATAATTCTGTAAATAAATGTCTCCTTTCAGCTGTGATATCTTCCGTGAAGGAGCATGCTGCTATTAAAGTATCGCTGGATGTTTACACATGACATTCTCTTGTCATTTTCCACCGAGCCCCAAGAGGTTGTAAGTCTTTCCACGTCCTTAGTCAGGATGCTCGACTACCTATAAGGATTTGGAAAGAAAAAGGCTGCCACTCAGTTTTGGACTGCTGGTCCCCTGCTGACCCTGGGGATACAAAGGGATTGCCATTTGAGAAGCCCAGGAATTGACACTGGGGAGAGGAAGTTTTGGAAAAGACTGGTGGTGTGGTGGTTTCCCACCTGAGCTGCTTGGAGGAGAGAAGAGGGTGTGTCCCCTCAGGCAGAGAGAAAGGAGGCGACCACTCAGGACATTTGCCCTGGCGTTTTCCAGAGTTCCAGGGCACAAAGGGGAATGTGGGACATGCAGCTTAGAGAGGAGTTAGTGGAGCCCTGAGAATGTCCTGTGCAAATGCATCACAGAGAGATGGCTGGCCCACTGTATCATCTGGAGCCATTTAGAAAGGATTTTACCTAGGTGACACAGGGTGGGGGGGCAGTGGGACCATAACCAGTCAGAGGAGACCATGTCACCTTTTCAGGAGCTGCAAGGGTGGGTCCTAGTTCTGGAGAAGCCCCCAGGGAGCCCTCAAATGTGCCTGAAAAGAAGTCAACCAGGAACGCCCTCCTAGCCTAAAGAGGTCAGTGTGCCATGCAGCCAACACACAAGTGTTCAGAGAGGGTCACTTTAAACATCCACGACGACCAGAGAAAAGCAGCCTCCGATGGTACCTGTTCTAGCCAGCTGTGCCTTTCCCATCTCCCTCTCCTCCAAAAGGATGTCGTAAGCAGCTGCTGGAAAATGGAGGATAAGAGAGAAAGTGACCACAGCTTTCCACCTTCTGCTCCCGCCTTCTTGCAGCCTTCAAGCCTGAACTAGGGTACAAGAATGTTTAGCTTTAAATGAAATTTGGAGTTTTTTACTGTTACATAGGACTGGTCATTTTAATACTGAATGAGATTATTCTGGAGGTCAAAACCACTGGAAGACGTTTTATGATCTAAGAGTGACCCAAGATAATGGGACCTGCCCAGGGTTTCATCCAGGGGTCAGGGAAAAAGGAGTCAACCTAGGCACCTAAGGGCCTAGAAGATGCAAGAGGGTGCAATCGATATTGCATTTCAGAGAGATCATTCTGGCTGCTGTTAGGGAAGAGGCATTAGAGAGAAAATGAGGATGCAGGGAGACCGGGTAGAAAGTCTGCGGTGGTCTAGTGGTGGAGGTGAAGAGAAGAGGGAAGGCAGCAGAGAAGGCAGGGTACAGCGAAGTCTCACTCCTATGCTCTCCTTTTGTCTCTATTGTGGAGTCGTCTTTATTGTGTGAAGAACTCAGTGTCTGATTTAGTTCTGCCTCTCCCACCCAGGACCTGCTGTATGTATCTGTCTACAATAGGTGCTCAATAAATGATCGGTAAGTTTATTATATTGTTTAAATAAGTTATGGTGAGAAAAACGAGCATCGGAGTTTGTTTCAGTTATCTGTTACAACAATAATGTGGCATGACAAACAGATTTAAAACCTTGTGACATAATAATAAGCATGTCGTTCGCAAATCTGAGGTAGCAGTGGCTTGTCTTGACAGCTCTGCTGGTTCTGACAGGGCTTGGTCACATAGGTGGGAGTCGGCTGTTGGCTAACTAGACTGGACTTGGCTGGAGTGACGGTAGCATCTCAGCTCTGTTTCACATGTACCTCATCCTCCAACAGGCCAGCCCAAGAGTGGTCTCATGGAGATGGTAGAGGCACAAGAAAGCAGAACCAGGGCCATTGGTATGACTAATAGACATACGTTTTTTATCCCATCTGCAACACTCATTAGTCGTGTAACCTTCAGTGAGTTATTCTACACTCTGTGCCTTAACGTCTTTATCTGTAAAATAAGGCTAAGAAAATCTATTTCAATGGCCAGTAAGGATCTTGGCAACCCAAGGGCCGGGCTGGGAGGAAGAAGAAAACACAATGAGAAAAGGCCATATAAGCAAGAAGTCCAGATGTCAGGGAATTCTGATGGCATATGACCAGACCGAAATCTGAAAACTACATAGAAAAAAACAACCAAAATTAAAGGCAAGCGGACTTAGACTCGAGAGACTTGTTTTCCTTGTCCAGAGCACACATTTCAATAAATGGCAGAAAAGCATAAACACTGCAAAAGAAATTCAGCTACTCAATTGCCTTATTTTATTAATCAAAGGTGGCCCGGGGACGGCTGGTCAAGCAGACTTCGACTCAGATCCTCTTGGCCTCACTTGGCTTTTCCTCTGTGTTTGAACAACTTGTTACGTCTGCTTCTCCATTCCATTCCTTTCCTGGCTTGGTGTTTGTTTTGTCGGCAAGATGGCCATGTATGCATGAAGAAAGCTACAGGGTGACTTTCTGCCACCCGTTTTTTGAGAGTGTTCTCTTTTTCCCCGCGTGGGGTAGTGGAAGACATCCCAGAACTCAGTCAGGACTTCTTGCCCTGTGGGTTTCAGTTTGCCTCTGTGGCCAGACGCAAGAGGCCATCCACTTGTCTCACCAGGGCAGGAAGGTACAGCCCTGCACTCTGGTTGCAGATGGTTTTTTCTTCCATTTATTTATCGATTCATTTGATCAGTCAATAGCATTTATTGAGAACCCACCCTGGGCTAGCTATGGATACAAGGATGAGGAAAAGCAGACGTGGTCCTTGCACTGCTGAAGGTTCCACTATAGGTCAGATAATTCTGTAAATAAATGTCTCCTTTCAGCTGTGATATCTTCCGTGAAGGAGCATGCTGCTATTAAAGTATCGCTGGATGTTTACACATGACATTCTCTTGTCATTTTCCACCGAGCCCCAAGAGGTTGTAAGTCTTTCCACGTCCTTAGTCAGGATGCTCGACTACCTATAAGGATTTGGAAAGAAAAAGGCTGCCACTCAGTTTTGGACTGCTGGTCCCCTGCTGACCCTGGGGATACAAAGGGATTGCCATTTGAGAAGCCCAGGAATTGACACTGGGGAGAGGAAGTTTTGGAAAAGACTGGTGGTGTGGTGGTTTCCCACCTGAGCTGCTTGGAGGAGAGAAGAGGGTGTGTCCCCTCAGGCAGAGAGAAAGGAGGCGACCACTCAGGACATTTGCCCTGGCGTTTTCCAGAGTTCCAGGGCACAAAGGGGAATGTGGGACATGCAGCTTAGAGAGGAGTTAGTGGAGCCCTGAGAATGTCCTGTGCAAATGCATCACAGAGAGATGGCTGGCCCACTGTATCATCTGGAGCCATTTAGAAAGGATTTTACCTAGGTGACACAGGGTGGGGGGGCAGTGGGACCATAACCAGTCAGAGGAGACCATGTCACCTTTTCAGGAGCTGCAAGGGTGGGTCCTAGTTCTGGAGAAGCCCCCAGGGAGCCCTCAAATGTGCCTGAAAAGAAGTCAACCAGGAACGCCCTCCTAGCCTAAAGAGGTCAGTGTGCCATGCAGCCAACACACAAGTGTTCAGAGAGGGTCACTTTAAACATCCACGACGACCAGAGAAAAGCAGCCTCCGATGGTACCTGTTCTAGCCAGCTGTGCCTTTCCCATCTCCCTCTCCTCCAAAAGGATGTCGTAAGCAGCTGCTGGAAAATGGAGGATAAGAGAGAAAGTGACCACAGCTTTCCACCTTCTGCTCCCGCCTTCTTGCAGCCTTCAAGCCTGAACTAGGGTACAAGAATGTTTAGCTTTAAATGAAATTTGGAGTTTTTTACTGTTACATAGGACTGGTCATTTTAATACTGAATGAGATTATTCTGGAGGTCAAAACCACTGGAAGACGTTTTATGATCTAAGAGTGACCCAAGATAATGGGACCTGCCCAGGGTTTCATCCAGGGGTCAGGGAAAAAGGAGTCAACCTAGGCACCTAAGGGCCTAGAAGATGCAAGAGGGTGCAATCGATATTGCATTTCAGAGAGATCATTCTGGCTGCTGTTAGGGAAGAGGCATTAGAGAGAAAATGAGGATGCAGGGAGACCGGGTAGAAAGTCTGCGGTGGTCTAGTGGTGGAGGTGAAGAGAAGAGGGAAGGCAGCAGAGAAGGCAGGGTACAGGGAAGTCTCACTCCTATGCTCTCCTTTTGTCTCTATTGTGGAGTCGTCTTTATTGTGTGAAGAACTCAGTGTCTGATTTAGTTCTGCCTCTCCCACCCAGGACCTGCTGTATGTATCTGTCTACAATAGGTGCTCAATAAATGATCGGTAAGTTTATTATATTGTTTAAATAAGTTATGGTGAGAAAAACGAGCATCGGAGTTTGTTTCAGTTATCTGTTACAACAATAATGTGGCATGACAAACAGATTTAAAACCTTGTGACATAATAATAAGCATGTCGTTCGCAAATCTGAGGTAGCAGTGGCTTGTCTTGACAGCTCTGCTGGTTCTGACAGGGCTTGGTCACATAGGTGGGAGTCGGCTGTTGGCTAACTAGACTGGACTTGGCTGGAGTGACGGTAGCATCTCAGCTCTGTTTCACATGTACCTCATCTTCCAACAGGCCAGCCCAAGAGTGGTCTCATGGAGATGGTAGAGGCACAAGAAAGCAGAACCAGGGCCATTGGTATGACTAATAGACATACGTTTTTTATCCCATCTGCAACACTCATTAGTCGTGTAACCTTCAGTGAGTTATTCTACACTCTGTGCCTTAACGTCTTTATCTGTAAAATAAGGCTAAGAAAATCTATTTCAATGGCCAGTAAGGATTAAATAACAGCAATAATATCTCCTTCCCACTATACCAGCTTGAGGGGATAAATAATTCTGCCTGTGGCACAAGTATAGGGGAAAAAAGACTATTAAAGGATGAAAAATAGCTCAGAGAGAGGGAAGGGAATTTCGGGCTGGGGAAATAGTGTGTACAGAGTCACAAAGGTAAGAGAGTATGAAGGCTCCGTGCATGAAGAGATGAGAGGGAGCATGGAAAGTTGTGCCGAAGTCTCTCTCAGCTCTAGGGGTGTGGTGCTAGGGAGTTTTAATCTTATTTTGCTGGCAATAGGGAGCCACGGAAGATTCTATAGAAAAGGAGTGTTTATTTCCTTGAGCAAACATTTCTTTGACACTCCTTCCACACACACCTCCTAGCTTTATTGGAAGGAGAAATAGAATAGTGGTTCTTTTCTCTCGGCCATGCCCCCATCTTCCCCTGGAGGCTTGCATTCCCCATCCATGGCAATTTTGATGAGCAGAACAGCTCTTAACCAGGCCCGAACTGCTCCACAAAGATTGGGGTGGGGTTGGTGGGGGGACAGATAAGGGAGGGTGCAACAGGAACAGAAACAGAACAGCTCTCTAGGAAAGGAAGCTTCCTCAGCCTGTAAGAACACAGAAGCCAAGAAGAATACCAATAATTAGCAGAGCAGAGGTTCCTCTGTCAACCAATCAGGTGTTGCTCCCAGAAAACAGTAAGGGAAAAAAAAAATCAACGTCGGAATTCATTTTTTAACACTTCATTATCATGAATCAACTTGATAATTCCCCAGAAGCAGAATATTCCTGAAGTAGCTTCATGTGATCTCCAGAAGTGACTTACATTTAGAAATTTTCCTTTGGACTGCAGATAGAATACTGATAATTTCCAGACACCATGGCTTCTGCTAACCATCAGCATAAGCAGTATTAAGCTTTATCTCTGAAATTAACCAGACTTGAACTCCATCAGCACAGGCTTTAATGAAATTCTCATGCACATATCAGAACTTGCTTATCTTCTTTTAATCAGAATCTTAAAGTCAAACTTGATGGCTTTGTTTTTCTAAAAATGGAAAAATATCCTCCCTCAAAAAAAAAAAAAAAGAATGAAACGATACAGAAAACACCTTTATTTTTTTATCCCATCAGTTTATCCAGCTGATAGTAATTGTGGAGCTCTTATGAACCAATACTGTTTTAGGAATTGGAGATACAAAACTGAATGGAACAATGAGGTCCCCATCCGTTGTATTGTAATAATAGAAGCACATATATCATAGAGCTAAAATTTAGGTAGCAGACTTTAGGGACTAAAGTAAATTTCCTTAATTTAATGAAGTGTATCAAAACCCACAATAAGCATCATATTTAATGGTGAAATATAGAAATAATTTGCATTATAGGAGAAACTATAGGCCAGAATGCTTACTTTCATTTCTACTTTCTAGTGAAGGTTCTTGCCAATGTGATAAGGTAAAAATAAGTATAAATAGTAGAAAGTGAAAGATAATGCCATCATTTACAGCTGATACTATCCACCTAAAAAATTCTAACAGAATAATTGATGAACTGTTAGATTAATAGATTTCAGCAATTTGGCTGGATCCAGACACAAAATCAATAGCTTTCCTATGTATTTAGTGAGAATATATCATTTTTAAAAATCCCAATTCACAATAGCAATAAAGTATCTAAGAACGAACCTAATAAGACATGTGTGAGACCCATATAGGACAATTTAAAAATTTTAAAAAGGATTTAAGAGATCTTATTAAAAGAGATCTACCACACAAATCTGTCGGTTGTCTTCAAACACAATTACAGTCAGATTTCTTTCCATGGAACTTGACAGGCTGATCTATAATTCATATGTAAAATAAAATGTGCAAAAAAATCAAACTTTCTTTAAAAGAAAAAAAGAGTGGAAGAAGGAACGTGTTCAGCCAGATATCAAAATATATTATGAAACAGTATTAAAACCATATAAAATTGGTACAAACGTAGACCAGTTGATCAAAATTCCTACTATGTGCCATTCACAAAAATACATGGATTGAAGAGAAGTGTAAAAAGCAGGACTGTAGGAGAAATTTTAAAAAAAATAAACTATATTCATGAGATTGGAGTAGGGGAAGTCTTTTAAAACAAATACATGTCAATACCAAAAAAGAGTAGATGATATATTTTATTATATTCAAATCCCTTTTACATGACAGCTGACACCATCAACAAAGTAAAATGACTAGTATAAAATATAGTAGTAGCAAAGGATTTCTAATCAGAATAAAGAAATAATTTTTTGAAAAAACAATAAAACCATTTATCACCAATAAGAAGCAAAAGATATAAAGAGGCAGTTCATAGTCTAAAAAATATAAAAATAAGCAAAAAAAAATTATTCTCATTTATAATCAAAGAAACACAAAACAATGAAATAGCACTTTTACCCACATACTGGCAAAATTTTTTTTAAAGACTAATGTTAAATGTTGGAGAAAATAGAGAAATCATTTGCATTAGTAGCGATAGGATTGTGATGTGACTTCCCATCACATCTTCATATTCTTCAATCTTAAAGCTTCACTTTTTGATATCTTCTTTACGGAAATGTTTGCACACATGCTCAAAGCAAAGATTTTTATTATGGTATTACAATGGTAGAAAAATTGAAACATAATGTCTACAAATGAGATTATTAGAAGAGCTGTAATGGAGTAATACTCTGGAATCTAATATGCAGCAGGTAAGAAGGAAGCACATCTATTCGTAACAACCTAGAAAGCTCTCAGAGATCCTACTTTAAAAATGGAAGAACGGAAACGAAGGAAACAGTGTAGTGGATGTATAGCTTACATCTCAGATCTTCTTCCAAGAATACAGGACTTCTTCCAGATGAGGCCTTCAGTTGTTATCTCCTTTTGTGCATCGCCTTCAGCTGACCTTGTCCAAGGTTACATTCTTTTCCTGGAGCAACCCGCATCCAGTGGCTGACCCTCACTGAGGAATAAAGGCCTGGGCCTCTTGGCCCAACTTGGAACAACCATGAAATGTCATTCTATCTTTAGAACTCTCTAGTAGTAATAATAATAAATACATAATAATTCATAGGCTTGACTAAGGCTTCTATTGAAACCACATCACAGCCCAGCTTCCCCATCTGCCCCGTCCATTTCTGTCCCTTTTCCTCCACAAGTGTTGATCCCAAGGGCAGTTCCTAGTAATCCTTATGCACCTCAGAGCTGGCTTCCCCAGAATCCAGCCTGTGACAATCAAGTGGTAGAACCATAGACAAAGCAATGCCATTTACAGTAAAAAAAAAATCCTCACAGTGCTATATACAGGCATACTTCAGAGGTATTGTGGGTTCATCTCCAGCGAAGCATGGTAAAACAAGGTATGTCTGTATTTCTTTGTGTACATGTATAAAATACATTTTTAAAGTTCTGGAAGGCTGAGAACAGTGGCCATATATGAAGAGGGAACTGAGAAGGGAAAGGAAGACAGTTGATCTTCTAACAGGAATATGTTCATGTACTTCTGGAGTAATTAATATATACACATACATGTACACACACACTCCCTGGATGCTATGGTGACACTACGAAGGATGATCAGGGAAGAAGTGATGGCATTTGAAGACCGTCTTAAAGGATAACGAGGAGTTCCTTTGAGGATTATAAACACCTTCCCACATCTTTTGGAAAAGTGTGAAGTTTTAAAGTAAGATCCACACTTCCTGCCTCTATTCTTTTCCCTATCATTTTATTATGAAAGATTTCAAGCAATCGATGTAAAGACTTTCACAGCGAATACCCATGTACTCATCACTTTGATTCTGCAATTATTTCACCGTATTCGCTTTATCACACATCTATTCATCAGTTTTTGAAAAACTTTATTTCAAAGTAAGTCCTTGGCTCTCTTGAAATGCTGTCTTCCTTCATTAGATGATAAATTTTAGGTTAAGATTTAGATTATCTTTTTTTTTTTTTTTGGATTCTTTCATTTATTCTTATTAAATTAGGCATACTTTTCTAGTTTTTTGCATATCTCGGCCATTTCCAAGTGAGGACAGTCACAGAGTCAATGGATTCAAGCTGTCACCATAAATAAGTTTCTTTCTTACCAATGGTGTTTCTATTTACTGAAACCTTACTTGATGTTGGGGTTTTTTTGGGTGTTATCTCATTTAGGCATAACCACCATTCTGTGTCATGGGTACCATCATTACCATAATTTTGCCAAGGAGGAAACTGAGGCATAGAGGGTAGAGAAGTTGTCCAAGGCCACACAGTCATAATTTGGCAGAGTGGGGGCAAAGGTTCATATTATTTTAAAGGCCGTGATTACAGCCATTCTCAAACATTCTCCTATGAGGGTGAAACACCCATCCTAGAATTTCTCTGTGGATCACCCACTTCTCATGAGTATGTGTCTCACTCTGGACCTGTGATGTGATGATCTGGATGCAGTCAAAGTTGCTGAAGCACTCTCCAACTTGACCTAGCCTTTCAATTCCCTCATTACTTCATGGAGAATCATATATCCCAGGCACTCAAGTATCTTTGAGGTTCTGGGCCTCACTAAGTGGGGTTTATGTTGCTCAGTATTTCCTCCACCTAATGCCAAGCCCCAGCTACGTGATCGTAAGTTGAAAGTGATATGTGGTGTTTCCTGAGAATTAAGGGATGCCGTGAGGCTTTAAATGGAGCATCTCTAAGTTTCCTTCTTGGAAAATCCTGTGATTCTCTTGGTAACTGACAAGGAGCCCTGTGACAGGAGATCCTGCTTCAACAAATATGTCGTGATGATCCTCCTTCACCCAGTGTGTCAGACACCATGAGATGCGTGTCCATATCTCTTCCTTTGCCAGAGGGGGGAACTGAGGCTCAGAGAGGCTATATTCCTTACCTGAGGTATCACAGATGAAGGATTCAAACCTAGGGCCCTGCCCTTTCCATCACACCATGCTGCCAATATTTGATCCTGTTGGGATGGGGAAGGGCAACAAGGGAGCTAGCTCAGTGCTGGATTCAAGAATCGGAAATGTACCCGATTTGAAGTGTGTCCGAGCCATGTCCTAACTGCTCTGGTTTCCGCAGGTTTCGTGTCAGAATTGAAAAGAAGGCTACCTGTCCATCCAGGAAATGGGCAAAGGATACAGACGGACAAACAGTTTTATCAGAAAGGAAGCTGATTAAGTTTTAAGAAAATTTTGTTTCTTGTCCTGCTCTCTTCTCCCAGATCACACCCATCCATTGTACTTATTTTCTGAGACATCTGGAGTTACTAAAGTATCGGAGATTTAAATGGAGGAGGAATGGGGAGAAGCTGACAGCTGAGTGTAGGTGATAGTTAAGCTTAGAGAGATGCTAACGAAACGATGAGGAGTTGACTCTCCCGTTTAGTCTTTTCTACTTTTCTACACTTCCTAACACTTTGTGTTAAATTCAGTTACAGAGATAGAAAATTCCACTCATCGGGTGAATCCTAGAAGCAGATTTATTAGTAATGAAACCTTATCATTTGGTGTGTTTTAAAAGCAATTCATGGAAATCTATATAATTTCCTATCATGTATACCAGGAGGGTGGCAGAAAAAACGTTCCTCGTGAGAATCAGAAGCACGAGCTAAACATTTAGGAAAATCTTGTCTATAGAAGCAGTTGTTTAGCCACAGAGTTCCCACGCTGAGGGCTTTGTTTGGCTTTTGGGAATGGTGTAGAAATCGTGGGTGACTCGGGTCTACTCAGCCGCTAATTATGATTCACCTGTCCTTAATATCACCTCTTTCTTCTTCACTCACTGTGGAACAGCAACTTGAAATATGTCATTTTTGGCAGATGTCCTTGGTAGAGTTCAGTATTTCTCACCCCACCTCTTTAAAACCCTCAAAGGAGAGCTCGTTTCAGAAAGTTGAGGTAAACCATGTAGAGGTTCTTGGTTGTTCGGAGCGGTCTCCCCCGCGAAGGCACTAAGGCCCGTTGGCAGGGCCTGAGACAGCATTCTGTCATCCATCCAGTTCATTAATTTACTCAGTTCGTTAACTGAGTCTTTTTCTGGGCTGGATATTCAGAGGCTGATGAAATAGATATGACTCTTCGCTGAGCTTACAGTCTAATAGGAATGCTAGAAAGTAAACATGTAATAACTAAATAAGTAGAAATTGATTATTGTAGGTGCTATGAGGAAAATGACCAGGGTGAAATGTTTGAGAAGGCATCAGTCATGCTAGGTGTTTGGGGAAAAGCATTGGAGGCGGAGGGAACAGCGAATGTGGTAGCCTGGAGGCAGGAAGGGTGTTCGGAGGAGCAACAGAGGGCCATGTGGTTGGACTATGGTTGGATGAGAGGGAGAATGGGAGGAGGTGACCACGAAGAAGTCTGCAGTGGGCCACGCTCAGTGAGTGGGTTTAATTAGATGAGCTGCGGGAAGCTGTTGAAGCGTTTTGAGCAAGGGGGTATGGTGGGGCTTTACGTGTGTTCTCAAAAGATTACCCTGGCTCCTGCATGGAAAATGGACAGATGAGCAAGCAGGAGGCCAGAGAGGAGATTCACTTGATAGGTGAGGCGAGAAATTGCTGTGCTTCCCAGTGAGCTGGAGTGGATTCTAGTTCTGCCTCTGCCACTTTGATACTGTGTACTTTTGGGCAGGTCTCCTAATGTCTCTGGCATTCAACTGTTCACCCCTAATAAAATAGGGGTAAGTATTTTCTCATGTGGTTTCTGGAAGGAATAAGTATTCATAAAGTCCTCTATAAACCTCGACCATATGCTTATCTGAGCTATAATATGATTCATATTGAAAGGAGGTGGACCCCTGCAAGGCTGGAAAAATCACTCAGCTGCCCCTACGTGAGCAACGTTTTATTATAGCTTGAGGCTAAAAAGATGCTTTTGTTTCTTTACAGCCATCAATGTCTCTCTAAGGGAGGGCGACTGGTTAATAAATCACACAGTGTGGTCATTTATATGTAGTCATTTACTAAGGTAATAACTTGGAATGGTTGAGCTTTTTTTTTTTTTTTTTTCTTGAGCTTCATGTCTCTGGTCACCAAATGTGGGTGACATATGAGTGTGATAAACTATGTAGGTGTGACATGCTGTGAATGAGAGGATGCCTGACGGAGGCCCATTAAACCTCCCTCCAGTCACTCTCCCCGACAGGAGACCACATGCTTTTAGCACCCAGTCAGTGCCGATGATCCATCACTATCCCCCAGTCTGGTGGATGCTGTATTCTTGTCCCACAAGAACCTCAGCGTTCTTAGGGTAAAGGCACACAATACTTATTTTGGCTTTGAACACAGCAAGTCTATCTTTCATCGTGCATTTGGGCCATTCAGAATCCTTATGTTACAAGGAAATATCTTGTTTCACATGCAATCTTCTGTTATGGCCCTGAGCAGATGCTGAGATTTGCTGCCCTGTCATCCACGAGAGCCTCTGGGTTCCCAGAGAGACCAATTTAAAAATATTTTCTGGAAGGCACTGCAGTGCTGGAAATGTTCTCTGTGTGCCCTGTTCAGTACAGTAGCCACTAGCCGAGCACTTGAAATGTGGCCAGTATGACTGAAGAACTGAATTTTAAATGGTGTTTTAATTAGTTAAAATTTAAATCGCCACATGTAGCTAATGGCTACAGTACAGTGCTAGAGGAATGTTTTTTTTGTTTTTTTTTTTGTTGTTGTTGTTGTTATTTTTTTATGGAAACCCCTCCTCCGACGAGAGTCTTGTGAACCCATGGCCTCACAGGCCCCCTCGTGCCCCGCAAGACCCTCACCAGCATTTCCGTCTCCCACGTTCTGGGCGTGCTGAGACACACACTTGTTGGGCAGTTATGGGCGTTGCTTCGCTGTCTCAGTATTTCAGCATGGTCCGTGTGGTGAGATTTATTTATTTATCTTTAATTTTTATTTTTCTTACGCCTACAGCACCAGGTCATCCTAGGTGGTCTCCCATCCAAGTACTAACCAGGCCCGACCCTGCTTAGCTTCCGAGATCAGACGAGATCAGGCGTGTTCAGGGTGGCGTGGCCGTAGACAGTATGGCAAGATTTAAATGGTGTGTTGGGAAGGGATCAGTGAGAAGGCCGTCCTCAGAGGGGGACGTTTCTCCCACACTGACCTCTGCGCTGAGCCCTGACCTTCTGTTTGACCTCTGTGGGTGCCCTGCAGTGGCTGTGGAGGCTGGCCAGTCCCAGGAAAGGCATTTGTCATTTCCTACTCTTGGTGTTAAAATTGTCCCTGCCAGCATAGACACTTGAAAGTCAATGATTTCTTAGCCCATGCCCACTTCTTGGCCTGTGTGAGAGATTTCTGGGGGGTGGGGGGTTGGGGGGGGTGACGTCCACAGTGTAGAGGCCGTGACAACAGCAAGGCCGAAGGACTCTCCCAGTTTGCTCATGTGCTTGAGTGTTTTCGGGAGGCCTTTGCTGAGCGGCAGGTGGGTGGATGAGCTAGCTGCTCACTAGGACCAGGAGACACCTGGATCCATGGTCAGAAATCAGGTAGCTCACCTGTCCGCGGAGGGAGACGTAGAAGGTTACTCTGGTGCAGATGGGGAAACGGGGTTAAGACAAAGAATTGGCCCAACATTGTTCTTTTCAGTCTATAGATGAGGAAAAGAAGATTGATGATGTACCCAAGCTTGATGGTAGCCCGAATGAATATTGTAAATGGGATCAGTTCTCTCACATTCCAGAATTCAATGTCTGGGCAAGTCCTGCCCCTCAAATTAACATATCAGCATTCAGCATGTAGGGGACTAATTTGTATTCTACACAGCAACAGGCTCTTGAAAGATAACAGATGTTTGATGGAGAGCTTAGATTTTTGCATGATATAGATTTAGAATATAACTTTTCCAGGAAAGGAATAGGGTTAAGAATGTCCGGTGCCATCTGTCATACTAACGAACTGTGCATAGCCCATCAAATCTGATAGAAACAGCATCACTGCCCAGAAACAGCTCAGACCTGGGAGTGATGTCAGGGAGACCAGGGCCCTGGAAGACAGGGTCCTGTGAAAGGACCACTGGTTCTTTTTTTAAAATTCAGGTTTAGCAGGAACCATTTTTAATTTGGGGCTAGCCCTGTTTTCACCCCTGGTGGTCATTCCTCAAAGCTATTTTTATTCCTGCTGGGATGGCCAGGCATGAGAAACCAAACAGGGATTTCCAGTTACAGGTAATTATCCAGATTGCAGCTGTGGCTTGTTCTGCTTGGCACATTTTTGTTCACACCCGGATTGGAGCTGATCTACTTATAAACAGGTGGTTTGGGTGTGGAGGGGATATCTTTGGGCTCTTTATGGCTGTATTTCCAGAATATGCTTTTAAAGATTATGGTCAAATTTCCCTTGATTGGGGAGGGTAATGACTAAAGGCCTCGGTCATTTATGTTTCCTTTTCCAGTATGAGAAGTGTTATTAATTTACTCACTGAAAACGTTAAGATCAAAGAGATCATAAATGCAGCAC
>NW_011888782.1:20330477-20338448 GCF_000151845.1 Pteropus vampyrus
TAGCTGCTCACTAGGACCAGGAGACACCTGGATCCATGGTCAGAAATCAGGTAGCTCACCTGTCCGTGGAGGGAGACGTAGAAGGTTACTCTGGTGCAGATGGGGAAACGGGGTTAAGACAAAGAATTGGCCCAACATTGTTCTTTTCAGTCTATAGATGAGGAAAAGAAGATTGATGATGTACCCAAGCTTGATGGTAGCCCGAATGAATATTGTAAATGGGATCAGTTCTCTCACATTCCAGAATTCAATGTCTGGGCAAGTCCTGCCCCTCAAATTAACATATCAGCATTCAGCATGTAGGGGACTAATTTGTATTCTACACAGCAACAGGCTCTTGAAAGATAACAGATGTTTGATGGAGAGCTTAGATTTTTGCATGATATAGATTTAGAATATAACTTTTCCAGGAAAGGAATAGGGTTAAGAATGTCCGGTGCCATCTGTCATACTAACGAACTGTGCATAGCCCATCAAATCTGATAGAAACAGCATCACTGCCCAGAAACAGCTCAGACCTGGGAGTGATGTCAGGGAGACCAGGGCCCTGGAAGACAGGGTCCTGTGAAAGGACCACTGGTTCTTTTTTTAAAATTCAGGTTTAGCAGGAACCATTTTTAATTTGGGGCTAGCCCTGTTTTCACCCCTGGTGGTCATTCCTCAAAGCTATTTTTATTCCTGCTGGGATGGCCAGGCATGAGAAACCAAACAGGGATTTCCAGTTACAGGTAATTATCCAGATTGCAGCTGTGGCTTGTTCTGCTTGGCACATTTTTGTTCACACCCGGATTGGAGCTGATCTACTTATAAACAGGTGGTTTGGGTGTGGAGGGGATATCTTTGGGCTCTTTATGGCTGTATTTCCAGAATATGCTTTTAAAGATTATGGTCAAATTTCCCTTGATTGGGGAGGGTAATGACTAAAGGCCTCGGTCATTTATGTTTCCTTTTCCAGTATGAGAAGTGTTATTAATTTACTCACTGAAAACGTTAAGATCAAAGAGATCATAAATGCAGCACAAACGCTATTTCAAGAACATAAAATTCAGTTATTTCTATTAACAGAAGGGATTTGGAACAATGTCTTTGAAGGTGAACAACAAAAAGTGTTAAGTATTTTTTTCTTTTTCTTTTCTTTTTTTTAAGTGACTATATGGAATATCAATGCAAATAGGCTGAGATTTAGTGAAAAATGGCTCAACCAACTAAGACTTAGAAAACAACAACAAAAAAAAACTTTTCATAATCTTTGGTAAGATCGAGAATGTGGTTCATGGACTCCAGATAATTCATTGGAACTGTGCAAATCTTTTCAGACAGGTTTGACGTTGGGGCCCCAAAGAGCCCATTGGTACTTACAAATCATTTTAGACGAGCTTGTCCTTGGTACAAATAATTCTACATTTACAGTTAAAGGAGACACTTGCCTATTCTATTAAAAGGCTTTTGCTGAACTTTTCAGTGACATGAGATTGAAGACATGAATACTGTTTTACATAGTTAGCAGGACCAACTCTACTATGATATGGTGTGTTTTATAAGTTTAGAGAATTCATTTGTTTGTTTAAGGTTTTCTTTGAAACCTCAGTTTAGGGTACTCCTTGAAGTGGAGTCTGATAAGTCCCAGTGTTACCTGTCTCGAGGGGAGGTCGGGAGCTGGGCAGAAAGGTGGACCCCAGATAGTTAAGATCCTGAGACCAGAGAATGACATTCTGTGTTCTGAGGAGATTTCCCCTCCCTGTCATGCCACACTAAGGTATAGGAGAACACTCCTAAATTTGTGACTACCCTAAAGTAAGTGGTGTTACACCTTACTTTTCATCCATTAAACAAAAAATTCTTGACTAGAATCACATGATCAGTTTTTCCCTGTCCTTTCTGAGAGGTAAGATATGCTCTGGGCTTTTCTTGCCTCTGTTTCTCCAGAGTGTCCACACACTCAGCCTCCAATGCAGTACTCCATCCATCCTTTAATTCGATAGGGAAGGGTTTCACCTTTCTATGAATTTTCATAGCACTTTGTCTCTTTAGATTTGTATTAGAAGCCTTGTCTCTATCTAAAGAAAATTTGTAAGCGTTCTATGAGGTAAATGATATCTTTTTCATATTTCTGATCCCTACTGCACTCTGCCCTGCACAGAGGCATTCTAAATAAGTGTTTATTGAATAACCGAATGAGAGTTGTTTAACACCTGTGTGCACATTCTTGTGCCAGGTAAAAAATTCTTGTGGAAGATTTAACAAAGAATGAAATGGTCTGCACCCATGACACTTGTAAATAACTATGCGTCACAAAATAGGAGTGTTTCAGTTATCTACTCCTGTGCAAGAAAACTTAAACTTAATGGTATAAAACAACAGCCATTTTATTGTGCTCACAGTTCTTTGGACAAGGAATTTGGGCAGGGAGCAGTAGGAATGGCTCATCTCTGTTTTGTTGCTGTTGAGTTGTATGAGTTGATTATGTGTTTTGGATATTAACCTCTTATTCGATATATGGTTTGCAAATATTTTCTCTCAGTCCATAGGTTGCCTTTTCATTTTGTTGATCCTGTTTTTTGCTGCGCAGAAGCTTTTTAGTTTGATGTAGTACCGTTTGTTTATTTTCGCTTTTGTTGCTCGTGCTTTAGGTGTCATATCAAAAAAAAAAAAAAATCATCACCAAGACCAACGTCAAGGAGCTTTTCTCCTAGGAGTTCTTCTAGGAATCTTACTGATTCAGATTTTGCATGAGTCTTCAGTCCACTTAGAGTTAATTTTTGTGAGCAGTATAAGGTAGGGATCTAGTTTCATTCTTTTGCACATGGATATCCAGTATTCCCAGCACCACTGATTGAAGAGACTATCTTTTCCCCATTGAGTATTCTTGGCTTCTTTGTCAAATATTAGCTGTGTATACATGAGTTTATTTTTGGGCTCTCAACTCTGTTTCATTGGTCTCTGTGTTTATTTTCATGCTGGTAACAGATTGTTTTGATTATTATAGCTTTGTAAGAATAGTTTGAAATCAGGAAGTGTAATATCTCCAGCTTTGTTCTTTCTCAAGATCCCTTTGGCTATCCAGGGTCTTTTGTGGTTTCATACAAATTTTAGGATTGTTTTTTCCATTTCTATAAAAAGAATTGCCACTGGAATTTTGGTAGAGATTGCACTGAAGCTATAGATGTCTTTCGGTAGTATGGACATTTTAATAATATTCTTCCAGTCCAGGAACACAGGGCATATTTTTATTTATGTTGTCTTCAATTTCTTTCATCAGTATCTTATAGATCTTTCACCTCATTGGTTAAATTTATTCCTAAGTATTTTATTGTTTTATGCTATTTAAATGATATTGTTTTCTTTATTTTTCAGGTAGATTTCACATTTATAGGGAAGGGCTGTTTAATATTATATTTACCCCAAAGGAAGATGAAGTTCTTTTTCATTCTTTAAATTGTTTAAGTAAAACAGATAGGTCATCTTATTTTATACCTTGTTTCCATCTGATGGCCAAGTGAGAAAGGAAATTAGGCTTATCCAAATAGAAGAGGGAAAAATGAGAGGGAGATGTGATACATGATTTCTGTTCTTTGTATTATTAACTTAAGATGATTCCGGAAATGTAATGAAGTTCAGAGTATTCTGCTGCGCTTCCTGATAATTTTAATAGTCTCTTGAGATTGTATCGGTAAACTCTGAGGTGATACATATAAAGACTTAATTTGTCTAAGCCTGAGAGTCACTACTTGGGGGAAAGTAATACCTAGGTGAGATTATACCCAATAACCTATGAAAGCACGTGGCCCGGTCCTGAGCACTGATGATTGATCAATGTTAGTTAAATTCAGCTGTGACAGGTACCTCATGCTGAAGGGACCAAAATGAAATTAGATCTCACTCAGAGCATCCATCTGCCAATGTTCCAACTCTTTCCCACAAAGAAGAACTCAGTGTCTGTCTCCTTTTATGGGATTAGGATCCCATAGTACCCAGTAAACCCAAACACTCTAACTAAGAGATGTAAAATGGTATTTATTAAATGGTTTAATAAGCTTTTTGTGGATAGGTATGACATAGTTTCTTTTCAGCTTAAAGATGTTTAAAATAACCAGGGTTAAGAAGGAGGGGAAATTTGGAAAGAAAAGAAGTGAAGAAGTGTGAGATATCAACACCGATAGGAAATAATATTGGGTCAAAGCAATAATGCTTTAGGTAAATGTTTAGTGGGATGTTATATGTATGTTGTGAATTAACTGTAGGTGTAGAATTGGTCTATTGAATAAAGCCACCTTTCTTAAGAAGGGGGATCTCATATTCACTAATACCTTACTTTTTGGATGAATGTCCATTTCAGGCCCCATACATCTCATTAAATGTTACTGAGTGCCTACTCTGTCCCATGAAGTGTGCTAAAGATTGGCCTCTGCTCCTAAAGAGTGAAGTCTAGCCTGATGGTGGTGGTGAAGAGGGAATATGTTAACCAATAAATGACATGTGTTGCTTCAGATATTATCTCAGAAGGACAAGGAACAGTAGGGACAGGAGGAGTGAGCCATCCCCTGGGGGAATCAGGGAAGGATGCGCTTCAAGAAGAAGAGAGTCAGCTATGAGGAATGCCTGTGGGCATCAAGGAAGGTGAGGAAGGAGAGAGGGTGCTATTGAATCTAACGACACAGCAGCCATTGGAGATTTTGTCAAAAGCAGTGGAAACAGTGACACAGAATGGACGAGACCAAAGAGTGAACGAGTTTTGATAAAAGTCACTGGAATTTTAATAACCTTGTTTTATTACAAGTTTGAGAGGAGCTATGTTCTTCCCTTGCTAAGCTGCATATCATTCAAAGCCATTGTGCTGGTTCGGTTAGCCCCAAGCTGAGCAGATAGACCCACTGTGGTTTGAGTTACTTGGAAATCTTATAAGGTCGGTCTTTTGACTCTCCTTTATTTCAGTCATGGTTCAGGATTTTCACACACCACCGAGGTCTAGGGCAAGCTTCTCAGCTTTCTAGATACCCTCTCAGGGCCCGTGAAGCAGCAGGCCTGCCCTGGGAAGGTCAGGATTCTTTTAGTAAAAGCAGTGAACACTACATGTGGCCCAGAGAGCCCAGTCTCTCTACACTTCCCCTCCTATGGACTCACACAGGGAAACAGATGCTTTCATATAACTCTCAGCATCGAAGCAGCTTTACTCTACCCTGGCTCGAGATACCTATCCAGGACCAAATTCTAAAAACTCCAGGGGTCCCGGGGTGATTTTGAGCCCAGGCATTGAACCTGTCATAAAATGTAATGGGTGATATATTTTTAACTGCTGAGACCAGGAGTTCATACGATCTATGAAGACTGAAACAACATAATGATTCTTTTTGCAGTTTTTGAAGCATATCTTGAAGCATTTCAGAAATGCACGGGATGGTCCCTCTCATTGTATTGTTTACCATTAATACAAAAGTTCTTGACCGTTTTTGTACATAGGCCCTTTTGGTGGTTGGGAGATTACTATGGACTCCTCAGAATGTTTCTAAGTGCATATGATAAAATATATAGAATTATAAGGAAACAAATTATATTGAAATTCAATTATGAAAACGTTAAAAAGAAAACCCACATTTGTGGTATGGTAATATACCTGGTTTTTTTTAATTAACATATTAAATAACGGTCTAAAATTTTTAAATACTGAGGAACATAAACCATATTTCAAGGACTTTACAACTGTAATATGTGAAAACATCTCAGATTTCTACTGATGATAGAGTCACAGGTCTTTCTAACAGTTCTGTGGTTTGCTGCCCACATTTACAATGAAAGGAAATAAATGCTAAATTTCAATTAGAGGTTAATAAAAATAAAGATGTAAATTTTTTTTTTCTTCATTAAGTTCACAGACCCCCTGAATTCTCTTCTAGGTTCAGAACTTCTGAATAATTTTGGTCGAAAGTAGTAAAACAAACAAAAACGTCTGTAGTTTCTATGATATGTGGTAATAGATCATCAACTCTTCAGGGCTGACACGTCTCAGCCCTTTTCTTTCTGTACTTAGCCCTTTTGTAAAACAGAGACAAAGGTGCTTCATGAGCAGCTCTGAAAAAAAAAAATAACAGGTTTTCTTTAAGGAGGCCTAGGGCTGATCAGTATCTTTAATCTACCCCTGAGCCCTCAGAGAGTGCTACCTCTGTTCTTCCTGAGAATACATAAAAGAAGGGCAAAGTAAAACTCTGAGTCGAAAGTAATGGAGAGTAATGGTCAAAATGATGGTCTGCATGGAATCCCCACACTTCTCAATATTGACATGGATCTGCTTGTACTGTAGTCTTGCATGAGCTCTGGGTCATCGCTCGCGTTTTATCTAGCTTTTCTCACCTCTTTAAGGATACTGCAACCAACAAATTTAGTATGAAATTTGTTACATGGTTTCTTGCATCTGTTTGCCCAGAAGCAGAATCAGAGATGGGGATTTCTGCCAGAGATTTATTGAGGGAGTGCTCTCAGAAGCGAGGGAAACAGAATGGGGCAGGGAAAAAGCTGAGTCAGGATGTGGTCTCAGGAAAAGTCTAGCCTCAGCTGATCCCAGAAGGGAGCGCTTGACGATGACTCACACCACAGAGCTTGTCGACCTAGAGTCCAGTGGGATGGGCTGCTATATACCATTGCACCAGCCAGCCAGGGGAGTGGGGCATGTGTTAGTTTTCTATGCCACATCAAAATTTGCAAATTTAGCAGCTTAACACGCATTTATCATCTCACAGTTTCTGTGACTCAGGAGTCTGGACACAGCCTAGTTGGGTCCCCTGCTCGGAGCCTCAAAGCTGTAATCCAGGTGTCAGCCGGGTCTCATCTGAGGCTTAGGGTCGTCTTCGAGGCTCATGTGGTTGGTGGTAGAATTCATGTCCTTGGAGCTGCAGAGCCTGTAGTGGCTTACTTCTTCAAGGTTGGCAGGAGAATGTCTCCCCTGCATCAGGTGGCTTAGCTTAGAGAAGACCTAAGCACTCCCTTAAAGGGTTTTTGCTTCAGTAGGCCTACCCAGATAATCCCCTTTTTTAATTAACTCAAATTCAACTGATTAGGGACTATATTTACATCTGCAAAACCCCTTCACCATCACCATATAATGTAACATAATCACAGGAGTGATGTCCATCATATTTACAGCCCTTCCCACACTCAGTGAGGGGATTATACATAGAAGGTCATCTTAGATTTCTGCCTATCACAGGGCATCACTGGCAGGCAATGTAGAGGAGATGGCTCCCATCGACCAAGGACAGTCCTCCCGAGAAGGTTGTAGATGTGAGCTGTTAGTAGTCAATGCCTATAGCAGCTAGAGGACGGATACACTAACTGGTGAAGGGCATTTGGGCAGGGCACTGACGATGACGATTATGATGATGATGACGACGACAACAACGATGATGACGACGACAACAACGATGATGACGGAGCAGCTAGTTTTTGCTGAGTACGTGGAGCTCTCCAAGGTGCTTGACGTCTGTCATCTTTAATTATCACAACAGTCATGCAAGGGGTTGATTCTGTCAACCTATTTTACATCTGAGAAAACATGTTCGCAGAGATTAAATGATCAATGTCACAAAGTTTGCAAGAGAAGGACCTGAGACTTCCTCAGACCTAGGACTGTCTGATGTCAAAGTCCTTGCTTTCCACTTTGTCCGTTGCTCTCATGCCTCAGATAAGCAGTTGTCTATTAGGCTGTCATTTTATCTCTGCCAACTGATAAAATGGCCCTCATTTCAGTCCCCCCAACAGCCTGTGGAACTTTTAGTTTTTCTGTCAGAGTCATCTCCTCTCAAAGGGCTTGACACTCTCTCATACACGACTCTGGGTCAGAAGCAATTCCACAGTTCTTGACCTTCTCCTCTGCATCTCGGCTTTTTGCTCACTGCCTGCCTTCCTCCTCTGCTTCCCTCTGCCTACCCTGGTGCCTGACACAGGTACACAGCAACCAAGTGTTGGCTGAAGGCCAACACC
>NW_011888782.1:20339803-20368666 GCF_000151845.1 Pteropus vampyrus
CTGGTGCTTGCCCGAGGGTCATGCATTTCAGACGAATAATGATAACCATTTCCATAATAAGGTATTATATGTAACGTAATATGTCGTCATAATTAAAATCTCTAATTTCATCGCAAAACTTTCAGAAACAGGATACTCTGATATGCTCACCACTTATTTCCTGCTCTTGTGACAGGGTTTTTGAAGTGTTTTGAATTCAGCTGTTTTTCAGAGCTCTGACTCTCCAGTCAGTATTTGTAACTGAATTCATTCTCAAATAAAGCTTTGTCTCTTCCCAGTGTAAATCCCGCCTTGTAAGACTATTGTAGTAAGTTGTGCTTTTCATACAGTTTTTAAAATATTATGTCTAGAATTTTCTCGTTTGTTTTTAATTTAAATATATCTGTATTTTATTTGTAGGACTCGAAACCACACCGCCTCAGTGTGTCTCTTGTAAAATGAGAAATAGTTTCTTGTGACACGCACAGTTCACATTAAGGATTCATTTTTGCACTAGGGCAGTTTTTACAGTTTTACGTATCAAAGTTGCTATTGAAAAATGATGGAAAAATAATAATAGCCACCATTTATTGCTCACCTACAGTATTCTGGTCATTTGCTAAGTGTTTTATATAAACATTATTATATCATTATAAGTATGGTATTTCTTTCTCTACGGCCTGTTTATCTCTTATGCGTATTTTTCCTGTATTTTCTATTCTTTTTCTTCTCCATGCTTCTATCTGGATATCTTCTACTGACCCACCTTCTGGGTCACTGGTCTTCCCTCCTGCTGTGTCCAGTTGACAGTTAATACATCTTGTCTTCTCAGCACCTTAGCCACTACCTTTTGCTTAGTTTTTCAGTCTCAGAGCCCCGTGCTGCTGTGGAAGCAGCAAATGCCTTGAGAGCGAATGTGGTGTATAGAATATCGCACTCCCCTCCATGTGCTTGCCTTCCGTTGGGGATCATGGCTCTCAAGTGCCTTATCCCTGAGCTTTAAGTTTTCCTCCACTCTGAAGACTGCCGGAAACCCAGGTCAGAAACCCGAGAACTTGGCCTGTTAGCCACCATTCTATGTTCAGTTTCTTCACCTCTTGTTCCACACTGCTTACAAATCTGCAAACGGCTTGGGAGGAAAGTGCCACTTACATTTTAGGGTCACCTCAGTGTTCTCGCCTTCTCTTTGGAACCCTAAACTCTAAAGTACTGGCTGCCTTGATAGTTCCTTGATACTTTCAAACAGGTATGTGTGTTGTGTGTGTGGGTGGATGTGGGTGGGTGTGGGTGTGGTCGTGGTCCAGCGTTTCTAGTCATCCTCAGTGGAAGAGTAGACTTCAGTATTATTCTATTATTACTAGAAATACAAATCCTTCAAGTTTGCTTTTAACAAATCTTCAAGCTTATGAGAATTCAAATTTGCCGATAACATTTTAACCATCATTCTCATCATTTTGATCACAGAGATACAGGAAAAGGCATTTCACTTTTGAAGATTTCTCATTTCGAGGAGTGCCTGCAAGGTCATCGTAGGCAGAAGTGGAGTTGAGTATGGAGGGCAGAGAAATTGTGAGAAAGGATACAGGATGGAAGGGCCGAAAAAAATCACATGTTGAGAAAAAGAAAATATACTGACACTTCTTTAAAAAACAGAGGGGTTTCCCCCGAAACAGTTATCTGGCTTAATGCCGGTGGCTTATTTGCTGACCTTCTGTGTTATTTGCCAATGTAAAGTGATGTCAGCCCTTCCCGTTTTCATTTTCATTTCGTTTACTGCTGGTAGCTGCTCGTTAGCTAAGGACTGTGAAAACCCTTCAGTTCTTGGAGAAAAGCAGCTGGGGAGGTAAGTTTCTAATCCACGTGGCTGGCCCCGGGGTGCATGGTGCTCAAGTCTTCCGTACTTAGCATCACAGAGTGAGAGTTGGAATTGAATCACCCTGGGCGTTTTTCCCAAGTAGTAATACAGCTCTTCCTCTGACCAAGTAGATGATATCTTGTGATTTGAAGGTACTTATACTCTCCAGTGAAAATCCCATGGTTCCACAAAATAAAGGAGACAAAAGACTTTGAGGCTTCTGACTGACAGCTGCCTAGATGCCCCAAGATAACAGGCAGAGTGTCATCACCTCTCGCAGACACCCTTGTGTGGCGGCACCTGCCTGACTGGGCCTCCCCTGCTGGGTTGTCTGTCTGAATTCTTTCTGTTTCATTTTCAGAGTAAGGTAATTAATGAGATGGAAGCCCGAGGGGCTCTCGGTGAAGGAATGGGGGTCTGTGGGATGGCGCCTCAGGCATGTTTCCCTGAGCTTCTTACTCCCTCTTGTCCGCAGACCCTATGAGGCCCTATAGCCCTCTAGGGCCCCCCAGAGAACGCCTCTGCATGTGAGGCGAGCCAAGGTAGGAGGAAGATGTAGTCCAAAGGAGGATAGAGCCCTGGAAAGTTGAGTAGACAAGCTCATGGTATAGGCAGAGGGCCAAAAGTAGGTCTATATGAGCCGGATCTGGGAGAAATGACCCTGTACACTGAGACAGGAAAATACTTTTGTGGCAGGAAAAAGGAAACATGGAGTTTGGGCCCGAATCAGCATATTCGAGGAAATTCCTTGTGGAGTTAGAGTTTGGAGACAGGTGGCGGCAGGGTGGGGAGGGGGGCGGGGGTCTCTGTTGTAACAATGCGCACTATGCCCACGCCTAACCTCACTGCATACCCGTTTCTTCTCTCGGTACCCACGATGTTGAGTGGCAGCAGCGTGTCCGCTCACTCGCCCAAGCTGCACACCGGGGCATCTTCCATACCTCTTTCTGTCATTCCCCACATGCAGTTACCAGGTCCTATCATCTCTTCTTCCTAAATCTCCCTCATACCTCTCGGCTTTTCTCCATCTCCTCTGCTGTGTCCTGGCTCAGGCCCTCAGGATCTTTCTTCTGAACCCCAGTGACAGCCTCCTCCCTAGCCTACTTGTCCCCAGGCCTGCTGCCATCAATCCACTTCCACGGGACAGCTAGAGGGATCTTTCTAGAACACAGCCTCCTCCAACCTCCTTCCTGGTTTCCCTGCTTCCAGTCTCACGCTTATCAATCCAAGAAACCAGAGAGATTTTTCTGCAACACAGCCTCTAGCATCACCTGACTCCCAGTTAGCTCTCCGTGACTGTTCTGATGAAGTCGACCCAACCCGTAAGTCCCTCTGAGATCTGCTGTCTGCTTCAGCCTCCTCTCCCCTCCCTTCTGCCCATAAGCTCAACTTTCCCACCGTTGGCAATCACATGCAATCCCCTGGACACCCACGCCCCTTCTACCCCGCTGGACCAACCATGCCTCCTGCTTGCTCTCTGTCTAACATCTTCTTGTCTTATGACTGAGCCCAGAGCACCTCCTCTGGGAAGGCTGCCAACCCACAGTCCGAATCAGGTGTCCCTCATTTGTGTCCCCAAAGCCACCTCTGTCCTAATGCATGTACTAGATTGTCACTGCTTGCCTGTTTCCCCTGAAAGTCTTTCATCTCTGTCTCCCTGGGGCCCAGCACGTTGCCTGGCATAAAGTAAGCACCCAATAAATTTCAGTTTGAGCATATGTTAAGTTCCCTATAAAACTTCCGCCACTGCAAATTCTGCCACCAGTCCAGGTGGTGTCCTCTGTGAGGGCTCTTTCAGTTTTCAAAACGGGACTCTCTCTAGATTTTCAGCAGGAAAGATAGCTTCTTGCCTTTCGGTTTGTCAGCATAAGTGTTTGTTCAACTTTAGAAGCTTCAGTTTGTAGTGGTGATTTTTTTTTTTTTTCTTTTTAAGCAGTAAAATTTTAGCAATTACAGTCTGTGCCAGAACCCTAAGCCTCCTTCTCTACCCTCAGGAGTTCCTCCACATAATTGCAGTGCTGAGCTGAGGGAAGCTGCTCTTCCAAAAAATGAAAAGGAAACCACTCAATGTGGCTGCTACTTTTCCTTTGTAGCTCTGGGAAAAAACAAGCGCAGTGTGGGAGGGAGGGGCCGTCCTTTGGGGGTGTTGGCTCGTTGCTAATTGCCATCCCCTCCTCAGCCTCCACCCACTGCGCAGTGTGGTTTGGATCCCTTCTGCCCAGAGCTACTGGGATATGTAATAAGAAGCTGTTTTCAAGCTTCTTAGTTAAAACAGGTTCATGCAGTCAGCGCCAGAGCACGGCATCCGCACCCCGAGATGCCACAATGCATAACTCATCCCAAGGAAGCGGTGCCGGGGCATGGGGTCATGGCTCGAGTGGCTGCGCGTTTAGGAACAGCCCTCGCTTCAAGCCTCTGTTTCTTAGTTGTCATTTATTGACATTCATACGCGCGTGAGAAACATTCCCCCACCTCCGCCGAACTCCCTTCTGCGTCCTCTTAAGCACACAGATGATTTTTCAGGGCGAGGTCAGAACCTAAAGCGGGTGGGATAATTTTTAAATAGTATTCTGTGGACTTCAAGGAAAGCGGTTGCGCTTCAGGATCTAAGAATGAGTCCTTCCACCGCTTACTAACTCTAGGATGGAGCACAGTGTATCTGAGCTTCTGAGCCTCTGTTACCTCATCTATGAAATGGGAGCAATAATCTACCTGCTCAGGTATTATGTGGATTAAGCGGGATAACGCTAACACCTTGGCCCAGTCTCTAGAATACAACCGCTAGCCAAGAAATGTTAAGTTGCTTCCGTGCCCCTCTTCCCCCATATTCAACCTCTCCCCGCAAGAATAAACAACAACATCATAACTGACTTATTTCAACATGAATGATTTAAATGCAAACCCTTAAAATAGTCTACCTTAAAGAAACACTAAACCATTTATTTGTAAAAACATGAAAATTGTACCCTTTATTCTCCACACCCCTGACCATCTTTAAATTCTGCTCAGCCAAGTCAGCAGGCAGAGGGGATCTGGATCCCAGGTGTGTGTTTTGCTCCTTTTACCCAAGAGCATGGGTATTAAAGATCTGTTGCTAAAATCTGAAGTTCAAGAGAATTTTCTGGAAGCAGTTTATCCAAAGGCTCCCCTATCAAACTGCTGGTAATGTCCCGTATTTTATTTATGCCGAGTGATTATAGCTATTCCCAGCTGAATGCTTTTCTGATGCTTTGTACATCATCTGCTAATCACCTCAGAGTCATCTGTGCCCCTTTGCCCTGTCCTCCACACCCCACAGCTCAGCAGCCACAGGCACAGCCACGTCTGTCTCCCCCTCCCATGCCACCCTGGCTCGGGCTTCATCTCCTTTCCTGAGCTGCTGCCGGAAGTTTCAGCTCTGCCCTCCAGTGTCCCACCTGTGTCCTCCTAACGCCTGCTGTTCTACTCCGCAGCCCTGAGGAGCCCGGAGGAAACACAGGGCTCCATGACCCAGAAAACTGGGGGCCACCCTACTCTTTCTCCGAGGCAATTGAGATAGAAGCAACAAACAAAACAGAGCTAAAACCCTCTTTAACTTGGTTTAACCTAGTTTCCCGCTTCTCTTCTCCCCCAGCTTATTTGATCACAGACCCTTTTATTTCCTTCCCTGCTGGGAAATTTGAGGTTCAAATAACCCACCCGGGAGGATGCTACTACAGTTTGTTATGGGCCGCCACCCATTTGCTTGTCCGAGCAGCTTCACGTAGGAGTCTTTATGTAGGTCAGTAAAGACTCCCATAATAACTTGCTGTGTGCCACCCAAAAGGAGGAGGTGGAGCACTGTGTTTCCACATGGAACCGTCTCTAGGATGAATGCTAAGCGAAGAAAGCAAAGTGCAGTCTGTGGTGAGCTATCAATTGCCTGCATATGTTTAGACTAGGTGAATACCCCCGAACTGACAGGCATGTCTGCCTCTGGAGAGGGGCGCTGGGTGTCAGGGAGCGGTGGAAGCAGAGTCTTCACTGTGCACCTCTTGGGAACTTCAGAGCTTTCTATTGATTTGGACACAGCACTAATCTGCTTCAGGCTCCACCAAACTTCACACAGAGAATACTATGAAGTCCTTAGCTCTGCTCATGGCCCTGTCGTTGGCCCTTGTCTGCCCACCCAGCTTCTCTCACTCTCGGACTGGGCCACTCCAGCTTTACTGCTGGCTCTGTCCCGTCTCTCCTGTGACAGATGCACAATAGTGAGGACTTGGCTCATCGGTGCCACTTCTCAGACTTACCCTGCTCCACTTGGGAGCCCATCTCCCACAGAGCCTCCAGGCACAGAATGTGGGACGACCCACCCTTGACTACTCCTCAGACTAACTTGTGAGCCTGGAGGACCCAGGTCCCTGGGACACGGTGACACCTTGTGCAGAAAGGCCAGGGACTCCAGGATTGAACAGCTGGGATTGAAAATCCCTATCAGCCTGTGTCCTGGGGAGCTTAGCCTTGCACATTTATTTTCCTGTTATTGTGCAGTAGAGGATAATAAGCCCCAGCTCACAGGGTTTGGGTATGTTGCTCATCTCTCTAGAACACCTAGCACAGGCCCATCTCATAGGTGTTCACTCCATACTTGTTTTCTTCCCTTCGCTTCCTCTGCTTTCCTGTTATGGCTATCAACCTATTGTCCTCGTGGGTCTTCAAGTGCAAAGGAAACCACAGAAGGCCAGAAGTCGGACTTTTATCCCAGATTTATGGATGACTGGCTCTGAGAGGACGCCAGGCCCCTCGGTGTCTTCAGGTCTCTTTGTCTAACACAGGATCCATATTTATCTCAACGCAGAAAAGCTTTGATCATCAAAACAGCACGAATGCAAAGGGTTAGCACTGCAGGGTGAGCGCAGATGCTCTCCTGCCCGCCAACTGGCTTATAAGAATATTTGGAAGATGAGTAAGGTAATGTCTTCCATATGCTAAAGAGAAGACGATTTAGCACCATGCAAGGTAGGGTGAAGAAGCCCCCACTCACTCACAGAGTGACCTTGGGCAAGACAGTAATTGTTTTCGGCCTCAGTTACCTCATCAAAAATATGAAAATAATAAAATTCTACCTCACAGGGGTGGCTGTGGGGATCACATGAGGCAATGCATGTGGAAGGTCTTTGCGAGCTGTGAAATGCACCGCAGTCCCGCCAGCGCGGGCCCTTCATGCGCCTGTTTGTTTATTGTTTCAGCGGAGAGTGCAGGATGTCATCAGCCCCATCGTATTTGAAGCCGCCTACAGCCTGGGTGAGCACGTGACTGGAGAGGAGGACAGGGAACTGCCGGCTCTGACACCAGTGCTCCGCTGGAAAAAGGGACAGAAGATTGCCCAAAAGAATCAGGTCAGAACTTTAAAAGCTCACAACTGGGTCCAAAGGGGGCTGTGACATGTGGCAGGAGTCATGGCCCTGGCTGCCTGGGGGACTGAGGCCAAGGCACACCCCCTCTCTGGGCCTCCCTTTCCTGATCTGGAAAATGACGAAATTTATGTTTTTGGGTGTTGCTTCTAACAACCACATGATTTAAACACATTGAGGCTATTCTCAAGCAATTAGGAAATTATAATCCCTCTGAGGTCATGAACTGACCACTTCGCCCTTGAATTTATGTCCTATTCCTAGACTGTTTCCAGCGCATAGTAGGTGTGCAGTCAGTGTTTTATCGGTGGGGGAGTGAGTGGAGCGGAGAAACACGAACTTCGTCCCGCTAGAATTGGTAGTTGAATTAAAAATGCCCGATCCGAGTGTCTCTGGAAGCCGGGGCACCGTGAGTGCGGGCAGGCCCCTCACCCTGTCCAGTGCTTGTCAGATTCCACGGTGTGTCATGATGGAGAGCTTTAGAGTGGGGCTGGGTGCAGGCTATACGAGGCCACATGAGACTGGAGTGAGCCTCAGAGCTGATTCTGTGTAGCAGCACTGGCCTGTCTGCCCTGAGCCACCTGTGAGATGTGCAGTGCTGACTACTAGGCAGGAAATATGCAAGGAATCTGTGATTTCCAAGTCTGTTTTAAATCTTTCTTTAACACCCAAGACCGCCACAGATCCAGGGCCCTGGGGAAGGTCAGGCAAAACTGGATTTTGGCTAAACCTGACTCCTGTGCAGGGTGGGGACAAAGCTGTGGAACCACTCGTGGCCCCACCCTCCACTGTTCTGACTGTTCTGGCTTATGAGGAAACCAGCAGATTAGTGGCCCCCTCCTGACAGATTAGACTTGTAAATAGAACCACAGAGAAGTGTTTGGGGTTTGAGATGTCCCTCTAGATGTTCAATTAAGTGGTGATTTTTTTTTTTTAACCTAGGCTTTCCTATCTTCTCCCAAAATCTAACCCATGTGGTCTTGGATCAGGTTTCCTAGAAGCAGAGCCTGAGACAAGGATTTGGGAACACCTATTCTAATGAGGCTGTGCTCTTGGGAGAAACCTGTGAGGAAATGAGGGAAGGGGAGGGGCCTGAGCAAGAAAGTGGTGTCAGCTAAGGTCCAGACTTGGCCTGAGGCCGGGAACTCTAGGGCATAAATTATATCAAAGAATTGTCTTTTCCTTGAGGTAAGGGGGCTGGCCTTTCGTACTCCATAATAGTCAGCCATTGGCTGCCTGTGGGGTGTGGTAGGGGAGTGTAACCCTTCTTGAAGGAGACCTCCTTCAGCTTGGGACAGGTCTCTGGAGAAGGATGCAGAAGTGAGCCATTAGCTGCCTATACTCACATCAGCTGGGGGGTGGGGCTAACAGTGCCCGCTGCCCATATGCACACAACCTGTTGGCAATACTGCCTTTCTGAATGCTGCTTTTGATTTCAAACGTGAGCTTCTTTCAAAACACAAGTACCCTGGAGCATGGCCAGTGTGCCCTGATGGTCTTTGATACTTAGAGCAGGCTCTGGGGGAGTGAGGAGAGAGACCTGGAGGACATTGGGTATCTAAGTGGGTGGGGCAAAGTGGAAGGGCTGGCATGCAGGGGAGGCATGAAGAAGGCGAGGAGAAGAGGAGAGGAGGGTATGATGAAGAAGCAGGGAAGGAAGCCGATGAATTCTACCTGGACTGAGGAGTAACAGTTAGTGTCATCTCCTGATGGAGTGTGAAGAAGAGGTCAGTCTGGGGACTCAGTGAATCTGAGTACTATGATAGTTTCTAGATAACTAGTCTCCTAGTTCCAGTATTTCTCTGCTCTGTTAGGTGGACTCTTGCAGGCCTGATTAACTTGGGTTATGGGAGTGGTCCAAACTCAGAGTACTCGGGGAAATCATTTCAGGGTACTCTGTGCTTGTTCTATCTCTAAAATGACCCAGTAAGGTTGCTGCCTACTCTGTTCAATATCCTGCTGCTCTGGGCATACCTTCCATGATGGACCCAACTCTCATTTCTACAGATGCATCAATTGCACAGAGTGGGTCTTGGTTAGTGAAGAGCATCTTAGAACCTTTACTGACATTTTTGGATTCGAGCCTCCTGATCAAAGCCAGGGATACAGAGACAGATCAGTATGAAAGTGCCACTCCTGGTCACTTCTGGTTCAAGGTGGCTGACCAAGTGTAAATATTTGTCTGTACTTTCTGAGACCCTATTAGGATAATTATAAATGAGTAAATCAGAACAGGAAGGAAACCATTGTGGGGCAGGGAGTATCAGCCAATGAGAGAGACCAGTAATTTTCTGGAGTGAGTACAGAGGAAGAAAGGGTGTTAGTGGGTGAACCTCGCACTATACATAGGACAGGTCTCTATCCTATGTTGACGGCCTGTCTACGCATTAGATCCAGAGAGGCTGCAGCCGTGGCTGGTCCAGCAGTTACGGAGGGTGCAAAAGTGAGAAATGGGGCTGAAATCAGGGAGGGCATGTTAAGTGATGGTTGATATGTAGAAGAGTTGACTTTCCATCCTACCCCCACTCCTACATGCTTCAGGCATGCAGAATAGCAAGCCACTAGACATCTTCTCTAAAGAACTGTATAAACTGCTTGAGAGAGAGTGTGGGTAGCATAGTTCCCCAGACAAAAGCCTGACTTCTGGCATTTTTCCAAATGCAACGGCTAGCCTAACTTCTCTCCCACCATCCACCCAAACACTCCCACTGTTTTTCCAATCAGCCCTTTTTACCTTATTCTTAAATACGAATGAACAACCAAGGAACTCTGAGACTGAGGGGAAATGCAGTACATGAAAAAAATAATAAATAAACCCACAGAATAACTGACATAGAAGAAAATAAACTATTCAGGGAATAGAAATGATTATAAAAAACAACTTAAACTCTATGTAATCAACATAAGGCGATTTAAGAATATATCCCATCCACTATAAAATGATTGGGATTTTATTTTATTTTTTTTAAAGGAAAGATCCAGAGAATAAGCAAAGGGCTCTCGAAAATTAATAATATGGTTGCGGAGCCAAAAATTTAGTAGAAGGATTAGAAGGTCAGTGTACAAAATCTCCCAGTGAGCAGAAACAAAAGGCAAATAGAAAAGAGAGGTAAAGGATGACTCTACAAGGTCTTATATCCAAGTTATAGGAATATCAGAAAAAGTACACAGGGAAAATGAAGAAGAAATTATAAGAGATATAATGGAATAAAAATTCCCAGAATTAAAGAGATTTTTAAATCTAAAGGACCCACCAACTTACAAGCAAGATAAACCCCAAATATCCTAGATACATCGTTTCAAAATGTCACTACTCCTAAAGCTATGGAGAATTCTAAATGCTTTGAGAATAGAAAATACAGGGTGGTGATATTGGGGGATATATGTCAGCTTACAACAGAATTAGCCATACTGTGTAGTCCCTTAGACTCCTTATTAGCAAGAGTGGACGCTAGTATATGGTGAAATACAGCCTTCGAAGTTCTGAAAGAAAGTGATTTTGAAACTAGAATTTTATACTTAGCCTAACAGTCTAGTATGAGGTCGACATATTTTTTCAGACAAGCAAAGACCCAGAAATTTCACCTCCCTAGTAACTCCTCCAAGGAAATTACCTGAGATGCCCTCCAACAAAACAAAGTTGACAACCAGAAGGAGCAAAATATGAGATGCAAGAAACTGGGGAACTTACTCCCAGAAGTCTAACGGCAAGAAATTCTTGGCTTACAACTGTGCGGCGCATCGAAAAAACAATCAATCTAGAACAGGAGATTAATGGATTTCTTGACAGAATGACAAGAAAGTAGCAGATATTCAGGATACAATAGATGGAATATGTTTCTTCTATGGATAAGAAAAAATAAAGACAATAAAAAACTCCCAGAGAAATAGAAATGTGATCAATATGTCATAGTTCAAATAGAAAACAAATTAAAATGCGGTGGGATTTTAAGCAAGAAGAAGAATAGAAGAGATGGACCTTGACATTAGAAATATTCTCCCTTACGTAAAAGTTGAGTATTCTAGGAGTTTAACTTGGAACCTGTGGAGGAGGGTATGTAATCATGACCCTTGCATTGGCTCTACTGTGAACAATAATCACGTAGCCATAATAACATTAGCACTGTTTAGTAGTTTTCAGTATTTACAGCCAAGCCCAAACTAGAGCTATGGTTACAGTATAAAGTGTAAGTGTCATTTAAATTTGACTGTATAGAGGTAAAAATAGAACTACAGAAGTTCTCTCAATATCTTTTACATTGGTAAGCCAAGAGATCCTGTTAAAACTTGATGAAACAAGACATAGCTGTTTGTTACTTAAAATTGCAGAGGTCACCAGTAGAGCACTGCTTCTTAAAGTGTAATCACTGAATCAGAAGCATCAGCCTCTCTTGGGGTCTTGTGAGAAATGACGGTCTAGGGGCACCACTCCAGACTCATCGAATCAGATGCTCATGGGTTGGGTCCCAACGGTCTGTGTTTTAACACGCTGACCAGGTGATTCCGATGCCACTAACATTTGAGAACCACTGTAGTAGGGGAGCTAAGAATAACAATTTGCTTATCGAAGTTATGAAAGTGGATGGATGGTAGGGGGGCCCTTATGTAAATGAGATAAATTCTAGTCTATCATGGCAGGAATTCAGTAAGATGATATCTAAATCTGATCAATCAAGAAGTGGTAGCATCGGCCTCTTCTCTAGAGATATGAAATAATCATCAAAAGAAACATAAATGGACATGGATAATAGTGGTTGTCCCTGGAAGGCAGGACTCAGAGGGAGGTGTGTTCAGGAGGTCATTATTTTTTTAACCATATGATTCTTTGGTTGAAGTTAAAATGAAAGGAAAAAAAAATTGTCCTTAGATTGGTAAAATTGTCCAGGAGCTTGAGAAAAATTCTGGGAGAGTGATCTTTGCTTATTCTCCTTTTCCTGATTATTATTTTTTTAAATAGATAATTAAATGATCTTCTTCTATGGGTCTTCCAGATGTTTGCTCAGTTTGAGAGGAAGAAAGATTCCGAGAACTAGGCCTACTTCCAGGAAGCAGAGCTGTAGTGAGAAGATTAGGGTCCCAGCCCAGACCAGAATATACTCACCTAGGGGCATGGGGCAAGTTATTGACCCCCTGAGAGCCCCATTTGTCACCTATCAGTTGGGGTGCCATCATCTCCTCCTCCTCACTCCAGGAGATTGTGGGATCACATGAAATAATATGTGAGAAAGACAGAAATGATGAGGCAGCATTGGATTCTGCTCTTCCTTTCCTGGGAAGGGCAGGTCACCTTCCGTCTCTTCTCCCGTGAGTGGAGGTAACGAGGAGGTGTCACAGCGCTGTTGTGAGGGAGGAATGAGGCAACCCCTGGGAGTGAGTCTAACTGGAGCTCTGCAGGAAGCAGACGCACCACTGAAGCTGGTTTCTTTTGCTCAGGGTGTGTCCCATCTCAGCTGGTCCATGGGTAGGTTCCCTGGGTGGGAGGCAATGGCATCATCTAAGGCTTCTGGCCGGTTCCTTGAGTGAACCTCTTGTGATCTTTAGGACTGTCTTGCCCTCCCTTTTCGGGCTCAGAGATGCCCCTTGTTCTACAGGGGAAAGACATAAGGATGACCTATGTCACCAGAACCTGAAAGCCGGCTGTACCATCACAAAGCTCAAATGGTGCATGAATCCCTCCTCTTTACTCCATCTCTGCTGTCACTGGTCTAGTCCAGGCCACCATCATTTCTCACTTGGACCAGGTCACTTCTCTGAATAATTCTCTACCCCCACCCCCTGCCCCCAATAGCTTCCTTCTGCCCTTAGAAGAAAATCTAGAATCTTATAAAAGTTAATAGGGTCCTGAACAATGGGGCCCCAGCTTCTCTAGCATCATCCAGTCTACCCAAGTACCACACTCCAACCACCCTCAAACTTACCAAGCCCTTTCCTGCCTCAGGTCCTTTGCGCACCCTGACACCACTTCTGGAAAGCTCTCGCCATGCTTTCCTCACGGCCAGTTCTTCATTCTTTAGATCTCAGCCTAAATATCACCTCCTCAGAGAACCATTCCCCAACTTCCCTGTATTCCCTGACTTTTAGAATTCTTCACGACACCTATCACAGTTTGTTATTACTTTGTCTAATTGATTTTCTGTCTCCCTCACTAGAAAGACAGCCCAATAAGGGTTGAAATTTATTTTATCTTATGTACTATTGATCCCCAGTGCCTAGCACAGTGCTTGGCCCATAGTGGCTGCCCAGGAAGTCTATCTCAGTTGAAAAACCCTGCTGAGACAACACAAGGTTAGGTCATCCTGCAAAGGTTGGCCATCATCAGAATCTCTTCTCTGGTAGATTCCACAAAGCTGTTTAATGAAAAGAAATGTACTCTGTGAGCACTCAGGGGATTCCTCCCAGGCAGGAGAAGGTGGCGTGTGGTTTAGGGGGACTTGCCTTATCTGCAGAACACTTGTGCATGTGTGAATCTCCTTTTTGAAAAACAAGATGGAGGAAATACGGCTGGTGAAAGACAAGGCATCGGCTATGTTGAGAGCACTTACTTTGTCATTTTTCAAGTGAAAAGTAAGCTATTTTACTCTAATATTAATTTTTAACTATGTTGAAGCCATAAACCTTGGACTTCCATTGTGCTGAAAATTGTCACCATCTGTTCCTCCCACTGCAGCCCCCAGACCCGTCAGTGCCTGCAGTGCGGGCCTATAACCCCACGCCTGTGAAAACCAATTGTTTGTTCAGCCTGTATATTAGTTAATACTTTCCCGGCTGAAGTGCCCAGCCAGCTTAAAATGCCATTATTTACAGCTCTAAGGTTTATGTTCATTATCACATAGGAAGTCTCCGCAGAAAGATGGGAAGCTGAGAGGTAGGGAGAGTGGAAGAGAAGAGAGCGGAATAACTAGACATCAGAGCTAGACGGGTTTCAGAGACCATCCAATCAGCAAGGTCCAGATTATACACCTGGATATATGGGCGGAGTGTGGCTCAGCGGAGGAGGAAAAGGAGTGTGAGAGGAAGAAGTTTCCACCCTCCATCCTGATGTCAACCACATCAACCCAACTTTTATAGGCATCAGCTTCTGGATAGTCTTCAGAAGGGCACCATGGTGAAGCACGTGTGAAAACCATCTAGGGTCAAGTATGTGTGAGGGAAACAAGTAGTTCAACCTTCTGACTGACTAGAGAAGTCTGGCTACATCTCTGTGTCTCAGCTTCCCCTTCAAGGCTAACCCCAAAAGCAAAGGAGAGAGGACTCCCGCCCCTCAAAGGCTGGGCCGTACCCTATAGTGACCTGTCAAATTTGCAAAATTTCTTCCTTAGTGTTTTATCTTTGTAATTTATGGAAAAAGTATGTTCTGGTCTTTCAAAACTCTTTTAAGAAGAAAATAGTGTGTCCCCTACCCAAATATTCAAGCCCATTGGGCTTTCTCCTGCCTCATTGAAAACCTCTCCTGCAGGCACATAGAGTATGTGTGTGTGAGCAAACGAGGACTCATGCCCAGTGGACAGTGTCTGGCTGGGGAAGAAACGTGAGCCCCTCCCTCGTTATCTTCTGAGATGGTTTAGGAAATCAAAGGCAAGGTACTGGGGTGCCATTTAAGTGATGTTCTTGCAGATGGGTGAGGAGAAGTCTCACTGGTAACCTCTCCAGTTTTAGGGCCATCTTCCTCTCTCCTAGTCCCCTAGCTACATCCGGCTCAGCAGCTTTTAGAAACAGCTAGCATAGTTTTTCTTTTCTCTGGCAGCATCATCCCCTTTATTTGAACTTGTTGGTTCTGTTTTCTGCCTTGCGTGGCTACTTAATAGCAATTAAAAAAATAAATAAATGAACTATAGAATACAAAAGATTCCAGGGTGAAAATCAAGGGAGAGAATTCCCAGCCCCGGGAGCTGGAAGCTTCTGAAAGAGAGTTTAAGGCTGATGTTAGAAGTTGGAGGTTGTAGAGGGGGATGAAATGTGGCCTGTAAAAGGCCACTCAGTCATAGACGGTCCTGGAAAGGGCACTGGGTGAGTCCGGAGGCCGAGCCCAGTTCCAGGTGGGCCAGGACCTTGCCAAGCAGCTCAGCCTCCCACTCAATTCTTCATGGGGTTCAACGAGATCATCAAAGTGATGCCTTTAGACAGAGGGCACCATTCTACCAACTGCAGAAACCAAAGGATGCCCAAAGACAGAACGTAGGACTTCCAGTAGTTCCATAGGGGCGTGAAGCAGAATTGGTGCTGTGTTTGGGTTTAGAGGGAGACCAACAGGGCTATTTTTTCTCCCATAATTTTAAAATCTAAAAGGACAATTTGTACAGACCCTGAGATAGAAGGAATTTCTCAGCTTTAATTCTACAAAGTATTTGTCTTTCATTTATTCCTATGGACACGCTGTTCTTTAGAAAGTGACCAGGCCATAAGGCTTCTCTTTTTTTTCATTTGGGTGCAGGGCTGAATAGAGCAGAAATGCCTGGGACCACCCTGAGCTCTTAAAATGTGCCACATTAAGGACAGTGTTGGATTCTGGAGGAAGAGCCCATTAACAGGATGGGAGGGAGGAACCTCTTACACTCAGGTCATTGCACTTACGCACAAAAAGTTAACATTGCTGGATGCTGGAGGGTACAGATGTGAATTATATACTGCAAGGCTTCTAGGAACTTATGCGGGCCTATAGGAGGAAAAGCAGTTCAAAAATGTCCCTCCTGTTGTCCAGGCAGAGACTCTCTGCAAAGTCACATGGCCTATCAGGACATGTCTCACTCACTTTAGCTTAAAAATAGCCTTCTTATTTGGTCCCTTTGGGTGGGATTCGAAAAGCATGTATCTCCACCCAAATCAGTTGTCTATTTTCTCAGGACTCAGCATGGGACTTAGTTGCCATAGCAACCCTATAAACAGTATCTGACCTATGTCAATGATTGTATATATTTTAAAGCTAATATCACTGAGTCCAAGAAACTGACCAAGAAACCTCCTCTGAACATAACAGCTGGAATAGGCTGAGGATTCTACTTCCTATTAGGTCAGAAAGGAAGATTTTCCAGTGCAGATTTGGCTCAGAGAAATGAGTACCTCAAGGCCTGAGCACCTGTATGACTTCCTCTCTGAAGTCAGCCTTGGCCAGGGCAGCCAGTGAGCTGCTAGTCCCGAATCACATGTCCCCGAGGCTGCCCTGGCCTTGGTGGCTACAGCATTGTGAGAAAAGCAGAGTTGGCTTCAGCCTCTGTGCTCTGGGTCACAGTGAAATGTAACTTGAGCAGGATTCACTGTGTTTTGTTTTTTGTTTTTTGTTTTTTTCTGGCCTGAAGGGAATGAGGAAACCATTAGCCTAATATTCTAGAATAAAAGTCAACAAACTACAGCCTACTACAGGTCGAATCCAGCCTTCCAGCCTGTTTTACTTTTTAATCTTTTGTACATTTTCTTTTGAGGAAGTTTTCTTAAAGATCAATACCCAATACATGAAAAGTGCTCTTGTGAAGATGGACATTTGTCACGTGAGAAAAAGATAACTTGTTAAAAGCAGTTAATGGATACCATTTTGAAACAGTTCAAAAGCTTTTTAAAGTAGTGCAAATTTACTGCATTAACAACAGAAAGCTTTTCAACACCAGCAGCCTGTTTTGTAAATAAAGTTTTATTGAGAGATAGCCACGCCCATTCCTTTACTTACTGGCCTTGGCTGCCTTCCCTCTACAGCAGCAGATTGAGTAGTTGCAACAGAGACAATATGGCCCACAAAGTCAAAAATATTTACTATCTGGCTTTTTACAGAAGAAGCCTGCCAACCCTGTTCTAAAAGAAATAGAATGAGAATTTGGGGAGAAGCTGCAGAGGGGATTTTAAAAAGAAAACTGTATTCTCCTGGGAAACCTGAGGTGAAGACCAGGGTGAGGAAATCCAGTCCATGGGGCTGTGGAGGCTGCTGGGTGTTCAGGCTGCAGCTCTCTGAAGCTTGAGACAGGAAACAGTTGTCTCCTGATATGAAAGGTTTAGCTTCCTTTAACCAGAGTGAAATAAGAGATGATGGCTTCTATGTGCCAGGCTCTGAAGGAGATGGGACCATTACAGTCTCCATCCTATGGAGCATCATCTTAGCAGGGGAGATGAGCAGAAAACTTGTAATGACAAAATTACTTAGTTACAACCAAGAAGAGCAGTGGAAGGGAAAAGTACATGGAACTACCAGAGCTTACAGCAGGGGCAGGAGCTCGTCAGGAACTCAGGGATATGGTTCTGATTTGCTCATTGAAGGACGAGGAGACACCTGGGTGCATGAGGTGGAGGAATTAGGAACTGGCTTGTGGGGAGGCCCCGAGATGGGAAGTTATTAGGCCAATCTGAAGAGCAGCTGGCACGAGAGAGCCAGAGTGACAGAGGTGAAGAGGGCAGGGACCAGATCTTGCCAGATCGTATGACACAAATGGATTTACATCCTCTTCCTCAGTTCTCATCTGCTTACAGCCCCCCACCCCACCCCAAAGGTGGGGAAGTCAGACTTTCTCTCCTGCCTGTGAAATGGGAAAGACACATGGAAGGAGGAGCCTGTCACCAGGCGCAGAGCTGGGTTTTGTGGGGCCTGAAGCTTATACAATTTGGGAGGAAAGATGATCTTGAAGAAAAAAAGAAAAAAAGTGAAGTTATGAATACAAAGTTAGGTTCAGGTCCTCAGGAGGGGCACATTAGTAGGGACCTTCGGTTTACATTTCACTGACTTGGTGGTAAAGCCACTGTTGGTGTTTTTACCTCAATTCTAATTCAAAAGACCTCCTTCCCTCACCTGAGATATTCACCTGGTCCTCACGTCCACTTCCTGTTTTCTCCCTGGCAAATAAAGCACAAGTGTCTCAGATGGAAATCTCCTAGAAATTTGGTGTTCTTCTTGCCCCAGTGTCTAAAAGAACACAAGAATTTCTTCTTGTTCCCCAAGACCTTTGTGAGTTTTTCCCCCACAGTCAAGGCAGGGAATATTGGCTGGGATACTTTATTCTTTTGGAAATGTGACACAGGAATATGAATTTCCGTAGGCAAATTACTCTGTCTGGTTGGGTCTAGACTGTCCATGGGCCAGCGAGTTTGCTGGAGTCCATGTCTGAGAGGCTGTCTGTGGAGGGTGGAGGGGACAAATCCCCTGGAACCATGTTTGTGGGTGGGGCAGGCTCACAAACATGAGCAGGGATGATGAAGGAGTTTAATAGTGAATAACACAACTGAAAAATGACAATAGGCTCTTTTCTCTTAAATCCCACTGAAACCAGCAGAGCCATGTCACAGTTGTGAAGGGTCCATCAGTCTGGAACATGGGGAGCCTTCTGTCCGTAGATGGGAGACCTCAAAGAGGTTGACACCAGTTTGAGGGAGAGACTGACAAGCCCACCATGCACTACAGAGAGGAGAAAACTATAATTCCTCCCAAAACACTGTGTCTGGTTCTCCAGCCAACCCCCACAGATAGGCCGGACTCAGGCACACGCCAGGCCCTCTGGAAAGTTGTCAGATTTGGCATGCCGAACTTTAGGCTCCAGCAGTGGGTGGGGCTTTGGCTGTCAAAGCCCAATCTTGGTTACAAAAAGGACATGTGTCCTTGTTCACTACCAGCTGCCCCACCAAGACACAGGAAAGTATTCCTCCAGCCTCGTTGTGGTCCCTCAGCCTCACAGTCTGATTGCCTTTGACTTTCTCTTTGGAACTAAAAATTATGATATGATCCCATTGCTCAGGCAGAACCCATCTCAGTTATAGAGTTTCTGCCTCCCCAAGACAGCAAACAGAAGAGAATAACCAGACTACAATCTAAGAATTCTTTACTCAACTGGATTTTTATTCACTCACATCTGAGAGCATTAAAGATATTCTCAGACAAAGATGGAAAGGACACCTGTCATGTAACCTTCTTGAAAAACTCCTTGAGGAAGCTCTTCAGCAGACTGAGAAATGAATCAGGTAAGGCATTCACTCTGCAGGCAAGACAACCATTGATTTGGGGTCTCCTCGGAGCCTGAGGAGGACCCCTCACCATGCCAGGGAGTAGACGGTTTGAAAGGCTCACGGGAGAATTCTCTTGGTTTAGAAGAAAGTGTTTAGCTGTTGTTCACTCATTTGCCATTAAATCCTGTTCTGACCGTCCTGTCGTGTCTCTCTCGCAGACTGTTTTTGAAAGGAATTGCCGTTCCGAGGACTGTGCCGCTGACCTGCAGCTTCAAGGTCAGCTGTTGCTGTCTAGGTGAGTCAGTTCCCCTTTCACGACATTGTTCTGAAAAGCTCGTTTGTCTTGACTCCAGGCCCAAAGCCTGAATGTACAGGTTTCTCCACCAAAGAGTCGGTGGGTTACAATGATATTTTGTGGCTTAAAAAAAATGTATATTATACAGTAATTTTAACAACAGCTATTATTTTGAGGGGATAGTTTGGTTTTTGTTCTATTTGCAATTCCACATATTTCACAGTTTAACCGATATTTCTAATTTCTGTATTTGCGTGTTTTATGTTTAATCGCCGTATTAAGTTGAACCATATGTAGTTGCCAACATTTAACTGTTTGGGACAATTCATCTGGTCGGAGTGATCATTACATAAAGGTTCTTTTTATTTTTTCCACACTGAACAGTGGCGTCTGCTTTAACAGCAAGCGATAGTTCTGTGGCAGGAGCGGGGAGGAGGGGCTGCCTGATCCAAGCGCGTGGGCAGTCTCTGTTGCTTCAGGATTTCCTCCCACAGTCCATGAATCTCCCAGGCTAAAGGTGGACCGCACAGATTTAAAAAGAAAACTGTATTCTCCTGGGAAACCTGAGGTGAAGACCAGGGTGAGGAAATCCAGTCCATGGGGCTGTGGAGGCTGCTGGGTGTTCAGGCTGCAGCTCTCTGAAGCTTGAGACAGGAAACAGTTGTCTCCTGATATGAAAGGTTTAGCTTCCTTTAACCAGAGTGAAATAAGAGATGATGGCTTCTATATGCCAGGCTCTGAAGGAGATGGGACCATTACAGTCTCCATCCTATGGAGCATCATCTTAGCAGGGGAGATGAGCAGAAAACTTGTAATGACAAAATTACTTAGTTACAACCAAGAAGAGCAGTGGAAGGGAAAAGTACATGGAACTACCAGAGCTTACAGCAGGGGCAGGAGCTCGTCAGGAACTCAGGGACATGGTTCTGATTTGCTCATTGAAGGACGAGGAGACACCTGGGTGCATGAGGTGGAGGAATTAGGAACTGGCTTGTGGGGAGGCCCCGAGATGGGAAGTTATTAGGCCAATCTGAAGAGCAGCTGGCACGAGAGAGCCAGAGTGACAGAGGTGAAGAGGGCAGGGACCAGATCTTGCCAGATCGTATGACACAAATGGATTTACATCCTCTTCCTCAGTTCTCATCTGCTTACAGCCCCCCACCCCACCCCAAAGGTGGGGAAGTCAGACTTTCTCTCCTGCCTGTGAAATGGGAAAGACACATGGAAGGAGGAGCCTGTCACCAGGCGCAGAGCTGGGTTTTGTGGGGCCTGAAGCTTATACAATTTGGGAGGAAAGATGATCTTGAAGAAAAAAAGAAAAAAAGTGAAGTTATGAATACAAAGTTAGGTTCAGGTCCTCAGGAGGGGCACATTAGTAGGGACCTTCGGTTTACATTTCACTGACTTGGTGGTAAAGCCACTGTTGGTGTTTTTACCTCAATTCTAATTCAAAAGACCTCCTTCCCTCACCTGAGATATTCACCTGGTCCTCACGTCCACTTCCTGTTTTCTCCCTGGCAAATAAAGCACAAGTGTCTCAGATGGAAATCTCCTAGAAATTTGGTGTTCTTCTTGCCCCAGTGTCTAAAAGAACACAAGAATTTCTTCTTGTTCCCCAAGACCTTTGTGAGTTTTTCCCCCACAGTCAAGGCAGGGAATATTGGCTGGGATACTTTATTCTTTTGGAAATGTGACACAGGAATATGAATTTCCGTAGGCAAATTACTCTGTCTGGTTGGGTCTAGACTGTCCATGGGCCAGCGAGTTTGCTGGAGTCCATGTCTGAGAGGCTGTCTGTGGAGGGTGGAGGGGACAAATCCCCTGGAACCATGTTTGTGGGTGGGGCAGGCTCACAAACATGAGCAGGGATGATGAAGGAGTTTAATAGTGAATAACACAACTGAAAAATGACAATAGGCTCTTTTCTCTTAAATCCCACTGAAACCAGCAGAGCCATGTCACAGTTGTGAAGGGTCCATCAGTCTGGAACATGGGGAGCCTTCTGTCCGTAGATGGGAGACCTCAAAGAGGTTGACACCAGTTTGAGGGAGAGACTGACAAGCCCACCATGCACTACAGAGAGGAGAAAACTATAATTCCTCCCAAAACACTGTGTCTGGTTCTCCAGCCAACCCCCACAGATAGGCCGGACTCAGGCACACGCCAGGCCCTCTGGAAAGTTGTCAGATTTGGCATGCCGAACTTTAGGCTCCAGCAGTGGGTGGGGCTTTGGCTGTCAAAGCCCAATCTTGGTTACAAAAAGGACATGTGTCCTTGTTCACTACCAGCTGCCCCACCAAGACACAGGAAAGTATTCCTCCAGCCTCGTTGTGGTCCCTCAGCCTCACAGTCTGATTGCCTTTGACTTTCTCTTTGGAACTAAAAATTATGATATGATCCCATTGCTCAGGCAGAACCCATCTCAGTTATAGAGTTTCTGCCTCCCCAAGACAGCAAACAGAAGAGAATAACCAGACTACAATCTAAGAATTCTTTACTCAACTGGATTTTTATTCACTCACATCTGAGAGCATTAAAGATATTCTCAGACAAAGATGGAAAGGACACCTGTCATGTAACCTTCTTGAAAAACTCCTTGAGGAAGCTCTTCAGCAGACTGAGAAATGAATCAGGTAAGGCATTCACTCTGCAGGCAAGACAACCATTGATTTGGGGTCTCCTCGGAGCCTGAGAAGGACCCCTCACCATGCCAGGGAGTAGACGGTTTGAAAGGCTCACGGGAGAATTCTCTTGGTTTAGAAGAAAGTGTTTAGCTGTTGTTCACTCATTTGCCATTAAATCCTGTTCTGACCGTCCTGTCGTGTCTCTCTTGCAGACTGTTTTTGAAAGGAATTGCCGTTCCGAGGACTGTGCCGCTGACCTGCAGCTTCAAGGTCAGCTGTTGCTGTCTAGGTGAGTCAGTTCCCCTTTCACGACATTGTTCTGAAAAGCTCGTTTGTCTTGACTCCAGGCCCAAAGCCTGAATGTACAGGTTTCTCCACCAAAGAGTCGGTGGGTTACAATGATATTTTGTGGCTTAAAAAAAATGTATATTATACAGTAATTTTAACAACAGCTATTATTTTGAGGGGATAGTTTGGTTTTTGTTCTATTTGCAATTCCACATATTTCACAGTTTAACCGATATTTCTAATTTCTGTATTTGCGTGTTTTATGTTTACTCGCCGTATTAAGTTGAACCATATGTAGTTGCCAACATTTAACTGTTTGGGACAATTCATCTGGTCGGAGTGATCATCACATAAAGGTTCTTTTTATTTTTTCCACACTGAACAGTGGCGTCTGCTTTAACAGCAAGCGATAGTTCTGTGGCAGGAGCGGGGAGGAGGGGCTGCCTGATCCAAGCGCGTGGGCAGTCTCTGTTGCTTCAGGATTTCCTCCCACAGTCCATGAATCTCCCAGGCTAAAGGTGGACCGCACAGAGGCCTCTTGCTTCCTCTTCGCCAGCCTTTTATTTCAGCTTTCTTTCAGGATGAAGGTGCCAGCCCTGCATCACTTCGCCGCATTTCAGAGAACGGCTTCCTTTCGAGGCAATTCTTCTTGAAAGATTGTTTTAGCCTTGGGGCCAGAAAGCCCCTCCATGTGATTGTTATTGCCATTTCTCCAAAACAGTCACTCGTTTTGATAGGTATTCTCTAAAATGCTATACTATGTCCCTTATTTATAACTGTAAAAAAAAAGTTTGGGTGGAATGAAAGAAACATCTCCTCATGAACCAGTGACTCCACTAGGACACTCTTACTTACGATGATAAATAATCTATTAATCATCAAAAGAAAGTAATACTAAGATTCTTTTTCTGTTTTGTCTTGCATTTATTGGAGGAAAGGTGATGTCATCCCTCCCACGCACACATAAATATTCCCTCCAAACCACTTAAATATTAATTAGCATTAGTTTTACTTAGGACAAGAGAGGTAGATTAAAGTCGCGAATGTTTTGCCAAGTTTAGACAGTTACTTCAAACTGATGAAATGGATATTGGAATTTTTTAACGTTAGTAAGAAGGACCTCCTGGGATTATTAGAGAAACCAATTCCAAAGAAGGTTCATAAATTATCAGGTCATTACTTTTAGTTTCAAAGAGGTCTTCCAAAAAGTGTTTTAGGAAAAAAAAAAGTAACATGAAACAAAAATACGTGGATTTGTTTTATCTTGAGGCAGATTGTAGATGTTGGGAATTTGTTCTGAATTGTAGATAATTTTACATGATGGGAAAACATTCTCTTGCTGCTATAGTTTTGGGGGCTGTTTCAGCCTTTCTTGGAATTTCATCCTCCTGGAACTCAGACATAAGAGCTAGAGACCAGGTGAGGAGATTCTCTCAATCTCAGAAGCAGGGTCTTTGGACCAAAGCTCTGAGCCTCTCCTTAGGATGAGTTATTTTCAAGGTGGCCCTCTGTTCTCTCAGAATTTCCCATTAAACCTTCATTATACTCTTGGGCCCAAAGCTGTCCCCAAAGGAGCACCAGAGAAATGTTACTTGATAATTGAATTAGTAGAGACGCAAAAACAAACCTGTGGTTTCTGTTACATTGGATTTCCCCAGATGTCTGACTAGAGCCAGGCACAGAGTAGAAGGCACAGTCAGTAAACTACTAGTGGAAGCCAAGGTTTGAATTTGGTTAACAAGGGCTCAGTGACTTGAACCAGAAGGGAGCTGCTGTGGTAATTTAATTCTCCTAGTTCATTATTGCCTGGGCTGGGATGTACATTCCCTCCTTGTTCGAGTCAAGGAAATACTGGGCACCAGGCTGCTCTCCCAGTGTGTGTGGTGTGAGTGGGAGGGGGCAACTGGGTGATGGTGATCCCATTGGTTCAGTGCTTTAAGAGATGGATGAGTCATTACAGGGCCATGGAGCAGCTTCCAAGAAGAGGGGCAATAAGTAGGATCCAGGCATTCTGGGCAGAGGGACAATGTGAGTAGAACAATGGAGCTGTGGAGAGCAGGATTCCTGGGAAGATCTGCAGGGTCCAGAGTGAGGGAGGTGGTCAGGAGAACATAGTGAGAGATGAGAGAGAGAGAAGGAGGGAGGAAGGGAGGGAGAATATGAATGAGAAAATGGTATGAGTCATTTGGTCCTCTCTTCCGCCCAGTGAAAGTCAGTTCCAGCTGGAGTTTTGAGTCAGCTACTTTCTCCATCCATCTCTGTTCCTACGTTGCTGGCTCAGGTCCGTGGAGCAGACACCTGTTGTCCCCGTGCAGGAGCACCCTTGACAGGGCTAAACTTACGAGAGGTGTTGATCTCTACCATGGCGCCTTCACACAGGCAATTTGAATAAAATCCCTGCCTTCGCACTGTCTTGTTAGCGGTGACTCGCTGTACTGAACAATTGAAGCACAGGGGTAACAGGGAAAGATCCCTCCAGTGACTGGGTAGACTTCAGGACAAGGTGTTGTGGATGGAAGCAGCTGAGTTTCCACCAGACTGAGGAGGCTTTGTCTTAAGAAGACAGAAGGAAAGACATCTGGGAGTGATTGGGTCACCCAGAGTGGCCAGGGATCGAGCCAGGAAATGCTCTCTGTGACTGGGACTCATGGATGTTTTTATTTTTCTCTCCAGAGAGCATGAATTCTGGCAGGCCTATTGTCTCTTAAAACAACCAACTCTTCAATTAAAAGTCCATAGTCTTTAATGGTCTTGAGCCTAGTTCCAAAACATGCGGTTCCCAAAAAGGTCCAGGAATAGGGATGAAGCTATTTCGATAGTTTCTATTAAACAAGACTGAAAATTCCATTTGTAAAATGATGCAACTCTGTTTTGTTTTGTCTGTCTGAATACTCTACCTAAGAATACATCACACGTGATTAGGATAAAGAAAAAGAAATATAGACTATGGCAGTTGAGCTAAAAAAAAGGTTTTTTTGATGCATCCCATAGGAGATCAGTGGAACATTTCAGTGCCTTCTGGCTAGCCAACGCCGATAATGAAAGAACTCTTAAGGGAGGTGAAAAGACATGGTAGAATATTTATGACGTTAGAAGAACCGTCTAGTGGTCACATAAAATGAATGGTCGTATGGTTGTAGCCTTACTAATGCTATTATTGTGGTCTGGGGTTGGGGGTGTTAAGTGAATTTCCCAAAACTCTTGGCTGGGAGATGGGTAGCTCCGTCTGTGAAAGGCCAGCCTTTGAGAGGAGGATCATTGCACCCAGAGAGCTATTTAGAGTTTGAAACAAATTGTTCTCCTTTTCAGAAATGGCAAAGTGGCCAGAATCATCAACTGCACAGCGCAGGGTAGAGGTAAAGTTGTCTTGTTTTACGAAGGGGGAGAGACCCCTGTTTATTGAGCACCTACAAGCACTAGGTACACTGTAGAGTCCTCAGTATACGTGAACTTACTTTAGTGTCTTACCAGCTGTGCAAACTTGGGCAAGCTTCTTAACATCTCTGTGCCTCCGTTTCCTCATCTGTAAAATGGGAGAAATAAGAGCAACACCATATCAAGTTATTTTGAATATTTAGTGAATTATAACAAACTTAAGTGCTTCCAAAAGTGCTTGGTATGTAGTAAACACTCAGTAGATGAGAGCTCGCATTATTATTTCATTTAATCCTCTCAGTGATACCGAGAAGTAAATAATTACCCTCTTTTTGGTGGGGAGGATGCAGAGGCTCAGAGAGACCAGGTTATTTGCTCAAGGGCTCGTGATGACGGGGGCGAAATTAAAGCTGGAAATGTCCCGCTGTATCCTGCTCTCTCCCTGCACATGGATCTCAGTTGCTATTGTGGTCTGATATTGGCTAGTTCTGGACCAGAGGTACCAAGGCTGGGGACCTTGGGGGAAAAGCCCCAGTTTGGAAAGGAGGTAGATGGGTAAAAAACAATTCCTTATCAAAGATGTGGCTTCTGTCCACCCCACTCATGCTCCCTCATGTACTGTCTGACCTGGGAGGCCCTGCTCAACAGATTTTCTCCCCGGAGATGTCTCCTGTTAGGAGACATCCTGTTAGGATGCCGCCTGTCCTCCTGGGTCAATGGCAGTCGTTGCGTTGAGTCATCACATTCGTAATCCATGTAGGTTAGATTTTTCTCTCCTTGGAGGGTCTCAGATTTGACTGTGAGCTTGTGGGGCTGGTATATCAAGAGTTTCCTCAAATGTGACAATCTTAGTATTAGTATTAGTAGTATTGGTAGTATTGGTAGTATTAGTGGTAGTATTAGTATTAGGATGGAAGGTGAGTAGGAGCTGATGAGAAACTTGGAAAACTTTTGCCCTTAACAGATTATTAGCCACGTGATTTATTTTTCCTTCCTTCACTTTCTGCCCCAGATCTGGGGGGAAAAATGCAAACTAAGTTTGTTGACTGGGAACAGCAGCTTTTGTAGTTGCTGTTTTGGAAACAGGACTGGATTTTAATGGCATATCCTTGAAAGAAAGGCAAAATGCCCCAGTGACTAGAATTCTGAATGGGAGATGGATTGCTCATCCTCTTCTCCTTTCTCGGAACAAGTGCTCCGATGTGGGTCCCCTAACAGGAGACAGAAGGTGTCTCTCCCACATTTCGGGAACACATGTGGGAGGTCTTCTGTGGGGTTATCTCGGCAGAGGGTGTGATGTAGGCCCCTGGGAAGGGGATCAGTAGAGTAAGTCAAGCAAAGAGACATCTACACACTGGAAGAGGTGTTGAATGGTACAGTACCCTTCCTGAGTGCCTAGGTTCTACTCACCTGACAAGAAGTGACACAGTTCTGATATGTTCATTTATCTGACAAATATTGATGAAGCACTTTCTATGGATGTACCAGGCTTGGTGGGAATAAATAGGGACAAACTACTGTACATGATGTTCTTGGTCTAGCAGGGGAAACACACATGAAAACAGTAATTATAATTCACTATGATACCTATAATAATCGGAATCTAAGGAATCCCTTAGAAGCACAAGGAAGAAGCACTCCAGTCTGAGTTTGAGTTCTCCCAGAAGCTGACCCTGAAAGAAAGATTTGAGTATAAATAAGTTACTTGAGAAGTACAGAAAACAAAGGTAGGGAAGTAAAGAAGTACACAGGGAAGGCTGCCAATAAGGGTGCACCATAACACTAGTATATCAGTTACTTATCGCTGTGTAACAAATCATCCCAAAACTTTATGCCTAAGAGCAACCACCGGCTATTTAGCTCCTGGTTCTGTGGGTCAGCTGTTCATCTTGGGCTCAGCTGCTCGGGTCTTCTGGTCTTCCTGGGCTCCCTCATGGTTCTGCAGCCAAATTCAGGTTGGCTCAGTGCCTCCGTTTGTGATGATTGGCTTGTTGTCGGCCGAGGTTCCTCTGCTGTCCTCCACGTGGTCTCTCATCCTTTAGCAGGCTAGTCCAGGCTTATTCTTATAGTATAGCAGGGGTCCAAACACTAGAACAGCAGTATATAAGGCCTCATGAAGCCTAGTTGCAGAACTGGTATATTGTCACTTGCCATATTCTATTGGGCAAAGCAAAGTCACAAGGCCAACTAGATTCAAAAGATGGGGAAATAAATTCTACTTCCTGATGGGAGGACCTGCAATGTCACATGACAAAGGATGTGAATAGGGAGAGGCTATCAGTGAGCCCATCACATCCACCTTCCACAATGGATTCCTGGGGTTTCATCCTGTAGAGAGAGGCTGGGGAATGGTAGAAAACACACCTCAAAATTATTGCATCTGAGGGGTGAAGGAGCCAGCGTGTTTGTACACCAATTACTGAGTCATTGAGTGAGGGCTACTCTGGGGTTGGGTGAGTAGGGACAGTTAATTCTCTGGCACTTCCAGCTTATGACAGATAGCAGCCTTATCCGGTTCTGGAAAAAGTCCCTTACATACACAGATGCAGACGCTGGCAGCTAGAAGTCAGCAAGAGCACTCAAAACAGTCTGAGGAGGGTGGCAGGGCGTGTGCACTGTCTGCTGCACCCACTTTCTCAAAGAATCTCAGTTGATGAATTAATTCTGGAATTTCTAGCAAGAGCCTTATACCAAGACTTCTTCCCATTAACTTCCTGGGAATGCTTTCTTCTCATGTTTTGCATGAAAATGTTTGCACTCAACAGTCTCTATTACTATGGTGACTTTATTTCCAAATACATTTGTCTGCATCTTGTTCTTTTCCCCCTCCTTTACCACGTATAACCACTTGTTGCTCACATGCTGAGGGGGCATTTGGCTTTAGAGCAAGCCCATGAGCCAAATACAGGGCTGGGAGCTTTGATCCCTTTTTCCTGAGGACAGCAGCAAAAGCAGGTGAGGGATGTGTCCACGGCACTTCCCAGGCAGAGAGGATAAGACCTCTGACCTGTCCATCGTCCTGGGAGGGACCTGGGTGGAGCTGGGCCATGCAGCTGCGTTTCTTTGGAGCCCTGGCTCCAACGCAACTGGGGGTGGGGGGTGGGTAAGCACAGATGGTGACTCTGAGACACCCCCTCCGAGGTCCTACAAAGTAACTCAGAC
>NW_011888782.1:20369491-20381831 GCF_000151845.1 Pteropus vampyrus
TCTCTCAAATCGAGAGCAGACGAGGAGCCATGTGTTTCTCTGCTAAGATTTTTGCAGTTTATGCCGTATGACACTGTTGTTGGTCTCTTGCCCATCCCGCAGCCTTTAGTCACACAATTGCACAGTTGTCTGGTTTTCTGAAATCTTCCCCCACACAGATTTTTCTTGTTGTCTTGCACACAACCTCTCATTAGCACCTTTCCAGAATTTGTTCTGAGCCACTTAATATTACCTGGGGCAAATTGGAAAATGGCCCTGCTGCTCTCCACAGATGGAAAACCAAAGACAATTGTGGCTGAGGAGGGATGGTTTTTTGGCTTTGTCCCCAGAGGTCACTGGCCCCTCGTCCCCAGAGCCAAAGGTGATAGGCCATGGACTGGCCATAAATCACAGTTCATTATTACTGCAGCAAAAGGCAAGATACTATGTAAAAAACTTTTAGATTTTAGGAGCCTTCTTCCCTGACTTCATTCTAGGTGATCTTGATCCAAAAATGACAAGGCTGGGTGGATGCTATTGGCACCACACCCAGAATCCTGTACTGTGCAGGTGCCATGCTCCCAACTGTCTTCATTGTTGGCTCCTGAGGGTTCCCAGCTGCTCCACCTCTCATCTGGAGAATGGCCCTCATCTCATTGGGGTCCCCTGGCCTAGGAGGTTACACCCTCCCTGGGACACCCCTCAACCAATGACTGACTGATCTGGGGTACAAAAAAAGCCAGTTCCCTTGTCTCAAGTGCTGGTGATTCCATGCCATGGTTTGTGCTCTGGAGCCCTGGTGTGAATCAAGCCAAGGCCGACTCTACCCTAGATCGCAGCCTTGCACAGCTCCTTCCTGCCCTGTCCCCCTCCCCTCACTCCTGCTCCTCATGGCATCCCTTGACAAAACATCTGAATCCTTGTCAGAGACTGATTCCAGGGGACCCTACCCGAGACACTGTACAATTTAGATCTCACATTTTATTTGCTCGTTCCATCTCCTGGTCAGGCAGTCTCATTCTTTTTTAGGACTGTGAATTTCAAATTCATTGTATTAATCAGATATTAATGGAGAGAAACAGTTGATGGTGAGCTCTTTATCTGCCTGCATGTAGTTGGAGGGGTTTGGGGCTTTTTAAAATCCAGGCCTGTGGAGCGATGTATATGGGAGGTCCCTTCAGGTGGCGAGTGGGACTTGTGTCTGGTAGGATGACTTTTGGTTGCTTCTTCCCTGGGACTTTGTTATTTAAAAAGGATTATTCAAACACAAGAGATAAAAAGAGAGGGGCACCCTTGTGAAAGATGGCTTTCGCTGCAAAATGTCCTCACTGGTGGGGAACTGAAAGCAGTTACAGTCCTTGACAGTAAGGGAACAAGCGATAGAGGATATTCGGGCGGAGTAATCACCCGAAGCACTGGGCTCTTTTTTGAGAGTGTTTTCCGTGTAATGAGACTTGAACAAGAGATGAATGCCATCGTTTCACTCAACAGTTATATCTCATTGAGAAAAAATAAAAGACAAATTTTAAATTTCTCTCTCTTTTTTTTTTTTTTTCTGGTGTGGAAGTACACCAAAAATTTAACCTCCTAAGCCAAAGAGGAGAAGATTTTCATTTTTGTACCTCCCTGCCCAGCCTCCCCAGTTTTAAAGATGGCTTATTGTTAGTCCTGGGATGGTGGAATGGGGGCAAATGAAGTCAACAGCAGTTACAAATATCTTCTTATACACTTTTCAGAAATGACATTCTTACCTTTCTTCCTAGTGTCAGAGGCTGAGCACACCGGCCCCCCCACTCTGCATGGCCTCTCCTTGCCATCATTACATCTGTCTCTCCCTCTTGGCTTCCCACAGAACAGAGGTCCCTAACCTCGGTCCTCTGCATAGAATTTATGGGGTCTGTGTACTTGGATAGGAAAACATCACATCTCTATCTTCACTGACTTCAAACTGAAATTTAGCATTTTATTCAATTCCGAATGTAGATAACAAGGCACAGTAATAGTAGCAGGACCTGTGACTGTCACACGTAGAAATCGCTGACATTTTCATATCAAGTTACAGCGTTGCAGAGATCTCAAAATATCATTTACATTCATCTCGACTTCAAAGTTATTAGATCCGCCACCAACTCTTATTATTTAATGTTGTCTAAAAAAGAACACATATTACAAAACCACACATTTTTACCTGTAATTATCATTGTATTTTATGTAAATGGTTTCTTTGTAATCCTGTTTTTCATTTTATGCATTTAGAAACATTTAGCTCTTGAGCTAGAAGCAGGTCCATTCATGTCACTAGACTGCCAGGAGTTTCTGGTGGCACAAAAAAACAAGTTTAAAAACCCTGTTCTAGAAGTTTTCTGACTCTGGGAAAAGATACATGTTGGAGAAACAAATATTTTGCTCTGATTACTAGAACAGACAAAAGAGTTTTATTATAATATCCAGAACTGGGACTTCATTATAAGGTCGTCCTCACGTTTCCCTGACGCCGTGGCTCTCAGTGTCTTCAGTACGCTGATTATAAAGTAAATATTCATTCTTCGTTCTTCGTTTATTATTTATTAAAGACACAGGTAACCATCCATCGCAGTTTCGATGAGCTCAAGAAAATGGTTTCAAGCCCAAAGCAGAGAAGCTGGGTGGGCACGGCGGTGAATGTGGCAACTTCGTGGTGGTTGAAATGCAGAGCGTGGTGTTGTATTCTTGTGTCCACGTTCAAGACGTGCAGAGGTCCAGAGGACCCAGGTGGAACAGCTGCCTTCCCCTTGCCCCTGTGGCTAACTCACCTCGCAGAAAAAAAAATGGTCCCAAATCCGGGGAGGCTTGTAATTTCTGTACGTGTTATTGTCTGTGACCGTTTGTGTACCCCATTTGGTTCTTGAACTAGAAGCAGGGAGAAATTATGGCCACAATGGTGAAATGCGGATCAGCTTCTTGCATTTCGAGGGTGCAGTGGCTGAGTCGAATGGGTGGTTTATGTGTCGCATAGGGTGGTACCGTGCCATTGCTGGGTCAAGTCGTACATCACTGCACACCATCCCTGTCTTATGATGTCAGAACTCTGAGCAGCCCTCAGATCTTGGGAATTCCTCTGCCCTCCAAAGTATTCTTTGTCTTTAATCCAGTTGTTACAGTGAGTGAACCTCCCTGATTTGTTCCAGATGTCCTAAGATTTAGTGATTCCGGAAACTACTCCTAAAGTAAAGGCTGATGAGGATTTGAATTCCTCTGTTAGCTGGGAACCAGCAGTTCTTTTCACAGTTAAACAGATGGGGCAGGGGGAGGGAGCCTAAGCTGCTCGGAGGGACAGGGAGGGCCCTCTGGCTTCTCATGTTTGCCTCGTTACAAAGAGGATGGCCTTCGAAGCAAATACTGATTCTATCACTGCACGAGTTATTAAATGAGCCAGAGCTAGGGCCCAGTGAATAGTAGTGAAGTCGGTGAGGATATAGTATATTACTTTTTTAAAGTAATATATGTTTACATTGATGATCCGAATGTTGCTAGGGAAACCACTATTTTGGCTCAGATCACCTTAGTAAATGCTTTGGAGCATGAAACTGGCCAGGTGGGTACATATGAAGGAGATAGAGGCATTTCTGGCTCCATGGAAGTGGTTTTCCAACCAGAAATTCAGTTCCAAGAATCATTTCCCTGACCCCCTATAAACTTTAATTGATGTGCCTTACAGAGGTGTCTCATGATCTCTATCTGGAATTAATAACCATATGGGTCTATCTTGCATGATTAGGAAGGATTTATAAAGCAGGGTGACATGCGAAGCACATCTCAAACTACATGGTCTAATGACCCACCGTTGGAAAAAGCTGAAACCTATATCCATCCTTACAGTTCAATGATAGTAGTATTGGTTTATGCAGTATTTCAGGATATAAACAATATGAGTATTTAAGCTACTTAAAGTTGTGGGTTTAAAACAAAAGCATCAATTAATTAATGTAGACTATTGCTGTTTAGATTTTTTTTTAAGTGTGTCTGAACGTAGACAAATGTCCACATAGATACTGTCAGGCAGTCTGGGACAAGGCAGAGATCCAGCTGAAGCCCCGCTGCATGACAGGGATATGTGTCCAGGGAAGCCAAAGGTAGGACAGTGGGAGAAGCTGGGTGGTGGCAGAGGTCGGGTGGGGACACTGGAGAAGCAGGCCAGTCTCAGATGTGACCCTGAGTACTGAACTAGGTGTAAGGTGTGAGACAAGAGGGTCCTGAGCAAGTCAGCATGAGAACATCTGATGGTTTAGAGCAGGTGGCTCAGGGCGGAGCTGTCAACCACTGGAGGTTGCCTGAGGCCTGGGTTTATGTGGGGCCAGGAGGATAACCACAGGACATTTAAAAATATATATTTTTTTTATTAAAAAAAAAGATACCTTTTTTGTTATTCTTGGTTAGTAAAATATATCCCTAAATATTTGCCATATTTTCCATAAATATAAATCAGGAAACTGTAGTGATTTTTTTTTTTTTTTACAGCAGTGAAAATTGGTATTTGGATTCTAAATAATTTGATCAGTGAGACCGCCGAGAATCCGAAATAATAGGCAGTCACGAACTAAAATGAGCCAGCAAAACAAAACAGTTTTTTATAACCTCTAGGAAAGAGAAATTTTGGAGTTTTTACTGGAACGTTCCATGAGAATTGACTCCTTTGTAGTCTCTCGCTGTACTTCAAGTTTTCCTTGTCCAGAGTTCTGTCATGTGAGATGACTGCATCTTGGGAAAGGGAGAACTTCTCCAGCTTATTGCAAGACGAGAGAGAGGGACTAAGACTCTGAAAACAGGGTACGTAATGCTCAGAGCGTATAGAATTAGGTGAGGGCATCCTACTTCTAAAGGCTGATATTGGCAGTTTTATTCTTTGGAGACATAGAAATGTTGGGGTTTTGAGAATGGGTTTTTATATTGTTTGGTCTAGATCACTAATCTTCTGTCAAGGGGAGTCAGCTGGGTCACCGAGGGGAGGCCTCCAGTTTGGCTTTTTGTAAATGCTTCTGTAATGACGCCAGGGGACTTTGGAACAACTCTCAGACACAGCAGTAAGACTGACTGTGAAAGCTCCTAGCCAGAAGAGGTGAACAGAGGCTGAGGAGTAAACACCGTAACATTTGGGGACAAAATGGTGTGAACGTTATTGTGCCGAGGTTGGGGAGCTGAGGGCAGGCGCTTACAGATGCGTGCCCTGCAGAGACGGGCCCCGAAATAGTGTTTGCGGCTGTCTGTATCTTCCCAAATTGAACTCTAGTCATTCTCGCGAAATGAATCGCAGTGGGGAAGCTCAGAAATACGTGCCCCTCAGATTTAACAAGGGTACCCTCCTGTGCGTCTTACCTTAAGGTGCACTGGGTTAGGGCAGGGACAATAATCAAATTACCTAATAACCTTCAAAGCCTTGACTTGCCTATCTTTAAGAGCAGTTGCCAGCCATAGACAACCAGTACAGTGCTTCTCATGAAGCCACTGGCGGTGAGCCCTGGGCACGGGGTGCGTTTGATCTCCCACATCAACATTTGTCAGGACTATGAGGCCTGAGTGGGCTGGGAACATCGGTGGAAATGGAGACTGTGGCACCTGAGATGGATCTTTGTGACAGTTGCTAAGGAAGGAAAGTGAACAGGATGTAGATCACAGGGGGTGGTGCGGTGGAGTGTCTCCAGGGCCTTGGGTCCCTTTTAGACATTCAGAGGTAGCAGGACTAATCGTTCTGATCTGCCAGTGACAAGCCTCACAGGCTGGCTCATTCTCCCTGTCATGAAGCTGCATCTCCCATTCTAAGGACCCGGCAGCAGGCACTGTCAGCGCTATCTACACCCCTTTTACCCTTGTGTGTGGGGGGCTGACTTTCAGCTCCAGTAACTGCATCTCTGCCTATTCTGCCCACCAGGCCGGAGGTGCTGGGAATGCATGCCCTCCCTTTCCAACAGCAGCCCTCAACTGATGACCATCAGCACATACATACTTTCCTCGCCTCACAGATGAGATAACTGAATTTCCCGGAATTCCCCACCAAGATAGATAAAGCTTCAGGTGCCCACAGGGGTGACTGACTTGATGTCTAGTCCTTTATCGGTTGCCTGTCCTTTCATGTCTCACTCTATCCCTCCCCTACTGGTTTTCTGGGACTATCTCCCAAATAAACAGCTTGCTCTCAAACCTGCCTCCGTTGGCTCCTGCAAGTCCCAGGCTAAGACATTCCTTATTGGCCAGGTCTGTGTGGCTTGCTTCCTCTTGCCGACCACAGCACCTGTAACCAGTGAGGTTCACCTGCACAGTGTGCAGCTCTGAGCATCAGGTTTTGGTGAAACTCAAAAGTACTTTGTAGGGGGAAAACACGTACGTGGCATGCTTTTTCATTTTTTGACATTTCACAATATTCGTTACAGCATTTTGCAAGCAAGTGAGTTTTAGGAGCTAAGTATTCAATTTTATTTTTTTAATACTCAATTTTATTTTTACCCAAATTTATTTTCCCTAGACCTCTGCTTTGCAAGTAACATGAGCAGATATGTACTATTGAATATTAATCACAAATCAACCATATTATATTGTTAAAAGTAAAATACATAGAATTTACTGAGAATCTAGAAGAGTCCTGACCAATAGAAATATAGTGCAAGCCACGTATGCAATTTAAAATTTTCTGGGGGAAAAAAAAAAAGAGAAAAGAAAATTTTCTGGTAGCCAGGCTGAAAAATCAAAGTGAAACTGATAAAATAAATTTTATTTAATATAGCAAAAAATCATTTAAACATGTACTTAATATTAAAACAATGATTGAGATTTTTTTTTACATCCTTTTTTTATTTTATTGTGCTAAGTCTTAGAAATCTGATGTGCATTTTACACTTAATGCAGACCTGTCACATTTCAAGTACTCAAAAGCCACACGTGACTAGTGGTTACCATATTGGACAGCACAGGCCTAGACCTAGAACATGCACTCCAGAGTTGTCTGATCCATTAGGCAAGGAAGCCAATGTTATTATGCACCAGTTCCCATCCATCATTCGTTGAGGGCTGCTACTGGCTGTCAGGGGCTTAATTCTTTGGCTTGCAGAAAAAAGTCTTCCAGCAAAAGATGGGGATGTTGGTAGATGGAACCGTAGCACTTGCAGGCTACAGTGATGAGACCCTAGGGGACAGGGGTACAACCACCTGTAGCCTACTAGCCTACTACATTTTGTAATACTTTCACTTTGCTGCCTTATTGTTTATTAACAAAGTACTTGCAACACACCGGCACGGGTCACTCAAGATAACATGGTTAAGTGTTCACTTAACAAGGCCTAGAGGATCAACTCCAAATTCTGACATTGAAGGTTCATGGGGGATCTGGATGCATCCTACATATCATACTTGCCTCTCACTCATCTTACTGCTAAAGATGTCCTTTTCTTGGTCCTTTCCACATTATTGTTATTTCTGAGTCACCTCCATCCCTTTATCTGTTGTTTATTTATTTTTCTCTGCCTGGAATGTACTTCCCATTTCTTTGTCCACCCATATGTTCCTCATTCTTTAAGACTTGGCTCAATTCCTACCTCTCTGGGAACTTCTTAGGGTAACTTCAGTCTACAGTGATTTCTTCCTCCTGAATTCCTCTTGCACCTTGTTCTCTACCTGTTCCTTCGGCATGGCTGTCTCAGCTTCGTGGTGTATTTACTTCACATCATAATCAGTTTATTTGGTACTTTGTGTTCACATCCCTCATGGGAAGATGTCAGATGAGTAACTGCGGTTTTATGGGGTTTTTTCATATTTGTAAATTTAAGCACTAATAGTTGAAAAATAATTTGTTACTTGTCAACAAAGCACCAAGGAGGAAGTTGCCCAATGATGATGCTAAAGGCATCTGGAACCATCCTGAGTTGCCTGCGCCAATTTCAAGGAAAATCGTCAAGAGGAAAAATAAGCACTTTGGAAAGCTTTTGTAAAGAGATGACACCTCCCGATATTCTAAATATTCTAAATGCTACGGAAGCAAACATAATTTCATTTCTCTTATTATAGCCAAATAGGTTTTGTGTGAATTTTATACTGTTCCGTTGTATTCTGCTATACTTTAAGAGCAATGGGAACTGAGGGAGGGACACTGGACCAGGAATCAAGAGGGCTGGCTGCCTGGTGAGCAGCCACGGGAAAGTGGTTAACTCTTTGACCTTTATCTGCAAAATGATGACTAATGGGCCCCCATCCAGCTATCAAATTTCATTTCTGATTTTATGATGTCTTCCCATTTTTAAGACTAGGAAGCATTGTTTATGGTTTTAAATTACAGTGGCTATAATTTATGTCAATGCTTTTATGACACATTGTTGAGAATGTCTGTGATTGGTTGAGTGCTAAATCCTTACTCAAGAATGCCGCCCCTCCCCCCCCCGCCCAATTTTCTCATTTTCCTATGGAAGACTGATCTGCTTCACAATGTCCTTTTTAATTTAATTTTCATGAATGGAAAAACTAGGAATTGCCTGTGTGTGTGCACACAAACGTGCATTCACGTGCAATCACTCTTAGCAACATTTTTGTTGATGGGACTATCGTCCCATTAATTGTAGGACTTCTGGTTTACCTCCTTAGTTAGTAATACCTTGCCTAACGCTTTCTGTTATACTTCTCCTCCCCCCACTGCCCCTGCAGAATCCCTTCTTTGTACTCTCATAGCATAAAGATGCTTAAGGATACTTTCTCACCCCCTGGGTCAGCATTCAGCACACATTGACATCGTGTCTTCATGTTTGTCTCCTCCACTAGACCGTGAACTCCTTAAGGTCTAGGATCTGTATCCCTGGCGCCTAAGTTAAGTTTTTTAAAGTAACGAATGGATAGATAAATGACTAGAAAGAAGAAGGGAGGGAGGGAGGGAGGAGGGAGAATGGAAAGGAGGACGGAGGGTGGAAGGCAGGAAGGAAAAATAGATAGATTTGGCTGCCTACTATTATTCTCCTAGTTGTCATCATTATTCAGTATAATTGTGGTTGGCAAGTATAATAATAATGATATAACAAGAAGTTTTTAAAACTCAAATACAGTTGACTAGAATGCATTTGATTAACTCCTATATTTGTATCCTTTGCTCAGGCTAAATTTAAGCTAGCAGCAAAAGAAAATACAAGTATTATATTTTATGGAAGGTAGGGTATAATCACAAATTATTTAAATAAAGTCACAGTTTATATATTTAAGACTTAAAGGAAGATCTAAAATGATTCCATAGGAAACTAGTTATTAAACACCATTAAGCTACTTTAGTTTCTTCTCTTAGCATCTTCACAAAAAATGTTTGTTTCCATGATAGTAGAAGGGAAAGAATTTATTTAATGGTTCAGCATATAATTGACATGGGAATATACTACATTTCCTTAGTAAGGCGCTTCAAAGGGTCTATGCACTCTTAATGTAAGGGGATGAGCGAGGTCAGAGGACAAGTTCCACACTGATCCTCAGGCACCACATAGCCTCGAAGATGGTGGCAGTAACAGCTGACATTTGAAGTACGAATGAATTGCTGCTCTTCGATATAAACCCAACATATTCAAAAACAGCTGCTATAAGATATATTAGGTCAGTTATAGTTGTTCTTTTTGATAACATATGAGCAGTATATTTCCAGCAGGCTATAGGTATGCGGTAAGATAAGCTTTACAGAAACTGTATGGTTTGTTTCTTATGTTGACTATTAATAAGGTTTTTCATAAAAAAAAGTACATCAGAGTGCTTGGTGTACAAAGTAATGTGAACCACTTAGAAGACTGAACAAGCAAACTAGAATTAATGAAAAACTTTTTCAGGGAAAAAAATTTCTTGAAAATTAGAAAGATCGTTCTTTACTAAATAAGTAAGTACCCATGGAATGTCTGGCACAAAAACCCTGTGCCTGGTCATTTACTCTTTTGGCAGTCCTGTCAGAGAGGTTGGCCTGCGTGGAGTCCTGTTCTTTTCAGATGTCATGAAAAGATGTTTCTTGCCAAAGCCCTTCCCGACTGAGATGGAGTTTATGTAAGAGCTGTATCTCCGACGTCCTTTATGCCAAAGGAAGTTTGGCACTAGCTCCAGCTCAGCCCCTACATAGCTGGGTGACCTCAATCAAAGTGGGTTCCCCTCTGAGGGGGGTTTCAGCTTCTTCATCCATAAAATGCAAAGGCTGAGCTGATGATCTGCTGTGGAGGTGTCGTGCACGTTCATTCATTCCACAAGGGTTTGTTGAACACCTACTTTGTGCCAGGCACAACTCTGTCACGGGCAGTTCAGTGATGAGCAAAACCAGACAGTGGTCCTTGCCCCGTGGTGCTTAGATCTTAATAGGGGAAAGATAGTCCTTAAGCAAATAGCTGCACAAGTAAATATGTCATCGCAGCCTTGGTGGAGCACATGGGGCTGGGGGAGCTCATAAAGGGGAGATTTATTTCACCCAAGACGGAGGTCAGAAAGGACCTCCTAGGGTATGACAGGCAAGGGGAACATGGGCTGCAATGGCGAGGGGTGGTCTTCAACAGTATAGGAGGCACTGCGTTCTCAGCCCACTACAACTCCTTGGCCAGCCACCTTATCTCTCTGCATCTTGATTTCCTCATCTCTAAAAATGGAACTAACATCATGAACCTTTAGTGGTGTTGTAAGGTTTCAGAAAGACGACATATTTGAAAGTACCCAGCACCAGGCAAATGACATTAGGTTTCATTTCTAAGAATAGCTTTGAAAGCAGAGAGGTTCTATTTTATAAATGGGTTTTTAGCTGTAAAGAAGGAGTGAAAACAGCTTTGAGTCCTCTTGTTTTAAAATGTTTGAGTTCACAGTTTGTTCTGGAAGGTGCCTGACTTCCCTTAATCACGGAGCCATTTTTTAATCACTTGACTTTGAAACCCCAGGAACGACCTCGCTTCATGATTAAGTGACAAAGGCCTAAGCTTAGGGGGCTGGCAGAAGGTTAGACATCCCTGGCCTGATCCCCTGCCATTTACATACAAGAAAAAGAAGCTGATCACGAAAAACAAAACTGGAATAAGGAGGCAGCCCTGTGCCCCATGATTCTGTGCTTTTCTATACTGTCTCTCAGCTTGCTTACTGCTCCGTTTAGAAAGTAGGGATAACCTCTGAGGCAACGGGACTACTTGTGAGGGCTTGAGATAAAGCGAGGTTAGCTCGCTCGCTCTCTCATAACTCCTTCAAGGCCTGAAGATTATTCCTTTAATCTTACAAAAGCAAACAGGAGGACAGAAATAACCCATCAATTGTTTAAAATTAAAATGGCCAACAATAATAAATAATTGCCACAATAGCTTGAGGTCAGGGTAGTGAGTTATTGGAGGCCATTCAAGAATTCGAAACTTTTCTCTAAGTTAATTTTTCACATCTTGTTTGGATCCTTGGAGCTCTTGCTTCCAAAAACAAGACCATCAGATCTCTCCTCGCACATGTTATTCTTGTTGATGCGCCAGGCATGCAGGAAAGTGAGGTCCTCTCTTCTTGGATGGGTAGCGATGATCCCTCCCCCCAAAATCTGTACTTCAAAGTATGATAGCCCACTAAAATTTTGGTTAGTTCTCTTTCCTTTCATGCTCTGTTAGCTATACCAGTGGTTACAAACAACAACAAATATGCGCTGGTTAATTTAAGCAGAAAAGGAATGTATTGCAAGGACATGGGCCCGTTCAGAGCATTGGCAGGAAAGCTGGAGAATCATCATCACAGGACACAAGGGAGGGCAAGGCTTAGCTCAGGGTGCCACCTCTGGGCTCGCCATCCTCTGTAGCCACCTCTGATGATCTCAGGGGGCCCTGCTGTCTTTATACAACCCTCTGAGTTCATGGCCCCAGTTAGGCACATCTGCTCACCACACTGAGGCTTGTGACCACTCTTAAATCACATGACTGCACTTAGGTGACCACACTTTAGCAACCAAGAGCGGGGAGGGGGAGGCCCCGCCCCCTTTCTTCGATGTGCCCCTTTCACTTATCTTGAGATTTCCCCCAAACAGGAAGGTATCAGGATGCTGAGTGGCCACAAATATTAACTGTCCATTACACAAACTCTCATATGCTTAATAGATCTTCCATTAACTGGTTGGCCAGAGATTGGCCACCAGTGTGAATGTACGGTGTCCAAAGCTCACATCACATAATAATCATTAATCTCATGTGCATCACCATCATCGTCATCCTCATCCTCACGATCATACTCATCCCCAGTATCATCCCATGGATGGCCCATGGACTCCCCGACTCTCCTAGGCTGCCGTTTCTCTCCTTTTCCTCACCCCTCAAACATTATCTCCTCCGAATGCAGTTAGCATTAATATGATGGCTAGGTGTGGAGGGCTAGGGGAGGAAGGGAGCAATTG